>NC_057869.1:11384305-11703152 GCF_019740435.1 Gambusia affinis | reverse complement strand
TGGATGGCAAGTCAAAAACAAAACATTTGTCTCTTCCAGCAGCCATTGTACAGCGAATACAGCGGTAAAACCAGCTGACCAAACATGCTGGAGCTTCACATGGGTTGCAAGGTGATGGGCTAGGCTTGTGTTGCTAGGTAACAGCGCAGTGCACATTGATTGTGACTTGATATTCAGAAGGTTTCTCAAACGGCTCCTTTTCTAGACATTAACTTATTACTATAAAAACTGCTTGATGTTTTATCATGCGCTGGCGCTGTTTTTACAAAGAGCTGAGACCGAAATGGTAGTAAAATAAAATAAAATGAGCAAAATGTGAAATTTGCCTAAGAGGTCCCATTAAAAAAAAAAAAAAAAAAAAAGAAGTTAAACACAGATTTAGTTTTAATCAATCTCATTTTAATGTAATGGAGAAGATTTCAGGCACCAAAAGAGAGAAACCTTAAATTAGCTTGCGTGTCAGCAGGACGTGTTGAACCCAGGCAGAGAGCAGCTGCTGTCATGTGGACGAGTTAGAAATAATTTCATCCTAACCAGCTGCCGCATGAGAATCAGCGTGTCTCCAATTTAATCCAAACAAACAGCTTCAAAGATGAATGTCAGGACATCTACAGGACAGCACATGTTGCAGCATGCAGGCCTCACTTAATTTGATTTTTAATCTCCAATCATTTTTGAAAATCATGTAAAAAAAAAAAATTTATGTTTGAACAGTCAGTAGCTAATATCTACACCAAACGTTTTGAATTGCATAAGAGCCAACATCCCATAAACTAAAAATCTTCAGGGGCCAAAATTAACTTTTTCTCTCCAGTCAAAAACACAAAACTAATATTATTGTGAATCATTTCTCGTTTACTTGGAAAACAATCAATTAATCAAGTAATATTTTGATGAAACTAACATTAGTATGACGTTTGCCTTAATATGGTATTTAAATTTTTTGGGACAATTATTTTCTATTTTGTTGGTCTATAAAATGAGCATTTTTTTTTACTTTGCTCTGTTCAACTGGACATAATGAATGGTAAAAAGTCACAGAAAAAAAAACACTAATAAAGACAACAAAATTCAGTTTAAAAACATATAAACTCGCCACAGAAATCTCATCCTTAAACAATTACAAAACAGTGCGAATTTGCACCTTTCCTCCTCCACAGTCAGGGGCCACATAAAATTATTTCAAGGGCCACAAATGGCCCACGCGCCGCACTTTGGACAGCCCTAATCTACACTCAGACTGAGATTAAAGAAAACGAGACCATCAGGGAGGCGTGGCGGCGCTGCGCTAACCTGCGGCTCTCCAGAGATGTCGATGTGGTGCGCGCCGTTCTCCACGCAGGCTCTGACCACGGCCTCGCCAAAGAACCGGTACTGTGAACACAAAGACAGACAGAACCTCATCCACACCCTTCTGACACGCTTCAGTCCCTCTTTAGCTGGTACAACTGGGCTAATCTAGAAATTAAAGATTTTCCTTGTAGGTACGAAACAATTAGTGTTGGCTGCCACCCCAGTTAAAATTCAATATAAAGTTTCTATTCCAACATTTCTTTCTTCATGAGATTCTCTTTAGTTTTGTCATTTTCTGAACCTGCTTTGACTACATAACTGGACTGACTTGTTTAGAAATAGATTCTTTAATTGCCTTTTTTGTAGATTATCATAATAGAAATCAATTTAATTGAATAAATCATTCATTCATTTAACTTATTTTTTTTTTACAAGCACCGACTGTAAACGGTGAACTTCAGAACCACCAGCAGATGTAATGAAACTTTTCGGGTCATTGACCGGGTTAGTTCAGTGAGTTCATTTATTATTCTATTATATTCTATTATAATTATTCTAATAATCAGTTAATCTATCAAATATTGGACAATTAATTGGCACTTTTCTGCCTATTTTTCATTTAAGCATTTAGATTTTTATTGAATAAAATATTAGAAATGCATTAAAAGATGTTAATAAATAATTAAATTCAGTTTTTAGAGAAGAAAATAAACATTTCAGACAGCAAAAAGTGTTTAATAGAATATTTGTAACTGAGCTTGAAGCAGGTGAAGCTAAAACTGGAGGAGTTCTGGGTTAAACATATTGATTTTTTTTACATCTTAAATGCAAAATGTATGTATTTTTGTATAGTTTTATCATAATTACTGTTCTTACTGTGTTCTTTCAGCAAAATGGCCTTTTTTGAGCCCAGTTAACGATTAATTAATTAATTAGTTGATGTTATTTTAATATTTCGATTAATCATGAATTATATAAAACTAATTGAATTATATAAAACTTTGAGAAATAGCTCCAGTTCTAGTAACAAAGAGGATCTGAGAGATCATTGGATGCTAAGAGTATTCACAAGATTTTTTTCTATTTTAACAATAAAAATTATTTTAAATTAAACTAGACAACATTAACCGTGTTTGAACAGTGTTGTAGTCAGAGTGACAGGTTAATAATCTGATTATTATGGGATGTTTGGAGCCTTCTGAAGTGATAAATATCTGCTTTAAATGCAGCTGGACTGACTAACTTGAATAACAAGTTTCAATCCTACCAACAAATACTCCTAGTTCTTTGGGAAACCACAATATTCACCAGAAAAAAATAAAAATACACAATATCACTTTTTTCCTCTAGAAAATAAAAATGTGACAAAATTTAGGCTGATTGTAGAAGGTGAATTCTTTAAGGTTTCAGTGTTTTGCTGGAGTCTGAGCCAGCTGTGTCCATCTGGGTGTAAAACACAAAACTGCTACTGTAAAAATGACTCTGGCTGTTTTACAATGCAGCTGATTGTGTGCTGCAGCCAGTGTCTCTCCTCGCCAGTGAAGGCTGCTCTGTGTTTCCTCTGTGCATGCGACGCCACAGCCACAGAGGAAAACAGAAAGCAGGCGGGCAAAGATGAAGAGCTACACTTATGCCAAGAGAAGATGCCAGCATGTCAGAGCTGAGCGACAAAGTGACGTTAAGAATTAAATTCTCTGAAACAAAAACATTTCTGTGGAATCGAATGCTTACCGGGCCGACACAGTTCAAAACGATCACGGCCTTCTTGCACATGGCTGCGAGGGAGTCGGGTTCGCCTACGTCTGCCAGGATCACGTCCACCTCTGTCTGGAGCTCAGGCTTACCTGTGAACACAAGCACACCTGAACAACGGAGCAACACGTGGGTTTAGAATCAAAACCAAACGTCAACGTTCATCCGGCCGTTTGGACAAAAGCTGTAAGAACAATGGATGAAAAAAAAAAAACAACAACAACAATCTTAATGTGTGTAGACAGATAAACATTGTTTATTATGAATTAAGGGTGAGTATAAAGTGTATCGTTTATTATTTATCGTGACAAGTTTCTTAAGAATTTTGTTTTATCGAAATTTTATTTAATGATGTTTAAAATCCTCCAAAGCTGTCTGTATTAATTTTACTACCTTTCACCCCACATTTCTTTTTCTTTTCAATAAATATCAATGAATTGAAAAACATGATTAAATACATTTCCTGTGAGCAGTTCAGTGACTCACACTTCTTTATCTGACTGGAGTAAAGAAGCATATTCAGTCATCTAAAAAATAAGTAATAAATATGTTATCACAACAGTATTGTAAAATACAGTGATAAAGCTTTAAGTCCCTGTGATGATTCTTCTTCTTGTTTTTGGTAAATAAAATACAAATATTTTGTCCAAGACGACATTTTTGGACAGGGATTCAAAATGAAAAAGAAAAAGAACAAGATTGAAGAAGCATTAAAATACGGTGAAGAACTGAATTTTGGATTTCCAGTAGCTGTGAGTCTTATTCATGAAATTAATTAGAAATAAAACAGTTAAAACACATAACCATGTTTGTAAATAATCTGTTCATTCACTTAACATTTAGATTTTTTTTTAGGCAAGAGGAGCGCAGTGGAATAATTATATTTTTATTATTCTGAATTAAAGCAAATCTTTTCTGTCAAAATGGTTCTTTAAAAAGATATGTAGATTTTCAAAACAATGCCCATAAATTATACAAAATAAAAAAGAAATATCTAACTTCATGCTGAAAATAAGCAAAACTAATTTGTAAATTAACATACAAATTACAATGAACAAATCTAGTCAATTTTAACATTTCGACAAATGAATGAATGGATGTTTTGTTCAAGGAAAAGCAACTTCCAAGCATAGATTATGACACCCTATAATATAAGTTTTCATATCTCTACAATAAATTCAAATTAAAGGTTATTTGACCAGCTCAGAAAATAAACAAAGGACTCATAAAGATGTGGGCCATCGACCACACTCAGAGATCGATTCACCTGGTCCAATAAATAGGCAAAATTTACCTTTAAACACAAATCCAAAGCAGGTACACCTAAAAGACGTGAGGCGAAATGCAAATGACTGAATTACAGAAACGTTCTGTGAAGAATTGACTGTCAGATTATTGAACTTAGTGAGAACAAAACAACAAAAGCATGAATCATAAAAGCTGCTTTTCAGTCGGTCCTGTTTCAGTCTGAAAATAAATACAATGAAAATGAAAAAGAAACAGGGAAGATGATTAATGATTGATGTTCTGGATGTTGGAGGAATTACCATAGTAACAGCTATGCCAGTTATTACAAATATGCTTATGTAGCAGTCTGAGGCGTCTGCAAGGCAAAGGACACATTTTTCTTCCAACTAGTTATCTAGTTGGAAGTTATCTTCCAAGTTATCTAGTTGTCTAGCTCCAACTAGACAGATAGCTCTAGTTGGAGCTAGATAACTATTTGGAGCAGTTACCTAGCTCCAACTAGATAACTGCGGTGGGACAGGCCAGTGCATTGGCAGCTGGTATGTCCCCTCAGCTGTCGAAAAGGAGGAGACCAGAGATTTATCCTCTAATCCTCTGGAAACTTTTGTTACCAGGATGACAAATGAATAGCTCCTGCTCCAGATTTGCAACTGGACTGGATTTTCCATCAGTCTGGTTGACATTATTCCATGTCATAATTGCATTAAAATGAATGCAATTCCTGTCTTTGTTGAAAATGAAAAATAAAACTTAGTAGCTGATTTCTTACTGAAACTTTGAGTTGTAATGATTTTAAATTGATTAGCAATTGAGAAGCCAAATATGCATGAGCATATTGGTAGATCAGTATTCTCCTAATGAAGTATTCTATCTTCTGAAAACGAAATATTAATTATCTGTATGTTATTGTCATCATCACAGAAATGAAGAATTGAAAACATCAACCTGTGTGTAAATACACACATTATTGTGAAGTCAAATATTTTTTGGAATATTTTGCGATCAGAAAAAAGTGTAACATGAAAATAAAAAATTATTAGCCAATGAACGGAATAAAAAAGGTATCATCAGTTTAGAAATTACCATTACAGTCAGCTAAAAATAAACTCTCAAATATATATTTTTAAGGCGCGACTGTAATCAGGGATATAAAGTGTAGATCATTTTGTATCAGATAATAAAGCTGTTTAGTTTTATCTCTGATGTGCATGTTCAAAGTTGAGTCTATTGCTCAACAAACTACAAATACTATTACGACATTTATTTCATGCATCCATTTTAATGCAGTTTATAACAGGGTCAAAGTCATATCCAACTGTTCAATCTGCATGAATTGCTTCATCACAATGAGTTAAGCAATATATCTGAATCAAGCCTTGCACACCAACTAGAATACTGTCTTTGTCTAAAAATGAAAAAAACAAAACAAAAAAACCCCCCAAAACTAATAGTCATACCTGCTGCTGCATTACAAACAATCTGCACAACTAATGTGACTGATCGGATACATACCGAGGACTCCAGCGGCCTGCTCCAGAACTTTTTCCAGTTTCTGCTTGCTCCTGCCAGCCACGGCCCACTTCAGATTCCCCTTGGGTCCCTCGGACGCAGTCCGGGCTACCTCCTCCACCACAAACTGCCCGGTGAAGCCAGACGCTCCGAAGATGACCAGATGGTACGGCCTACTGGAGGTTGTCTCTACCCGCGCCATGGTACCAGAAGACACTTAGACAAACAGAAGAAGCTTACTGCGACACCTTTACTCTCTGGCTGTCACAATGAAGGGGCTGGGCTGCCCGCTGCGCTTTTCACAGCGCTGCTTTGTCTACTTCCGTAGCCAAACTATGCTATTATGCTAACAGAAAGTTACAACAGTCACGCGCACGACAAAGAGGTTTCATATAAAGAAAACGTGTCATATTTTTGCATTATATATCACATGTTTATTTTTCTAACGAATCACACATTTTATCAAAACTTGCTTTCTTAAAATTTTCCAACATTCACATTCTGTTAGCAGAACGACTTCCCCAGGCTTCTGATTGGTGTTTGTAAACACGTGACGCCATGTCAGCGTCAGGATCGTACGTCAGCCTCTCCGCCATGTTGTAAGTGGCATGTTACTTAGAAATAAAACAATAGTTCTTCGATTTATTTCATGTTCCTTAAATATATCTTTAAGTATTTTAAGATTGGCAGCTATCATAATATATATTTAAATTTTAAATTATCTTTAAGTATTTATTTATGATTATTTAAATATGCCCTTCATAGTTTTAACAGGGAATATATTGAATTTAGGGCTGCAGAGTGGCGCAGATGGTAACTGCCATGCAGCAAAAAGTTCTGGGTTTGACTCCTTCTGCATGGAGTTTGCAGGTTCAAAAAAATTTTTTTTTTAAACTGAAATACAACGGAAAGAAAAATACATTAGCAGCTGATACATATAACTTAATGCTACACTAAATAAATTATGTGAATTACTCTGCATTTTATCAAGCTAACATATAAATGTCTTCCAAACATATAAATACTTACAAATGTGGTTTTCTCTGATGTATACGGTGCATTTATTGTGTTCGTGACCTGTTTAGTTTTTCTTAAATTCCTGTTGACAAGGTTACCGGAGAAATACGTCAAAGGTAGTCTGCCGCTCAGAGCGCTCACGCTACAATTTTTTAACTATATGATGAACTTATTTACCAACTTATTTCCACTATAAGATGTACAGTATTTGAAACTGCTCTATTAGGTTTAATAGGTCTATTGTATTTTCGGTGCAGATTAAACCATTTGAGTGAACATTGAAGAAACATAAAAATAATGTAAATGTTTTTATGGCATGCCTCATTGAATAATACATGCTGACTTCAAACTCATTAAATTGATTTCCCATGTAATTAAATATATGCAATTACACAAAATGATGCTAGGAAGTAAAATGACTACATTAAAATAATTTTATTTTTTGTTATTTGCGTCTATAAGTAACTAAGATAATTTATGTCTTGGCACAGATAGAATAAGGTCAAGTCAAGTACAATATTAGCATAATGTGTATATGAAAAATAGAAATCTATTGAGCGTAATTTATTGTGTATTTTGGGTAATGTACATACTCTGCCACTCAAAATATGTTGGTCGCGCTGAGGCAGGTAACTGTCGCTGCAGAGAGACGTAAATCGCATGCGCCTGCGGCACCACGAGTGTTGCAAAAACATCATTCGCAGAGGGTCAGGGATGCAGCTCAATGTCACTCTGTTTTATTGCCGGTATCAGGCACAGAGGGACGTTTTGACACACTGATCCCGTCCGGAACAAAAATACCGGAGCATTTACGAAGAGGTTAGCGGGAGGTTAGTGTTAACGTTTTTGTGATAACACCGGTATTTCCTTTAACACTCTAGGGATGCACAACCACGGCTAGCCAGGCTAGCTAACTTACATAGCAGCTTGTTATCGTTAATACGCAGTTTGTCTTTTCTTAAAGCTAATAGTAACGTTATCGAACTTGGCTGTGCTCCTTTTCGAAGTCAATATGTTTCTGAGAAGTTCTGTTAGCATTAGCAACTTGCTAACTGAACAAAATGTACTGAATTGGGCACTTCTGTAGATTTTTTCAGCTCTAATTGTCTTAGCTTTAACTTATTTACCCGTATTTACCCATTTACTTGTAAATATTATTCTTAGCCACACAATAGGTTAATGCTAAGCGGGGTAAAGAAATATTGCAGATTGAGAAATGGATGTAGCATGTGCTTCCAGTTAAGTATTACACAATCCCTTCAATCCAGGTTTTCTCTTGTACTTTTCTTTTTAGGCTGTGACGTTTCCCAAAGGTCTCTTCCCTACCCTCCATCTTGCTTTATGTCTGCTGATCCACCATGGCCACTCAGATTTGTAGAGTGCTGGAGCTGATGGTGCGCTCCTCTTGCTGCCACACCATTAGAAGTAGGTCATGTCTTCGAAAGGCAGTGCTGGCCCCTACAACATCTGTCCCTGGGGGTCCTTATATTCCTAAAAGGGCCTACAGCCTTGATTCTTTTGGTCCCGGTCGGCCCTCGATGGGTCCCAGTTCACATCAGCCCCGTTCAGAGAGAACATCCCCTTCGTCAGCGCTGGTACACAGGAACCTGTCTGCAGCAGCTGTACAGGTTGGTAATTTGGTTTATTAGACTCTAAGCTTTTATTTACTTAAATCTTTTTCTTTTTAAATGACTCCATTCTTAACTCACAGGTTTCAATTGGAAGTGCATCTTTTTCACACACTAAGCATAAAATGTGTAAAGAAGACAGTCATTTTCAATACAGTGAATATTAAACTGAGAAAAACTACACTTTACTGGCTGATGTATTTATAGACTAAAAATGATGCCACAGTCCAGTTTTCATATATTTTAGAAGGTAAACTTTTTTGATTCTGATCAATATGACAACTATGAAGTTTGTTATTTCATTTCCTTTCACTATTGGTTGACATTTGTTTTGTTAGTCACAGTTAATATCTTTTTCGCAGGGCCAGTTTCGTCCTTTGTGCCGCTACGACTACCTGGATCTTGGGGAGGTGGAGGAAAATGTACGCCGTGCACAGGCTTGTAAAAAAATCAGACACTTTATAGTTAATCCAGATCTGGCCAACGTGGTCGCACAGCATTTGGTGCCCGACCTGCAGGATGCCAAGACCATCATCTTCGAATGTAATCCAGGTGAGAAACAACAGATCTGCGATGTAACCTTCAGAAAGCTTTGCATGAGGACTGAAATCAGAATAATCGTGATGAATTGATTATTGGAATAATTGTCCACTAATTTAGTAATTGATTAGTTGTTAAAGTAAAATGACTCAAAGAAAGGCTATTTGAAATAACAACATACTCAGAGTAGTAATTAAGCCAAAACTGTACCAAAAAATTAGAGATGTTTAATTTAAGATGAAATAAACGTTTCTTTATCTATAAATATGTTTAACCCAGAACTTTTTAAGTGGCATAATTTAGATTCACTTTGTTCAAAATCTGTAAAAATAACAACAACAAAACAAAAACTAATTCTTAACCTTTTACATTCAGTTATTAAATTGTTACTCCAAAAATTATTCAGCAGATAAATACATTGTATTGATGTTGATGCTAGAGGAATATTATTTAACCAGAGATGTATACTTTGCTACACATGATCTGCTACTATGTTGCTACTACAGAAATGCTGTTATTGCATTTTAGGCAATGAATTAATTTTATTTATTTGCATCTTTTACTTTATTTCTGATATTGTATAAAAATGGCTGAAGTAGTTAAATTAAAAATATTCAGAATATGCCAATTATTTTTATCGGATTAATCATCTGAATAATTGATTGATTAATCAAATGAATAATTGCAGGTCCTGGAGTTTTAACAAAAGCTCTGCTGAATGCTGGAGCTCAGAGAGTCGTTGCTCTGGAGGGAGACAGGAGCTTCTTACCTGACCTCCAGGTAAATTAACTTCCTCTGAGGATCACATTATTTTTCACCTCTTCTAACCATACTTAGTTATTGACAAATTCATTTTTGATGGAATATATTTTTTAAGGTAAGATATTGATGACGGGTTTATGTTTCAGGAGCTGGAGACGCGTCTTGATGGTCAGCTGGAGGTGGTTCACTGCGACTACTTCAAGCTGGACCCCTTTGGCAGCGGCAACGTGAAACCTCCGACCATGTTTACTGATAAACTGTTCACCGACCTGGGAATATCAGAGGCTGCCTGGACTGATGGTGAGGAGAAAAAGATGCAGATTTTACTGAAGACTCCTGCAAAAGTTGACTGACTTCCAATTCCTTCCTTTCCTTATTATGGGCATGGTATCGGTATCTGCTGATATTAGCTGTAAAATTTAATATTGGACATTTGCCATTCAGTCAAAGTAACTCAGAGATGTAAAAGGCGTTGTTTTTATATGACAACGCCTTGTTGTCATATAAACAACAAGGCGTTGTTTATATGACAAAGATGCCTGAATGTCAGATCTGAACTGTTTGAATGCCATTGTCTTAAAGAGAGCAGATATCATGATGATGATGATGATGATGATGATGATGATGATGACGATGATGAATACTTTATTAATCCCCTAGGGGATATTCAAGGTCCCAGCAGCTTAAGACATTACACACAACATACCCTACAGTTCACACAATATATTACAAAAACACTAGATTATTAAATTAGCACAATTACCGGATCAACATTACTAAGAGCTAAAAATACTAAAAAACACTAAAATCCTAAGTGCTAAATTTAAATTTAAGACAGTTGCCAGAATGGAGGAGTGCATGTTGACTAATAATGTAGCCCATAGAGTCAGAGTACAGTTCCATCAGTTTGACATTAAACATAATGCAAGTTGAAAGTGCTACATCATTTTCAGCCTCCTTTTTAACATTTGCATTTGGTAGCAGGCTAAATGGACAAAGATAATGCAATATTTCAATACCACAGCAGAGAAAACCATATAGTAAGTAGGTATTGGGAAAAATATTGGTATTGATATCGGTTATCAGCTAAATGAATTTTATTATATTTGCATACAGGATATTGACCAAACATCCAATATTGTGCATCCCTACTATGAATCCTCAACTTGACAACTTGAACATTCCTAAAACAGAGTGTTTGTGTGTCTCTATTTTCAAAAAGCTGAAAAGCATTTGTTAGTGTGTGTATTTGTGAATCTCTGCAGACGTCCCTGTGAAGGTGGTGGGGATCCTGCCAGAGCGTAACGGGCGTGGCACGCTGCTGAAGATGGTTTACGCTCTGTTTGAGCGATTGTCTGCCTACAGATACGGCAGAATAGAGCTGAACCTCTTCATCAGCGAGAGGGAGTACATGGTAAATAATAATAATAATAATGAATGTGTTTCTTTTTATTTATAACATTTGATGCAGATTTTAAACAGGCATTCCTACACTTTTTTACACTCTGTTATTGATGTGAGGTTTGGTAATGAACTGATCAGGTTGTGGAAAATCTGTTTGTTAATCCTTCAGAAACTGATGTCCCGACCTGGTGAAATGCTCTTCTACAGAGCCTTCAGCGTCCTCTGGCAGATGTCGTGTGATATCGAACTTCTGCACAAGGTACACTTCTCCTTTAAGGTAGCGCCTATGGGTTCTATCTTTTGTGTTCCTATTGATATTTCATTCTTCCACCTCCTTATCTGTGTGTTCAGGAGCCCTGGGAGTCGTTTGCTGTGTCTTCAAGGCAGACTGTACGTAGCTCCAAGGGCAAGGTAACAGAGCCAGTCCATTATCAGCAGTGATATAAACATTTAAAGTGTTTTAATGCAACGTTTGGCCTTTTTCTCTCCCTGTAGCTTCCAAACGATTACCTGTGCCTGGTTCGCCTGCGTCCCCGGGCCGACCTGTTCTCCTCAGGCCTCACGCCCTCCAACGCCTCAACTCTGCTGATGATGGTCAAACAGTGTTTGGCGAAACGGAAGGTCAAACTCATTGACAGGCTCAAGTAAGCAGACGGCATCAGGCGAAGTTAGCGCTCGCATCACACACACAGCACCAAAGAAAGCCTGCAGATTTCTTAAACATGTTATGCTTCCCTGAACAGGTTATGATTGATCCATGAGCATATTTATTCTTTTTTTTTGCCCCAAATTATTCTTAGAAAATTTTGTCTTTATACTTTTTAGTTTCTTACGTTTGTAAACTGTGGAGTACTTATTACTTTAGACCAACATTTAGCTTAATAGAAAGAAGAAGAAAAACTCCTTTTAGTTTATTACTTAGCAACCCAGTACAAGAATCAAACATGGAGAACCAACATTTAGTTTTATGCCTGGCTAATCCAGAACAAGCTTAAAGTCCAGAGAAACCCCTACTAGTTTATAAATTACGGACTACTTATTCTTATTAAACATGGGGAACAAACATGTAGTTTTATATTTTACTTTTTTGTCTTTCTTTTGGTTTTGATTGTATTTCCTTCTAATTCATGTAAGCCATTGTACAGCCCATACAGACCAATTCAATTCAGTCTACTTATGTGGAACCATTTCATAACAAATGTCATCTCAAGTCACTTTACAAGAAATTCAGAAGTGCTGGAGTTCCGTTAGGGTTGCTAAGCGACGGGCTGGGGTCGCTAGGTAACGGCGCAGTGACCGTTGATTGTGAAGTTTTTCAAATAGCTAACGTTCAAGAAAACAACAAACATAAACTTACTATCAAAAACAGTTGGATGTTTTTTTTTTAAAGTGCTTAAACTATTTTTAGAAGCAGTTAAGATCCAAATGGAAGAATTAGCAGCATGTTTTTAATAATTTTGTTCATCTTGTCAAAGGTGTGTGGTTTTCTTTCATCATGCCTCTTATTTGATTTGATTTGATTTGTTTTGTTTATCTATTTTTTTTTAGTGTGTGGTCACCTGACAGTGGGAGCAAACTGTTATCAGAGTTGGGCTTGCCGGAGGACATCCTGACTGGAAACGTTTATCCAGAGGAGTACCTTCGACTTTTCCAGTTAATGGACAAGAGTCAGGAGTTTACACAGAGCTGGCTTTATGAGGAGATCCTGGAGAACACACAGAGGGAAGGCTGGGGCTAAAATAACAACACAACTAAACCTGTTCAATAATACGATGAAACAGAACAGTAAGATAGATAAATAGTCATAAAAGTACAACAAACTCTCCGTCTGTTCTGTTACTGAAAAGTTTAAAAGTTTCTGCTATAAATCGAATTTTTTAAATTTATATTACAGTGACTTCATAGTTTGGACATAAATATACATTAACAGAGGCTCTTCATCCATCACTGAAGCTTCAGGCTATGCAAGTGATCGCATACCTCCAACATCCTAGTGTGCGTCACTTGATCATACAGCTGCTGTTTTATTTAGTCAGTTTACTGCAGTAGCAGTGCAACGACCTGCATACGTCTTTATGTGAAGCAAACCAAGGAAAAAAGCAATGCAATGCAGTGTCATTATACAACAGCAGCTGTTTGTATTGTATTGTATGATTGTTCGTGCACGTGAAATCTCATGGTTTATGAAATATGTAAGTTAGATATGCTAATTTAAAAACAAAATGTATCATATTTTTTACATCTAGCCCATGTTTTATTGGTGCTCTGTCATTTGGTCATAAATCAGATTGATTAATAAAGCTATTATTTGCTTTCTTGGTCATTGACAAAGAATATGTGATTTAAAGTTGTTTGTATCTTTTTTACACATTTTTGTCTAATTTTTGCTGTTGAAATCCACAGATCAGGTAGATAATCTGTTTTCAGAACAACTCTGTGCACTCCACAAATCTGGCTTTTATGGAAGAATGTTTAAAGTCAACAAAATGTGAAGAAAAATGAATATATACTTGAGTTAACATGGTGGTGGCAGTATGATACTATGGGGATTCTTTTCTTCAAAAGGGCCAGAGGTATTGGATGCAGCGCAGTGAGAAATAAACTGCTAGCTATTCATAGGAAGATAGAACCAGAGCTTAAATGGTTTACATCAAAGTGTGACCTAACTCAAGCCTAGGCATAAATCTACTTTATAATTTGTGACATGATATATAAACTGATGTTCACAGAAGTTCTTCATTCAAATCTGAATGACCTGTTTTGGAAAATTCTCAGTCTCAGTGCACAAATCTGGTAGAAACATAGGTCTCAATACCAGTCCTCCTTCCTCTGGACAAAAAGCTTTTCAAAGTTTGTAGTATGTAGCCCAAGGTGGCTTAGATAAAATTTTAAAACTCAGAGTGTAATTTATACGGAAGAGGATTAAGGCCACCGGAAAAAAAAAAAAAAAAAAAGAACTCTGAGATTAAAGTCAGAAAGTAAGAATTCTGATTTTAATCTCAGATTTTTTTTTTTTTTTTTTTCGGTTGCCCTAATCCTTTTTTGGCTTTTCAAAAACCAAAAAAATTGCTGAAATTAATCTCAGAATGCCTGAGTTCTTTTCTAGCAACATTTAAAATCTTAATTGAAACTCAAAAAATTATTTCTTTTTTCTAGAAACGTCTGGAGATTAAATTTAAAATGTATGAGTTTCTAGCAATTTTTTTTTTACTTTTTCTTGAAAATTTCAGAGATTAAACTGAAAGTTAGATTTTTTTTCCTGGCAAATCTTTGACTTATCAGACTTAAAAAATCTCTTGTTTTCTCTATAAATTTTCTGAGATTAATCTAAAAATGCCTGAGGCTTTTTTCTTTTCTTTTTTTGAGCAAAATTTCAACTTTTGAAACAAACAAACAAAAAAAATCCTCGATTTTTCTAGAGAGTTTCTGAGCGTTTTGGACGGAAATTTACCATTTTTTTCTCTATGCAATGACCCTAAACCAGTGTTTCCCAATCCTGGTCCTCAAGGCACACTGTCCTACATGTTTTAGAGGTTTCCCTGCTTTAATGTGCCTGATTCAACTGATTGCAGTTCAACAAACGCCTGTTAATCAGTCATCAATTGAAATCAGCTGCACTGAAGCAAGGAAATACCTAAAACATGCAGGGCAGTGTGCCTTGAGGACCAGGGTTGGGAAACACTGCCCTAAACACACCGTCGCACCCTTCACATTTTTGTGCTGCTTTCTGTTGGTGTGTCACGCTGAATACAAAGTAAAACATGGACGGTAGAGGGACGATAGATGGCGCTAAAGCTCGTGGTCGGTGTAGCTGACACACTCAGCCCGGGCCCGGGGAGAGCGGCAGCAACGACCCCTGGCTGTCTGACTGACTGCGGGTAGCGCTTGCATTACACTCCGTACAACAACAACATCCTCGGCAAGGTGTCTGATGCTGAGCTCTCCGTCCTTCAGCCTCTCTCTTCGGCCGTAAGTCCGTCCTGAACGCGCTGCGTCGTAACGTTTATTCCGTTGTAGCAGTGGCACTACAGCTAGCGCGTGGAAGTGTAAAGAAAATGACTGTGTGGGTTCCTAAAGGTGGCCAGATGTGTCTCCTGTTTGGCTGGGCGCTAGCTAATGTTAGCCTGGTAGCAACATCCACTGACGTCAAGACAAGACATTTCACTGTAGCGATTCGACATTAAATGGGTTAAAATTAAGTATTGGTTTCTAGTTCCTCTCAGAGGTTTTCCGTCTTTTTGGTGAAGCAGCGCAAACCTCGTTTATTATTTCTGCTTCGTGTTTCAAAAGCGACGTTCGCAACTGACAGATCACAAATGCAACATGTTAATTGAAAGCTCAGCTGTCAGTCAATCCTGGCTTCATAAACTGCCTGCGGACAGCTATGCGGTTTTATTTACTAAATAATAAATCTCATTCTGTAGAACTGACATCTTATTTTGTCTGCATGCTGTTTTTGGATTTACGCTGAATGTAAAATATGGACATAGGGTTTGAGCTGTTCTGTTATTCATTACTGTGGTTTAGAAGATCTGAACTGTAGCCAACATCAGAGCTCCACCCAACTGATTGGGATAGTTCAACTGCAGAGTTTAGGGCTTTTATAGCAACCTAGAAGATTTCGCTGAGTGGAGGCAAAATGCCAGGGGCGCACCCAGAGGGTTTTGTAAAGGGCGCCAGATGTTGGTGGGACACCAAAACCAACAGACTTAACAAAAGTTTTATTAGTTATGTTAATAATAGCAGTACAGTATTAGGAAAATATGCAATAATATTGGTGAAAGTTACTATGACAATATGACATGCAAAAAATAATTAAATCTTTTATACATTCCTGCTTTTGGTTGATTGTGAGTAGTTTATCCAGCTACTAGAACACAATTTATCCATTATTTCCAACTCAATAAGGTTTTATAACAAAGATTTTTGGGCTAAGTTGTATTTTTTTTTAAATAAATTGCTGCCTCTTTCTCTTGTAAAACATTTTTATTCTGCATTCAACAACAAATGTTAACAAAATATATTAATAGCACACAGATCTTTAATGCATGGAAGCTAAAAAATTAGCCAATACTCATTACAGTCTGGGCAGTTCTTTGCAATATGGATATTACCCATGGTTGTGCTTCCATTATGAATGTGCACAAAACTTTGTTTATATTCCACTAATTCAATTGTGGCGTTTCCATTAAATAAAAGATACAATTAAAATTACATTTGAATACGTTTGTTAATGCAGTAAGTCATCAAAAACATGCTGCGTCACCATCTTTGTCATTTCTGCCAGTAGTAACATTATGATAAAAAAAAAAATGTTTCCATTGCAGTTTTGTAAATTATACTAACTTCATCCTAGCACTAAAACTTTTTTCATACAAAAAAATAAATAAAATAAAATAAAAAATTGCTGTTTTTCTGTTAAGCACATTTATTTTCAAAATCCCAATTTGCACAATTATTGTCAATGGAAACACAACTAGTGACAAGGTGATGAAAATACATTGCGCAGCCCTTGGTACCAAGTACCTCTGCTAAAAATCAGCTAAATTGATATTTCAGCATATTCTCTTTTTTTAGCTACTGCTAATGTATCCATAGTTTAAAAAAACTCTCCTCCTCTTAGTCTTTAACTTATGAGCACTGTATCATTTTAAAATGTGAGTTAAGCTCTTGCAAATGACAAAACTTTTGACATGAATATATTTTGAAAGTTTAGCTAACTTACCTAATTTTAAGAATATTTAAATGTAATTCATCAGACTTTTTTTTTGCTTTCCTAAATTCATGTTTTTCTGTTTCTCCTGGTGGTACACCCTCTCCACCAAGTTAATGTTACATGTTAATTTAGTTTTTATTAGGTTAGGTTTAGCATCAGATTGGGATATTTATCCTCTTTTACCTCCGTGTTTGTCCATTTGGCTGAAAGCCACTGTCTGCTTGTGTCCTCTTGTGTCGTGTATTATTCATGGCCCCCTGTTGGGTGAGGACACTGATTATAAAGAAGAGCGGATGGATGTTTGGAGACAGATGTCTCTGTGGGAGAGGATCGTTTGACGATCAGATCCTGCGTAACAGAGAAACTCCTAAAATGGGTCAGAATAGCCTCTGTGATTGTGATCTTGAGGTTGCTGGAGGGTAAGACTTAAATGTCAGAGTTGTTTGTCTCGGTATGTTTGTTGGATCATTCACAGACTGGAGCCATGTTAAGTTTGTCCGTTTCTTTTAAAAGGTGAGGAAAAGCAAACAGTCGTTTCATTCCTAGGGTGTTGTCTCTTGTTAAAATATAATCTGCTTATGAAACATAGGTGGTCACAGCGCGCGTTATGTGCGCTCAGCTCCCTGTAGATGGAATAAGCTGCAGAAAACTGGGCCAGCTCTGTTCCTCTGAGATCGGCTGTAATTAACCTGGATCTGTGTGTTGGGTGAGATTGTGGATTGTTTTCATGTTGAGCCTCCTCCTAAACGTGATTTTAATTTATGTCTTTATCTAAAAGTTGATTTTTAAGAGATGGCCTCAGCAGTACCAGTCTGCAGTCTGGGTTTGGACCAGTTGCTGAAAGGCAGCTCTAGGGGTTGGTGAAAGCTTAAAGTGGTTAATCTGGTTGTGCCAGTCTCGACTGTTGCTGAGTCAACTGTAAACAGAAGCAAGGCAGTAAAAGTGATGAAAAAAACTGTGCTATTGCATAATACTGATTTACCTGTTCGCTAACTTGTATTCAATTCAAAATACTTTTATTGATCACAAAGGGAAATTAAATGTTGTCAAATTCTTCATTTATTGTGGTTGATGATAGATGCAGCACAGATCTCCTGTAGCAGTCTATGTTACAGTGAATTTGAAGAAGCCTCTGACTGAACACAGTGATTTTCTAAGACGGTCTCCTGAAGTAGATGTTCAGAATTTTCTTGATTTTGTGTAATCCAGGTTTATTTATTTATTTATTCCAGATTTTCAACTAAGGAACATTTCCCCATAGAGTTTCCAGGATTGTGGTGTAGTCCAGAAAATATAATAAATCATTTTCTATTTCTGGATGAATGAGAAGATGAAAAACATTTTTAATGAAAATATGGTTGAGTCCGATTCCTTTTTCCATTAGATTTAATTATTTTAAAATCATGTTCTTTATTGGTATTTAACCAGTCAAATCTTTGTTTTTAAAATTTTTAATCATAATTAACAGTCATAATCCATTTTGGGTTATTAAGTTTTATTAATTTATATATTTTAAACTGAATTGGTTAAAGTTAAGCATAATGTTCCCTAAAATGTGAATTTTTTCCACACTGCTGAATTGAATTGAATTAAACTTGAGAAAAATGTTTCATAATTTAATGTCCAGTAAATGTAAAAACTGACAGAACAAAAAAGCTAAAATTTTTATTTCCCTTGTCTTAAAAACAAAAGTTGCTTACAGTACAAAAAAGAAAATAATGATAATTTACCACACATGAAATAAGACAAAACTAACTTGCAAGTTGTCAGCAAGAAATATGAGTTTGTTTTAAGTAAATAATTCCTTAATATTGATGAAAAAGTACTAGTTTCGCTGCCAGGTTATTTCACTTACAGCTACCACTTTTTCATACATATTAGGAAATTATTTACTTAACATAAGCTCTTAGAAATTGGTGAAGAATTACTTGTAAGTTAGTTTTGTCTTATTTAAAATGTACTAAGATATTTGCATTTGAAATTAGACTAAAATACTTGGTAAGATTTAGTGTTTTGCAGTGTGTGATTCATCTGAGCGTAATTGTTTTTCTTGTGCTGCAGAGTGTATGTTTGACAGTAAAAACTGATCTTCACCAGTTGAAAGTTATAATCAGCTGGAAGAAAGCTGCAGTCATGCAGGTTTAAGACAAAAGAAAAGAGTTGGACTGTAACTTCATGTTGATAATCTCTTCTGGCTCTAAGGACAGCGTGGGAATGATGCAATACTTGTTCCACATGCTGTTTTCCCTCTTTTCCGTCTAAATCGACTCAAACCCTGTCGGCCATGTTGAAGTCGGGTTGTTTAGTCTTGTTTTTGTCGTCTCTGCAGGCCTGAAGAGAGGCTTCCCTGACTGCGGTCATTGGTCCTCACTGCAGAAGCCAATGGATCATGGTGGTTACTTTTTACTTCTCCTTACAAGATATATGGTTGAATAAAAGCTCAGAACCATTGTAGAGTAGTAATTATATGTGATCTAGAGAGAAAATAGCAGCTGAGAACAGGGGAGGTTGTTTTGGCACCATTTTAGCGATGCTGTGGTTGCTGTTGTCTCAAGTTGCAACAGACGGTCTTTAAATAATGTATAAAGAAAAATGAGTCCCTTTCTTTCTGTCAAATCAGACTTCTTTCTTCTTTAAATGTATTTCTATTCTTTCCTGTAACCCAGCTGATTCAATCTTTTTCTCCTCAGGTCTGTTTGAGATGGAGGGCAACGCGATGTCACAAGTTCACGTTGACGGCTTTGATCTCTGTGACAACTTGTCAAACTCGGAGGCCCTCACCGCCCAAACGCAAAACCTCAATGAGACGCTGGCACAAACGCTCCCTCTTCCCCAAATCGATGAAGGAGGAACATGCAGCCTCGTCCAGAAACACTCTCTGGACAACAATGAGAAGGCGGAGGAAACGGGGGTAGGGGGATACTCACTAGGAAGCAGAGACGTGGACGAGGAGGAAGATGTGGATGAAGTGATGAAGGAAGAAGAGGAGGAGGAATCTGAGGCGTCAAGTTCTTTGATATGCTGCCAATCTCCAGACAATTTGATGACTGATTCCTCTTATTCGGAGACAGGTACTGCGCAAACATTCATGCTGATCGTTGTTTTGAATCTATCTGCGTCTTTTTAAGTTTTTTAAATAACAATGGTCAACAGCCAAAAAATTGTCTGGGGGTTTTCAATTTACATTAATCCAAGTTTGTAACATTTAATTAATACACTCCAGGGTTTGCCACAGTGTATTATAAGCCTGGCGGGTCACCAGACTTTACTTGTGTCCCCAACCTCTCTTAGCATTGTTTATTTATTTATTTATTACCTTTTTTATAGTTGGTGTTTAGGTATTAATTTACCAATAGCACACAACTATCAAGTGATAATATCAAAGTTCCTGCTAATTTTAAGCACTTTTAAACTCAAATACATGGCGTCCGGCTGGCTGACCACCCTAACGCCCTCAGCATCGGACGTAGAAGGTTTTCTGGAGGAAACCCTGCACTCTGTTAGAAAACAAATTTTGTCCTCTAAAACTGAAAAAAATGAACTGATGTCACAAAAATGTAATCGATTTAGTCAAAATATCTGATTTCTATAAATCAAATTAGAAGAAAACCTGACCAGAATGAGAAAATATGTTATTTTTGGATTCAGCAGTGCACAATTGTCCTAATTCAGTTGAAAAAAAAACCCCAGACAACTTCCAAAAAATATTTTTTGTAACCCAGTGTAATCGTTACAGACAAGCAATTATTGATACAAGTAGAAAACACAAACCAGCAGATGGTTAATAAATCATAAAATGGGAAGCAGCAGGTTGAAAGTGTAAGAAAAAGGTTTTGCAGAAATAGCTTTGAAATCATGTAAAGAAAAATAAAACCTGAAACATTACTTCAGCTTTGAACATGCAGGATTCCTTCTGCATTCCCTCATGCTATCTGACACTCCCACATATCTGCTGCTGTGGGGAGCTCTGCACATTTACACATTCTGAGACGCAGTGGCAATCACTCACCAGAGCAAAGCCGTCATAACCCAGTGAGTTTTTGTGTTTTTACATTAAAGAACTGCAGGAGGAGTTATGTTTAACCTTAAAACCTGACACTAAGTGGCTCACCAGTATTAGCTTCACCAGGGTGTCAGTCACATCTGGATAAAACTGGTTTAGGAGTAAATTAGGGTGAGCTTCATTAACCTTTGACAAAATATCTTAATATTAATATTTTTCATTATTATATTGAATAATTCATTAAATATATTCAACTACTGAAATAATTCACACCTAAATTACACTGAATGCATTGCAGCTTTTATTTTGGTATTTAAAGTACATTAAATCAGGAAATCTTTAGAAAAAGCAACTGACAAAATGTGCTTGTACACCTACAACTTCAACATTTATTAACAAAAACTGAGCAGTTTTTCTATAATACTATTTTAAAATATCTGTCACCATTCAGTACTTCATAAAATGTGCTTTTTTGAAAGTGCAACTTGGACACTGCTTTCTTGCAGCAAGCAGGTTCAGGGTTCAAATCTCAACCTATATTCTTTCTGCATGTTATGTGGCGCGATTAATAATCTATAATACATACAACACAGAGAAACCAAACGAGAATGCACGATATAAAACTGTTAATCTACTTATTATTATCTAAACAGTAGATTTGGCAGCTTATTCTGTTGAGGAAAGAAAGTAAGGTGCAGAAGTTCATTGGACTCTATTACATGTGGTGCAGTGCACTATATGTACAATATGCTCCTATCAACCACACATCCCCGATGATCTGCACTTGACTCTGTCAACAAGCAATAAATTAGAGGCGGAATATGTTAAACAAAAACTAAAAGCAGGAGACGTTGTATGGTCTAAAAACAAAAGCAGTAAAATTTTGTTTTAAATAATATGTCGGGTATACTTCTGGCTCAGTGCTATAATTAAAGTTAATTAGTTGGGTCTAAACTCCAAAAATAGTACCAAAATGTATGAAACCTGTAGTACTGACATCCTCCAGCAGAGGGCAGAAAACAAGAATAGGAATCAACACGGCAAGTTTTTAAAGATAGTACCCATTTACTGAAGACAATAAGGAAACCTTGGCTTTTCAGGAGTTAATTTTTGCATTGGGTATGTGAAGTTAGAGGAAATGTACGTCTTCTGACTGTAACGGAAACACAATAAGGCCTATAACACATTTTGCTGGATGATAAGTTGACCCAGAAGTTTTTTGATCAATGAAAATATTGTTGTTTTGAGAACGTTTTCAAGTGACGTAATAAAATGCATCAGTTTAATAATGCAAGCACACCCTGTCAAAGATCAATAAACTTTAATTTCTAACAAACGTTTAATTCTGGAAAATAAATAAATAAAACGCCTGAAAAAATAAAATGGATCCATTGACACAAAGCACCAGATTGAAGACTTTTGTCATCCAGTCTTTGGAGAAAGCAAGAGAGAGACGAGAAAATTTAATTTATCAACCTTATTTTGATTCATGCAATTAATTAAAACAAAAGTGCCTGTCTCTTAAAATTAATCTTTCTTTGCTAACACTCTTAAGCACATATGTAGGTAAATCAGCACTGATCTCATTATAATCATAACATTGAACCTTGACAACACCTTTACTGTGGTGCTGGGCTCTACACAAATGTTAATTTTTTATTCCTTCTATCTAAAGTACAATAACTAACAACATTTTTGTTAACCATTCCACTTTAAAGGTTCAATATTGGTTGCCTTTGTAATGTTTTTGTTGCGTTTAGTTGTTGTATTCTCTCTGCTTCCTGCTTTGACCGTGTTAAGCTCTAGTTTCTTGTATCTGTGTCTTCTGTGGTGACGTCTACCTGTGTTTTCCTCTGCAGGCAGTCTGTTGGAAACCCCATTTCCCTTCAGTCCCGGGACTAGTCCAGAACCTGCATCCCCTGTCATCCCAGTCATCAGTCCAGAAACTTTACATCCCATTAATTCACTGGAACTGAGTCAAAGTGGAGAGGAAGTCGTTTCCTGTTCCACCAGCTCTGGGTTGGACTCAGCCGTAGGAGAGTCGGCCATCTGCAGTCAAGCGGCTACATTTTCCACAGAGTCGGTGGGTTTAACCTCAGACACTCAGCTTGACGGCTCTTCTGGGACCAGATGCAACACAGTCGCCTTTGATGCAACATTAAAAGACTCCTGTCCAGAACAGCTTACCTCTTCCAAGGATCCCGTCTCCAACTGTGGGCCTGCTTTGACTGGAGTGACCAGCAGCTCAAGTACTGGACCGGTCACCAACAGAGAGCCCTATGCCTTCACCACAGGGAGTCATACCACAGCCATGTCCTCAAATCAGGAACAGTTTACCTCCAGTCCACTCGCTGATTATTCTTCAGTCTCGACCTCGTCAACAGGGTCTGCTTTAAGCCCAACTCTCCTGGCGTCTCTGGAACAGATGGCAGAAAGAGATGATGATGCCCACCTTCCTCAGTACCTTCACCAGGTAATCTTTTGTCTTTCATCTGCTCTATGTTAATTGTGACCTATTTTGCAAAATTCATATGTAGCACGTTTTTTATGCCTCCATTTGCGCCTCAGCTGCATCTGAGAAACGACCCAAACTCTTAAAAAACACCCAGACATTTTTATGGCAATATGTTGATGTTTTTTGGTGACTGGAAGATGAGACGTTTTAAAAACCTCCAGATTGGTAAGTTACTTTCGATGGGCATTGCGCCATTACCTAGCCCAGCCCCGTTGCTTAGCAACACAAGCTGAGCTCCAGCATGTTTGGTCAGCTGGTTTTACCGCTGCATGCCCTGTACAATGGCTCCTGGAAAAGACAAATGTTTTGTTGTGAACTTCTCATCCAGAAACTACTTGCTGCATTCTTTTTGGTTGAGCAGGAGGCTTCACTTCTGCTTTTCAAAGATGTACGGTTGTATAAATACGCATCTGTTTGCAGCTATTTTTTTGAATTTGGGGCATGGCCAGCAGCTGCTTCTTTGGATTTAAAGTGACAGAGGCCCTAAAATGAGCTCCTTCTGAAAGGATCTCAGAATAGGCAGTACTGAGCAGACTGAAATCTCATTATCCAAGAATGATTTTGTGTGAAAAAGGTAATGAGCATGTTTTGCAAAGCCCGTGGATCTCTAGTAACTTATTGAAGGAAGCGTATTAGGTGGCCTTTAGACACTTTGAACTGGGCATTCCCATCACGCCTGGCGGGCATTTCCCATTTAAAGGCGTCTTTCCAGGGTGTTATGCTGGCTTTCTGCCAGCCTCATCTATTCAAACCGATGCTTTCACACGAGCATTTAAAGGTGAAAGCATCCAGTCGACCTCAGGGCGGCACTTTGCACCCTGAGGCCAGGGTGTTTCTGCTGGCATGTTCAGGAGCCAGATGCACACTTCATTAAAACTCAGACTTGGTGCTCACCCTCAGGTTCTCTGTGTTAGTTTCACTGTCGCTCGCGGAGCTGCGTGAATGAACTCGTATGTTCTGAGGCAGGTTAATGTTTGTCAGTTTGACAGCGAACACCTGACCTGCACTGGCTTTCAGATTAAATAAGAGCCTCGGCGCAATGGAGGAAGACACCTGACAAGAAGGCAGCACAACGTTTGAGTTGAGCTTGTTGTCACATCCTGGCTGCGACGTCATTTGGTCACTGAGAATTAAAAAAATAAGTTTAATTAATGCTTTTTGTTCCTGAAGAATGTAAAATTCTACTCTAATTGATATTCTTATTATTTGTGCATGCTGTTATTTTAGTTTAGTTGTGCAACTAATCAGTTGACACACATTTTTGGATTATTCTTAACCAACTTAAACAGTTATCATTCAGTCAGGTTTTAGATCTGCATCATGATATAACTACAAACACACAATAAGTTGGCTGTAAACTTTCTCCCTTTTAGCTGGAATTGTACGTATGCATCATCCCATATACTAAAAAAGTTTTCATTTTACCGCTGTCAAAAAACTCAAACTGTGGGATTTAGATGCAGCAGTTTATTAATGTGGTATGAACTGAATTTAAATGCTTTAAAAAAACTAACCAGGCAGAACAGAAAGCAGCCTGAAGCAGTTTCTGGTCCTAGTAGGCTACCTAAAAAGCCAAGCAGTTGTCACCGCCCTCACTTCATTTGACATGCGATAGCCGTATGCTTCCTCCTCCTCCTCTTCCTCGCTCTTCGCTCTCACACACGCTGCTCTTGTTCTGAGATCAGCTGGGCGACATGAACGCCCTGCTCGCTGAAAAGAGGTACAGAGTATTACACGGTCTCTCGTTTTTCTCTGTAATTATTCATCCGTCTTATTTACAATTCATTCTCTGGAAAACAAAATAACGCTGTTCCTGCTACATCGTGATTTTTATTTCTTAGATAGTAGTTAGCTCAGTTTTCTGTAGTGCTCTTATCTTGTATCTCACTGCCTTTCTTTGTCTCTGTTTTTACCTCTTGACGTTTTTCCACGTCGGTGGTCTTTTGTGAAAATGTGTTCTGGTCTCTGTGACGGCTGATCAGATAAAAACATTTTTAAACTTTGACCTCTCTTTCCCTTCAGATCGCTGAGGCCTTCGTCCTTCAGAAAGACTGTATCCTTGTAATGTGTACATGCTTTTGTTTTACTGTATTCATTTAAGTATTTCAGTATTACTATACCAGATAAAAAATGAGCAGAATAATAATTTTGTTGCTATTTATTTAAGTTATGGGTAAACCTGTCACAATAAGCAATAAATCAATTAATCACATGATAAATTGGACAACAATCTTTAAAGAGATGCTTCATTTTAATATTGCTGAATAGCTGCCATTTTTGAAAAATACTGCACACATTTTAACACCCTGTATGCAGCCAGTTTCCACTATCTGCCACTTTTACCTGTTTTACCTGTTTTCCCTGTCTAAGCTCAAAGACTGCTGTTTCTAAGACGCAGTTTTGGTTACTGTGACTTTATGATCAGTTTTAATTATTTTTGATTTGGTTTCTGTTTATTTATTTTGGATATGGAAATGTTTTCTAGTTCTAGTGTTAAATATTCTTTAAAATATATATATTTTTTCTTTGACTGGTCATATTTGCATTAATAAGCCATTAATTATTATTATTATTATTATTATTATTATTATTATTATTATTATTATTATTATTATTATTATTATTATTATTATATTAGTTGAAAATGACAATATTATCACTTATCTCAATAATTTCTGGGACAATTTATTGTTCGGCTCTATAAAGCCTAATTCTACAATATACATGATGCTCGAAGGCTAAGAAAGAATAACATTTAATGACAGGAAAGAATGATGGAAGAAGTGTATTCACAGCGTTTACCGTAATCAGAGGGAAAGCCAGTGGGTGTGAACACATGAATGCATGAGAGAAAAGCTTATCCAAGCTTAGCTGCAATAGTCAGAGCGTAAGTTAGTGAGAGAAAGCATTGAGCTGTGTCAAAGAAGGCTTGTGCTTTGGCTGCTCATATCCATAAACATGAGACTTCAGGCCCCGTCATCTGTTCTCCTGCCTTTGTGTTTCTTCTTCCTCACACCCGGTCACCCCGCTGTACGACTTAAAACTACTCTGCAGCCTCTCACACGCTGCAGAGGTTTTCGTTATGTGTTGACGACAGTATTTGCAAAAGTTGGAAACAGCTAGCTTAGAAACCGACCCATGCGTCCTCCCTGCTGATGTGTTGATCAAATTACCGACTTTAACCGATTTCACACGAGTCATAAACGGTGTTTCCCTTTACACAGAAGAACTCTTAAAAACGTACAAAAGACGAGATGCTAACCAGTTTTCTCCACATATGCTAGGCTACATAACGGTGGGGCGTTGTTTCCATAGTTACCAATGTTTAGACACGTACCTTTTCCATAATGCGATATCTTTCTAATCATACTTACTTATAAGGTTTATGAACATTATTGTTTTTGCCTTATAAAAAGTGTTCGCTGGAAATCCGCGATTGTTAAACCGAGGGCTGGCTCTCAGGATTGACAGCTGCTATCCGTCGCCGCCATATTTCCTCATTGCAATAAAATGACAAGTTTGATTTCTATCCTTGTCTGTTTGTGCAGCCGACCTCGCAGCATCCCTGTGATCATTTTTAAAGTGAAATCAACTAAATCAAAGCAATATTATGCCAGGCTTTACAGGAGTGCATAAGTTGTTTTGACGTCCGTCATGGCGGAGCGGGCGGTGTCCTGGAGAGCGTGATGTCACGTGCTAAAGGTCAATCTTCCATAATCGCGCCACTGTTATGTGATTTCTTAACATCGTGCAGCTCTAGTTTCTCCTGAATTCTCTTTAGGTTATCTTGTTTGTGTTGTTGGTATTCCTCTACAGGCAGCAGGGTACCAGCTACATGGAAAAAAGGAAGCAATTGAAAACAATAAGCACAATAAAGTCTGGATTATTACAACCAAAATACAAAGAATTAATGTTAATTCAAGCTTTATGTCAGATTTTTTATCATGGAAGGATGTAGCAGGTCATTCTGTTTTTGGTTCATGTGTGTTTAATTCTTGACTTTAGCTTCTCAGACCAGCGAGGGTTGTTGTTTATCCAACTAGAGCAACTTTACCACCAGAGAGTGTTGGAAAACCTCAATGCACTTCAACAGCAGTGGGGTAACGCACAGCACACTTCTCTCATATATATATAAACCAGCATCATTTTCAAAGTAACATGTTCAGTGTTGATTTAGTGCAAATCACTTACCATGTGCTCAAATGTTAAATCTAGAATGTCAGACTTTCATTTGAACACTTTCCATTGCAGGGAGTCACTGTGGAGAAGCGTCCCCTGAGCTGGCAGCCACACACCTGGACTCTCTGAAACACATCTGCCAGACACACTGCAGGTAAGCCTGCATGTTAATATGGATTCATTACATGAAATGTTGAGTCAAGCTCTCCAAAGTGCAAGAAATTTGCCCTGCCAGCAAAAGCAGTTGATACATATTGATTTTTTTATGATTCACATAAATAAATAAATGTTCTTTAAATAAAAACGTTTGGATAAACATAAAGTTTTTCTCTTTTTTTTTTATTAGACATACTTTTTTCTTTAATCTTATTTGTTTATAGAGTACAATAATAAACAAAAATAGCTTTACTTTAACCTAACTGGGTTAAGTATGAATTTTTAGGAAAATATTGACCTTATTCTGATCTTTTAATAAAAATACAAAATACTTTTTGTTTTCTAAGATTTTTACTGCAAACACATTCAGTTTTATAATTTTGGTAAAAAGTCTGGACACCACAGATTAATATATTCTCTATTAACACTGTAAAGTTTGCAGAATGAGCAGAAGATGTATTGAAGAGTTTTGTGAAAAGGGAAATCATTTCAAGACACCATTTGAAATTAATGACATTTTCTTTTCCCTGATTTTATTATTTTTGTCCTTTTTAAAATACCAAAATTTCCATTTGACTTCATATTTTGGTCTGTCTGATGATGTAATGTTTAAATATTAAATGATTGATACTTTCATCAGTTATTCATTACTTTTTACCAAATACTTTTTTACTCTTACTTGAGTAATTTCATGGATGGCTACTTTTTACTTTTACTTGAGTAAAAATATGTCAAAGTAGTTGTAGTCTTACCTAAGTAAATTTTTTGGGTCCTCTGCGTATCACAGTTGTGTAAAATCTGTGATGTGATGTGAGTCTATTTGAGTGACAAATACAAAAATGTGATGAGTAATGAAGTGATGGGTAAACCATATGTCCCTTGGTCTGTGCTGCTGCTGCACTTTCAGACATTTGAGCCACTGCACTGCTAAGGTTTCACACACACACACACACACACACACACATACGGGTTTTGGTGGTTTAGAGGGACAATTTTTTCAAACCAGTTTTTTGCAACACTAAACAGTCACCCCTTTCCACTTGTGCTAGAAAGACGTAGTAAGTTGTCAAAAATCTTGTTTGAGCTACACAACATAGATCTCACTTGAAAACTTCAATACACACATCAGAACTCAAAATACAAGAACCTGATGCAATGCTGTATTAGAAGGACAGACGATAATGAGGTGCTTGGCTCCGCCCATGATACCAACAGTAATTGTCAGGGCCAATTTTATTTATCAGGACCACAGCATACACAAACATGAAATATATATGTATTAAGTCCAAACATGGAAATATGGAATATGGCTACACAGAAAGTGGACTTTATTTACAGCACCTTCACTAAGAACTAGAGCAACAATTCTGTTTATGAACATAAAGGAAAATCTGTGAATGGCAAAGTTAAATGAATTACGGGTCTATTGTTAAATCAAAAAGATAATGCTGGCATTCTATTATAGTGGCCAGTTGTCCTTTCTTGATGTGTTCGCCAAAGTGCCTCATGACCGCAGCAATCTCCAGGGAGATCATGGATGCTTTTTTGCTCTCCTAGCACTTTGCATAGATGCTAGAAAAAAGAAATAATTCATTAGTGAAAACCAACTCCAATTGTTAATTTTTCTTGGTTATAAATTATGTAATGCCTGTTTTCAAATAAGCATTCATAAAGAACATACATTAGTGGGAGAAGCTACAGAAATGAGCATGTAGGTTGCATCGATGAAAATTAATTTCTGCAAATGCCAAACAGGTTAACACTTGGTATGGTTGCTTGGTATGTATGATTAATTATTTGAGGGAATTCTAGAATTTTTTTTTTTTTTTCATAATTTAAAATTGCATTTGTTTGACAAACAGGCCTCAGCAGCTGGTGAAGAACCATCCAAAGCCAAAAGACTTGTTCCTCCTTCTAATCCTGGTGCCTAGTCTTCTTTCCAGTGAAGGAGATCCCACTCTGAACCATCTCACTGGCTCCACCAAAATACAGGTTCTGTACAGGTGCAGCATCAGCAAAGGGCCGTTTATTGAGATCTCTGGTTTCCTAAAACCAGAGATTAATCAAATTTAAGATGTTAAATTTGGTTAATATCTTAAAATTAACCAAATTTAAAGATATACTCTGATTACTTTGCTTATTAGTTTTGTGGTGCTTTGATATTTTGAAAAAAATATAAATATGTGAATGTATTTCAGATTAAGATTGGGATAGAGAAAGTAGTATAAACAGTCCCATTACTGATCACCAAATTAGATTTTCTAGCATCTGAACATTGGCTGTGTGAAAGTTTATCATTTTAATACAAGGCACAGTTAAATGGTATGTGTGTGGTAATTTAAGCCAGATGACATATTGGATAATGTCTGCTCAAAATATCATGCATAAAGAAGAACATGGTCACCCTATTGCCTTTCAGTGGTGTAGATCATTACTTTTGACCATGCTTCAGTTGTGCTTTTGAGCTTAACTAGCTTGGTGTTTCAAGACTTGTGTAGGTGTGGTGATTTACCAGAATTTTTATTTGTGTTCCTTTTCTCGGGGCTCTATGTCCTTCTGTTTTAGTTTTCTGTTGAGCTCTTTCCCCTTACCATCTGTGTTTACTTTGTGCTGAAAAGAACATATAAAAAATATGGGGTTAATCAACTGAAAAGTAAAGAACACTTGCTTAAGGTGAGTCTCTTCCCAATGTAGAAAACAGTTCTCCATATTCCTGCACATTACATGTTGAATATTACACAAGACCTGTGTGTCTGTGCACTTCTACATGTAACTTTAAATTTTTTGTAACTTCAAAACTCAGTCCTCTATATACCTGCATCTTACATGATGAATATTACACAAGACCTGTTTGTTTGAACAGTAGTTAATACCATTTTAATGACTTTATTTAGAAAATAAGTTGGTCTTTGGAGACCAATAGTACCTCAGGAGGGTTGGTTGAACAGGATCCGCATGTTTCCACATCACCAGCCTGACACAATTCATCTTTGGAAATCTGAAATGTAAAGAACACTCATTGAATCCAAGTTTGTTCCCAATGTAGAAAACAGTCCTCCTTATTCAGGGACCTTACATTTTGAGTATTACACAGGACCTCGTGTATTGGCGATTCTACATGTCACTTTCATTCTTTCAAAACTATGTCCTCCTTATTCTGGCACCTTACATGATGAGTATTACACAGGACCTTTGTGTATGGGCGATTTTACATGTAACTTTCATTCTTTTGTACTTGTAATTTCAAACCTCTGTCCTCCCTTTTAATGCAGCTTTACATATCAAGTTCTAGACAATACCTGTGTGTTTGAACAGTACTTAATAACATTTCAATGACTTAGTTTTAGAAAATATGTTGGTTGTTGGACACCAAAATTACCTCTGGAGGGTTGGTTGAACAGGATCCGCATGTTTCCACATCACCAGCCTGACACAATTCATCTTTGGAAATCTGAAATGTAAAGAACACTCATTGAATGTGAGTTTGTTCCCAATGTAGAAAACAGTCCTCCTTATTCAGGGACCTTACATTTTAGTATTACACAGGACCTGTGTGTATAGGCGTTTCTACATGTCACTTTCATTCGTCTGTATTTGTAATTTTAAAGCTATGTCCTCCTTATTCTGGCACCTTACATGATGAGTATTACACAGGACCTTTGTGTATGGCGTTTTTACATGTAACTTTCATTCTTTTGTACTTGTAATTTCAAACCTCTGTCCTCCCTTTTAATGCAGCTTTACATATCAAGTTCTAGACAATACCTGTGTGTTTGAACAGTACTTAATAACATTTCAATGACTTAGTTTTAGAAAATATGTTGGTTGTTGGACACCAAAATTACCTCTGGAGGGTTGGTTGAACAGGATCCGCATGTTTCCACATCACCAGCCTGACACAATTCATCTTTGGAAATCTGAAATGTAAAGAACACTCATTGAATGTGAGTTTGTTCCCAATGTAGAAAACAGTCCTCCTTATTCAGGGACCTTACATTTTTAGTACTACACAGGACCTGTGTGTATAGGCGTTTCTACATGTCACTTTCATTCGTCTGTATTTGTAATTTTAAAGCTATGTCCTCCTTATTCTGGCACCTTACATGATGAGTATTACACAGGACCTTTGTGTATGGGCGTTTTTACATGTAACTTTCATTCTTTTGTACTTGTAATTTCAAACCTCTGTCCTCCCTTTTAATGCAGCTTTACATATCAAGTTCTAGACAATACCTGTGTGTTTGAACAGTACTTAATAACATTTCAATGACTTAGTTTTAGAAAATATGTTGGTCGTTGGACACCAAAATTACCTCTGGAGGGTTGGTTGAACAGGATCTGCATGTTTCCACATCACCAGCCTGACACAATTCATCTTTGGAAATCTGAAATGTAAAGAACACTCATTGAATCCAAGTTTGTTCCCAATGTAGAAAACAGTCCTCCTTATTCAGGGACCTTACATTTTGAGTATTACACAGGACCTGTGTATATAGGCGTTTCTACATGTCACTTTCATTCTTGTAAAACTATGTCCTCCTTATTCTGGCACCTTACATGATGAGTATTACACAGGACCTCTTGTGTATGGGCGTTTGCTTACATGTAACTTTCATTCTTTTGTACTTGTAATTTCAAACCTCTGTCCTCCCTTTTAATGCAGCTTTACATATCAAGTACTAGACAATACCTGTGTGTTTGAACAGTACTTAATATCATTTCAATGACTTAGTTTTAGATAATATGTTGGTCGTTGGACACCAAAATTACCTCTGGAGGGTTGGTTGAACAGGATCCGCATGTTTCCACATCACCAGCCTGACACAATTCATCTTTGGAAATCTGAAATGAAGAGATGTGTACTGAATGAGTTCATAGAAAAATAAAATCCACCTATTTAATGAACCTGTCCAGCTGATTGTTAAACAGACATTTTATGTATTGACACTGCAAAATATGTCTCCTGCTATAAAATGTTCATTAATATAAGGTCAAAATATATTAATTTACATATGACAGTTTCTAGCATTTTGGATAGCGCTGAACAAGTTGAAATAGTGGTCTGGTTAAGTCTTTCTCCAAAATCTGGTTTTTAGGCACTCTGCTAATCACTTCTTGTTTTCAACTATAATGAAACTCTGTACTACAACTTGACATTTCCTTCAAAAATATTTTCAATGCTAGTAGAATGACTTGTGATAGTATTTTCACGCTTACTAGTACCCTTCTTCTCCATAGCCAGTCAGAATCAACAATTATAAGTCATTTCTTCCCTGGACCAATATCTTTGAGTGCAAACAAACAGAGATGACGTCTTCCATCCACCCTTGTAACTTTCATTTTGTTGTTTGTGTTCATCTCTTCATCATTTACCAGCCTCCCCAATGATCCATGTTCTCTGGCAGCATCAACACTAAAATATTAAGTATGCTATAAGAATAATTATACCATGCAACGGAAATGATTTTGCATATTTGATGTTTGCATGTCAGAAGAATATTCCTCCTCCAACTAAAACTACTTTTACTGATGAAGCTGAAAATGTTTACATCACTTTGATTAAATATAAAATAAAAACAACATTAAAACAGTCACATACCAAAGCTGTTGTCCATTGAACTTGAAATCAAACATAAAAGCCTGGAGTGCATCATGGTAAATTTTCAATCGGTTTTCTTGTTCCTTCCTACTTATGACTTCCCTCTGCACTCAATAAGGAAATCTCCTTTTGAAAGCACTGGCAGCTGAACACACCCGACCTGCAGGTAAACATAATGAGTAAGGTTGAATAAACTTTAAACAATGCATATCTTTCAAATAGTAGCAAATGAGATTATTAAAATTTTTCAAAATCAGTTAATTGATCTAATTTGAGGTCTTTCTGTGTTACTTGAACATTTGTTTGTCAGCTGAGTGGTGCTTCTAAATGTCACTCATTCTTTTATACTTGGAATTTCAAAACACAGTCCTCCTTTATACATATATATATATATATATATGTATATATATATATATATATATATATATATATATATATATATATATATATATATATATATATATATATATGATCTATGCTAATGTGCAGTATAAAAATAGTTTAAAAGTCAAAAGCAAGACAAAAGTAAACAAAAACAATCCTTTAATAAACTCTGGAATCCTGTACGAAAAAAGTCACAACTCACCTTTTAAATGAATTGATGTATTTTACATCAAATCCTCTTTATCTTCACCCAAGGAGAATAATAGCTGGCATCATGTTTGGGATTTCTTTTTGCTCTCTGAGACCTTGTTGCTGACATCTCCTGCAAAGATCAGAGTAATTTGTTGTTGAGTAACAACATGATGCTGTACATCAGGAGTGTCAAACTCCAGGCATCGAGGGCAGTGTACTGCAACTTTTAGATGTTCCTCTGGTCCAAAACACCTGAATTATATGACTGAATTAGCTTCTAAGGGCAGTCAAGTTGATGACCTGCTGATGACCACCTCATTTGATCCAGCCATGTGGCATCACAGACACATCTAAAAGTTATTGTATACAAGCCCTCAAGACCTTGAGTTTGACACCTCTGCTGTACACAATATGATTTGATTTTATTGTATGAAAAACCTGTACTGAAGTACACAGTATTACATAATTGACTTTCTATTGACAGGTTCTCAAAACCTTCAAATATTAAAACATTATCTTAATAGTAATGATTATTACAAAGGATAATTTGTGCCTGTGAAAGAATATCACTCACTGATGCACAGAAAATGTCCAAATACAGTTTTGTCTAATTCTGGAGTGAGCCACCTTCCCTTTAAACTCTGGTACACTGACTAAGATGGTTGGTGATAACTAGCTAAACTGAAGCAAATCAGATGCTTTGGTGCATCCAAACATCAAGTAACCTACAACATTCTTCAGAATTACAAATCAATATGTACTTAAATGTCTTAAGAGATTCTGTATGAGTCTTACCTCTTCTTCCACGCAAAAGAAGTTCAATTAATACTAATGGCTTGCACCTGGCCTTGATGGACTGTACCATGTTGATAGAGTAGGAGGGTACAACAAAAGGAGAAATCCATTTTGTTTCTGAAGCACACAAGGTCAGATTTTTTTTCAGAAACAAGAAAACAAATTTATTTGAGTTATATTTTGTAACTTTCATTCAATATTTCAAAGTTAAATAGTTTATCATACATCTTTCTTTAATTAGGAAACAACAGTAAGATGGTATCTCTCACCAGCAATGTTTAATCTTTTATCAGGAAGGTCACTTCTTTTAATCATTTCTGTTCAATCAATTATTTAAGTTTACTTCTATAGCACATTTCAACACATATATATATATATATATATATATATATATATATATACACTAGATCACTTTATGATATAAAGTGTTAAAAACACTTTAAATCATAAAAACAAAACTGTTGTCTAATGGCAGACAACACCAGCAGAAAAAGGTTGTCTTATGTACCTGCCTACAGACAAATTAGACTACCTAGACAATCTGCATGTATGCAGAGTAGTGACATTGAGATAATGACAAAATATCAATCTAAAGTTTTGTGCTAACAGTAACATAAGTAATCATAATATTTTTGGCACTTTAAATATTTTTAAATAAATGCTTTTTATATTTATATTTGTAATTCTGTATTACTCCATGAGTGGTTATCCCTTCTTTCAAATTCAAAAATACTTTATTGATCCTAAAAAGGAAATTAAATTTTAAAAAAGCTTGGGTCCTCTACCACAGGCCTTGGAGTGTGAGTGGTCTTCACAGTATATTAACAGTTCCCAAAGGTGTGCTTCTCTGTATCAAGAGGTCTGATGATGTATTGTTTGAGCCACTCTTCCAGTTTAGGGTCATTACCCCAAGGGTTTCAGTGACCACAGGCACCATTGTTGCCCACACCTCCACACTCTTTTAACCTTTTGTATGGCATGCATTATTAATTCATCTTTAATATTGGGGCTGATTGGGCCCTAATGATTCCAAAACAAAGAGTTATCTTTTTACATGATATGTGGACATAATTCTTCTCAGAAAAATATTTATTCCTTTTAAATCACCATGTTTAGCACCATGGTAAATCTCTACAGTTGCCAACTTTTGTAAACTTACACCACAACAATAAACACTGAACATCTTGGGTCTAGCCTGTAATATGTCATAATCTTCCACTACCACTAAGTCATAAAATAATGACCTAACATATGGACACCCAATCCCATGTAGAGCTAAATTTATTATTGTGGGCTAGACAGCCCAAAATAAGTCATCCACTTATGTGGATTGGCCTCTATTGCTACGGTACTAGGCACCTGCTTGTGTGCCACCATAAATACCACCTCTGTGCTGTGTTTCAGTCTAAGCCTTTTTGTCCATTGGTAGTATTGTTTGCTCGCTATTGTAAAACACCCTGTTGTTATGATTATGCATCATAACAAAATAGCAAAGTATAAAAAATATTTACAAAAATCAGTCCAAATACACAGTATCAAAACAAGAAGGAACTTTTGTCCAAACAAAAGCTATATTTCCCCCAGAAAGGCAGGAATGAAAGTTTAAAAAGTTAAATTCTCAATGAAAGAACAGGGCTACTCCAATGTGCTACAACCTTGAGAGGCACAATTTTCCATTCATCATCAGTAGCATTTGAATTCTTATATCAGTGGACTGAGTTTCCTCCCTTTTCCATCTTATCATTCCAGCATGGTATTTGATAACTGTCAATGCATAGCTGTTGATTGCTGGACCTTGTTTCTCTCATTGGACTTGCCTTACTTATTGTAGGTACAGTAGTTTGCAAAAGTATCCATAGCCCTTGAACTTTTCCATATTTTCTGACATTACAACCGCAAACATATTTTTACAGAATTTTATGGGAAAGACAAACACAAAGTGGCATATAGTTGTGGAGTAGAAACAAAACTATACATGATTCAAAACATTTTCTGCAAATAAAGGCTGAAAAATGCAGTGTACAAAATCTTCAGCCCCCTTTCCCTAAGTGCGACTAATTGCCTTCAGAAGTTGCCTGATGACTGCTAATGACTAAATAGTCCACCTGTGTGTAATCTAATCTCAGTATAAGTTCAACTCCTCTAAGACTGCCTCAAAGGTTAGTTAAGAGAATATTGGGAAGCAAACAGCATCACAAAGTCCAAGGGACACACCAGACAACTCAGGGACAAAGTTGTGGAGAAGCTTAAAGCAGGCTTAGGTTATAAACAGGTTCCACGAATCATCTGGAAATGGAAAGAGAATGGCACAGCTGTGAACCTACCAAGACAAGGCCATCCACCTAAACATAAAAAAGTCCCATTTGCAATTTGCCAGAAGCCATGGTGGGATACAGCAAAAACAATAAGACGAGACCAAAATTGAACTTTTGGCAAAATGCAAAGCATTACTTGTGGTGGAGAATGGACACTGCACATCACTCTGAACACACCTTCCCCACTGACAAACATTTCTTTTCTTCATTCTTGATTGTAAGATGGATTGAGCCAAATACAGGTCAATCTTGGAAGAAAACCTGCCGGAGTCTGCAAACGACTTGAGGCTGGTGCGGAGGTTCATTTTCCAGCAAGACAATGACCCTAAACATTAAGCCAGATCTACAATGGAATGGTTTAAAAAACATTCATGTTAGAGTGGCAAGGTCAAAGTCTAGACATAAATTCAACAGAGAATCTTTGGCAAGATCTGAAAACTGCTGTCAAGTCAAGTTTATTTGTATAGCACATTTCAGCTGGAAGGCAGTTGAAAGTGCTTTACATCAAAGAAACACAGAACTAAGAAGTCATACAAGTAACATACACTGTGTTCCAAATTATTATGTAATTGATATCTTCTCAGATTTTATTAAATGGTCAATGGAAATGATGGTCAGTATGATTGTCAAGTCAAGAACTACTACAGTATAAATAAAATTTTACTGAACAAAGCTCCCAAGGAGAACAGTATTTTTTCAAAAAGAAACTCAAAATGCACTGTTCCAAATTAATATGCACAGCAGATTTTCTAAACATTTTATGGATTATAAAGAACTGCAAACAGTTCTCTGAACTAATCAATATTTGAATGTGCAGCATCACAAGTACTAAAATCAAAACCTAATTCAATCAAAAACCTCTTAATAGACTGAGTTACGTGTTCACATAGGACCCCTTCTTTGATATCACCATCACAATTCTTGCATTCATTGAACTTGTGAGCTTGTGGATAGTTTCTGCTTGAATTTCATTGCAGGATGTCAGAATACCTTCCCAGAGTTGCTGTTTTGATATCAACTGCATCCCACCCTTAGATCTTCTGTTTGAGGAAACTCCAAAGGTTCTCAGTAGGGTTGAGGTCAGAGATCAGAGGAGGATGGTGACCTCACCATGAGTTTTTCCCCTTTCATGCCTATACACAGTGGCCTTGCAGCATAAGATGATGCATTGTCATGCATGGAGATGATTTTGGTATGGAAGGTATGGCTCTTCTTTCTGAACCATGAAAGAAAGTGATCAGTCAGAAAGTCCATATACTTTGCTGAGGTCATTTTCAAGCCTTCAGGGACTCTGAAGGGGCTGACCAGCTCTCTCCACATGATTTCAGCCTCCACTACCTCCTTGTTGATGTCACAGCTGTTTTGGAATTTGGTGGCCATCCATCATCAATCCACTACTGCGAACATCTGGACTATCCAGGGTTGCACATCAGTCATCAGTGAACTAATCTGTTTGAAAATCAATCTTCATGTACAGTTGGGCCCACTGCCACGGTTCTGCTTGTGAGCTCTGGTTAGGAGCTGCCAAATAGTAGGTTCATGCACTGCAAGCCTCTGGAGGACCCTTCACCTTGTGGTTCCAGCTTCAAGTAACTGCTTGCTGCTATGTAAGGGCATTTTAACAGCTGCTCTCTTAATTTGATGAATTTGTCTAATAGAAACCTTCCTCATTCTGCCTTTATCTATACAAACCCATCTTTGTTCTAAATCAGCCACAAATCTCTTCACAGTACAATAATGCTTCAGTTTCAGTTAAAATATTTGATGTTTTCATATCTTGTCATATAGCACTACACTATCTGATGATTTTGGTCAGCAAAGAGATCCTTTCTCTTTCCCATATTGCTTGAAAGCTGTGGCCTGCTTAATAATGTGGAACATCCTTCTTAAGTAGATTTCCTTTAATTAAGCTCACCAGACAAACTAATCCGAAATTAATTATAGTGATTAAAAGAGCCCTGACACACAATACCATCTATAAATTTAATAGCACAACAAAAATGTAATCTTTATAACAGTTAAATCCAATTTGCATAATAATTTAGAACATGGTGTGCATTCACCTTAAGAAAGAAAAACAAAGAAATTAAATTCAAAGTAAAATCAAAATTAAAATCATATACATCAAATATAATGATACATGTACCTTTGATTAAGATTCAGAAACAATTGTAAATAGTTGTGTTTTTGCCTTGATTTAAAGGAATTCATTGTTTCAGCTGTTTTCAAGCTTTATTCAAGATTTGTGGTGCATTGAAGCTAAATTCTGCTTCAAAATGCTTGGTTCTGGTTCTATGGATGCAGAGCAAGCCAGAATCAACAAAATGTTAGCAGTGGAGTGTATAAATAGTTTGGTGAAAAAATGGCTCTCTTATGGTTTATATTTCTTTTAATCCATGCACTTATGTCACACATTTATTAGTCATAATATTTTAAATAAACAATATTTGACCAAAATATATATTCATTTCTGTATCTTATAGCACAGAATAATCATATTGCCAACTCATCCCCAGTGTAAATTGCAAGACGTGAATTAGAAGGACACTGTAATAATTAGCAGGACCTTCCGGTAAACAACCAATCAGATTAAGACCTTGTGTGAATATTCATGAGGTCCTGCTATTACACAAACCTGCCATAGGGGGCACTGTGGTGATACACAGATTATACACAAAATCAGGTTTATGTGTATTAAGCGGACATCTCGTTTTTTTTGCATTTTTGGGGTTAATAGACCAATAGAAACCTTTCTACGTTTTTAGATTTTTCTCTGTTTTAGCAGGACACCGCTCCTGTCCTGCTAATTCAAAATGTCCTTCTAGTGTGGTGTGTATTCTGACGAAATGTCCTGCTAAATCACATATACCAACGCACACACACACACACACAAACCGAGTCGTGTCTCCTTACCTTCGGAGGACATTTCCTTAATTTCCACTCTTTTTCTGGACACTGTGATCCAAATTCTCCCTCCAGTTTATGCCTCTATATAGTTACATGTAGTTTAAACTGTTTTCAGTGGTTTAAATGAACTTTTTTTACTCCATGATGTTACTGTGAGCCCCCAGACCTCCCATCACATTTTAGAAACACACACACACTGCCAGCACACACACAGGTTTTATTAGCCAGGGAAATGTGTTCAGGCTAATATTAGATTGGGAGAACAGAGACGGGTCACACATCTTCTTTCACTAAAACCAAGACGGACCTTCTGTCCGCTCAGCCCTCTGATTCTCTCTCTCCTGTTTACAGACCGAGGACACGAGATGCTGAGGTAAGACATTTTCAGTTTGCTTTGTTTCTGTCTCTCTACGTGTTTCACAAAGTTACACGTCTCTGTTGACCACCTCACAAGTTACTAATAGTTATTCATTTTTGTGTCTACCTTTCTTTGTTTTGTCAGAGACTCTAAATTTAAATGTATGTAGATGCTTTAATATAACTTAACAAATATGTGAATATATGTTCAGGTTGCTCTTTTGGACAATTTGAGCCTTCAGTTTGGCAGAGGGGTTTCCCGCCCTTCATGTATCTCCAGTAAGTGCTTACATTTTAAGAATTGTCTCATTTGTATACTTACTTATTTGTAGTTTTTTTTAAAATTATTATTATGAGATGCTCATACTGATTGGAGTTTGTCACATTTTGTGAGAAGTGGAAACTATAAATGTACTTTATATGAAACACAAAGCAGCGCATCATTGTGAAAAATAAAATAAATCACATTCAGTGTCACCCATTTGTGCATAGAATAAATCACTTTTCATACCATAGGTAAGTGTAGATATTTAGTTTGGTGAATAATAGTTACTGCATTGGTAATAAATAACTTCTTATAGATTTTCTTAGCTGGCAGAGTGAAGCTTTAACGGCTTCCTGAGGTCAGAGGTTCAAACTGATGGAAAAGAGGACGGAGGGTATTTGTTAAAATATTCTTTTATGTATGTGCATAATTTACCTCTGTTTCACAGTTTAACAGTGTACAGACATTAAATATAAATAAATAAACTTTAGAGGACACTATGTTTACAAATATTTACACACAGCATTGTTTTGTTGAAATATGAACATGTGCTTTTAAATGATCTTAAGTACAGTATTATTTGTAGATGGATAACTTTCCTGTTTTTTCCTGCAGCCCATCAGGTTAAAGGAGGGATGGAGCAGAGAGACGAGGATTCGTCCTGTCCTCCTGCGCTTTCCGACAATTTGATTAAAAGGCTCAGTTCACCTGAAACGGACCGGAAATCCCCGAATGGAAACTCACAGAGGACGTCTTATGGTTCCGATCAGATTCGAAGGCAAGCTGACTGCAGAGAGGCGGAGGGAGGGGGAGAGCGCGCCGCTTCGGCTCGGGGAAACGGGCTGCACCCCTCCACAGCTGAAGGAATGGATCGCTCCAGCCCCGCAGAGCAGCTGGAGGAAGATTTAGGTCCGGCTCGGGAAGCAGAGGCGAAGGAGGAGGAAGAGGAGGAGGAGGAGGACGGGAGTGTGGTGGAGGAGGCAGCAGAGGCTCTGGAGATGGAAGACGAGGGGATGGAAGACGAGGGGACGGAGGACGACGGCGAGGAGAAGCAGAGCGAGCCGGACGCTCGTTTGAGTCAGGAAGCTCCCACAGTGGAGACTCTGGTCAGTGGGGCAGATCTGCAGCTGCACAGCGAGAAGCTACACCTTTACCAGGACACTCAGGTACATCATTTATTCTTCCATATATGGTCATGAAACAAACTAAAGTTAATGCACTTTTCAGTTTAGTATGTGGTTAGGGTGTGGATCCCTGCTGTGTTGGTAGTGTGTGTATTTTATGCACACCCTAAATGTTTTGTGCTGCTGCTAGCAACCATTTCTCCTGAAACAAGAGATGAATCTCTGAGGTGTTTTATTGACGTTGTTACAACTAATTGCTGTTTTAGAAACCTTTTAGTAAAACACTGTAATACTGTCAATAATAATATATTTTCACTGTTAAAACAACTCAGTTAAAGTAAGCAATAGGCCTCAGTCTTTTTTTATTTTAATTTTTTTATTTTATTTATTTAGACAGATTTCCATCACATTCATTAATCACAGTAGGGCTGTTGTAAACAATTATTTTAGTACTCGAATATTCTATAAATTTTTCTTACAGTTAATTGAGTAATCAAATAAAAAATGTATCAAATAAAATCCATTTATTCTACCATAACTAGTATTACTATCGGATATCAACATTTTCCTCAGTTTTTTACATTTGAACATCCCTAACAATTTCTTTTCTGTAGTTTAGAAAACTAACCAGTACCAATAACAGCTCACTTTTTAAGTTAACCTGGACAAAAATGATTCAAAAAGTAGAAATTATATTAAATTTATGGTGTGGCTTAATTATTACTGCTCTTACTATGTTGCTCATTTAACAAATTAACTTTTTTGAGTCTGAATACTCTAGTTAGTGGTTAATCAAGTGCTAGTTGACGATAATTTAAATAAGCAATTCATCAGGATTAATTTGATTCATTGTTTCAGCCCTAATAAGCAGGTAGAGTTAAAAAAATATCTGAATAAAATGGTGCAAAATAGAAAATCTATAAGTTACCATGATGAATGCAGGAGGACTCTGAGGCGCTCCTTTCCCAGGAGGCCAATCTGGAGCAGCAAGAACAATATCCAGAGGAGAGGGAGGAAGAGGAAGACTACGACTTCATCAGGAGGGCTCCTTCCCTGGACGAAATGGCGAAGCTCATCACGGTGGAGGTGGTGACTGTTTTTCTGTCATTTTAAAAAAATTATTTTTTTTGGTATGATTCTCTCAAAACATAGCAGAAGATTGAGGTGAAAATTATGTTAGTATGTTTTAAAGGTTCTTCCTGGATCTGTTCCTCCTCCATTAGATGGGACCTGTCATACAAAATTCACATTTTGCACGTTTTTGTCATTCCATTTGGACCTCAAGTGCTGCTGAAAACAGCACAAGTTGAAGAAAAAACTCACCCAGCTGGTTTTGGCAACAAGTTCATGTTTTGTTGGTGTCTGGAAAATTAGATGTTTCAAAAACCTTCTGAATGTAACATCATAAATCAGCAGGCACTAGCGAAGTCCAGCCTGTTACCTAGCAACCCCAGCAAAGTTCTGCCCATCACCCAGCAACCCAAGCAGCACTCCATCCTGTTTGGTCAGCTGGTTTTACTGCTGCTTGCGCTGTGCAATGACCGCTAGAAAAAACTTGTTTTGTGGTTGACTTACCATTCAGAAAGCAGAGCGAGCCGAATACTTGTTGGTTGTGCAGACGGCTCCACTTCTGCTTTTCAAAGATGTTTGGTTGTAGAGACCAGTATCTCATTACTCAACAATTTTTTTGCGCACAAAAAAATGTAATAAACATGTTTTTCATTGCCCGTAGACCTAAACTAACCTTTTCAAGGAAGCATAATGAATCACGTTTAAATTATTCCAGATTTTCTAACTCTAATCTAGCATGTGTTTTAGATATAAAGCAGTTAGATTAACGTTTTCAGGCAGTTGCTTTATTTAAAGAGACCATTCTTAAAGTGCAGGACTAAAATGTGTCTTTTTAAACAATTTTATTTGATCTTTTTTTCCTGTTTTAGTTTTAGGTTTGATATCTCAGGTTCTCACTGCTCTCTAAATGGGTTGAAAATGGTTTTAAATTGCTGACTGGTGTCATTATTACATAATGTGAGCCACAGTTGGACTGACTGAGATGCTCTGGTGTGATCAGGTCAAAGCTCACCTGTCATCAAAGTCCTCTTACTTGTAAGCCATAACTGGTTTCACAGGAAAGTTGATCCGGTTCATCAAGAGGTCCATATTCCAGAACCGGGCCGTGGGCTGTGTGATGCAGAGTCATTTAATTATCAAGTTTTAAGGAGTTGGAATCCTTTCTGTTCTTTTGTTTATGCCTGTTAGCGTCTCCTCTGTAAAATGTCTCATCTTTTTGTCTGTTGCGATGCGTCTCAGATGTCCCCCGCCGCTGGACTTGTCTCCATCTTGAAGAAGCAAAGTGTGTATGTGGACAGCCTGACTACGTCTGCTGACCCAGAACCCACACCGGAGAAACCCACCGCCAAGCGACGCGTCCGCTTCAAAGTTCCCGATGATACCTATGACCATGGTACGTTACTCGATTTATTTCCTTAAAATCACTAATAAAGGAAAACGACATTGTGAATTATCATTAAGTGGAAGCAGATGTTACTTTGGTATTCAGCAAAATCAACAAATGGCCGACTTTCTTGTGCTAACATTTTTGTTTTTACAAATGTTGGGTTTAAGTGACTAACTCCCACCTGCAGGTGGCAGTATGTCTTCCTTTTGCTCCACTGCTGCCTCTGCCTCACTTGAGGTCAAGTTAAAGTCCGTGATCGATGTGGAGAGTAAGAAAAAGTCACTTTTAACATCGTACATAAGTGCAGATATTGAAGATATTTCTAAATTAGCACAACAAAACCTGCAATTTTTCATTGTCAAAAAATCACAAAAGCAATTCTGTGGGAACTGATCAATGTGAAAAGATGTTTCATGTTATTTAATTTGACAAATAACTTGTTGAATTCAGAGACAACTATTTATCAATATTTCAACAGTTAAACAGGTTTTATTAGATGATAAATTGTCCCAGAAGTTATTGCGGTAAACAATAATATTGTTTTGAGACCATTTTCAGGTAATACGTTCTGAAAGATCAATAAATTTTAGATTCTCATTTTAAATATCCAAAATAAAGAAACTAAACAAACAACAAATGAAATGAATTATGAAGTTTCTGTTAATAAAATTTTAAAAATGGGTCTATTTGAGACCAAAACACCAGACTGAAGAGTTTTAACATCGGCTTTTGGTAGAAAGAAAAAAAAAACAAAAGAAATTATGAATTTGTTTTAATTTACCATGCAATTAATTGATTTATTGCTTAAGTTTTATCAATTATTTCTGACATATGATAGTTTGACCCCCCCAGCTGCAGAGTGATGGTCAACAACTGGCCTCTATCTGCATGTGATTTGATTTCATTGTTTGTTTTTCTGTGTAGAAGTTGGCGGCGGAGACTCCTGTCTGCTGCTCTTCCTCCTCTGTCTGGTTACCGTCGTCATCAGTGTCGGCGGCACCGCCCTCTACTGCGCTCTGGGGGACGCCCAGTCCTCCGTCTGCCAGGACTTCTCCAGAAACGCAGACTTTTACTTCGGCCAGATCCGTCGGGGGATAACCCGGCTGCAGCACTGGTATTCCTCCGGGTTGTAGCAGAAATCCTCTGACGGGTGTTGAGGTAACGTTCCTCGTGAAGAGCTTACTGCCATTTATTGAGTCGTCTCCTTCGGATGCATTTGGTGTTTTCAAACGCCCAATGTCGACGCTCTGCGAACTCAATTCCAGTGCACTTTTTAAAACCATGTTTCAGATGCCCGGTCACGGAGAAATCTGAAGAAAAACTAAAATACTTAACTTGTGACGTCTTAATTTTTGTAAGACAGAAAATCTGTCAGCTTTCTTACTTTTGTCCGTCAAAATTAAACAAAGTCTTATGTGCACAAATGTTGCTGAGAGAAGTTTAATACCTCAGCTTCAAACGAATTTACTAACGGATGCGTAAAACAATGTCTGACTTAATCTCATTAAGTGTTTTGTAATTGGTGCAACAAAAGGTGTTGCTTTTACTGTAGATTTTTTTTAAAAAGACAGAAAATGTAACTTGAGAGATAAAACTTTGCATCTGTCTGCTACTTTGAATGAAATCACTTTGTCCTAAGTGTATCTTAAAAATACAAAGGAATGTTTGGAGCTTAATTATGAACTTTGCTTTGAGACATCTTTAAAAATCATTGCGAAATGTTATTATTTACCATCCGTGAATTGCTAATGGCGTACAATCATGTTATGTTTGTTCCACGTTGGTGAAACGAAAAACAAAAAATGGTGTGAAATAACTTATTTTAACTTTTTCGTTGCGTTTGCAATGAGCAGCTCCCTGTTGTTTTAACTCTCTGTGAGTTTCACTGAGCAGGATCTGGTTTCGTGTAGCATATTTAAAACGTAGAGAAAACGGTGCACATCTATCAAATGATTGTTTATCATGTTGCACATGAGAACGGTACTTTTTAAGAAAAATATTTTTGAAGATTTTGCAATATTTCTACAGGCATTTCTTCCTGTTAGGAGTTGACATCGTCAGACAGCCGTTTGTTTGCACAGACCACTTCAACAGAAAACTCATGAACTACTTAAGTGTTTGTGTCAAAATATGAAATGTTTTATCGATGAGAAACAAACAAAAAATATTGTTAATGTTATTTACTTGGTGTAAATAATCAATGCAGGACCACATGAAGCTCTATCTGCCTGTGTGTTTGTTCTTTCAGGGAATTCTGGGAATTAATCTGCTAAAACATCCGGTTTGTTCTGGTAGATTTTCCCAAAAATAATTTTAGGAAATCAGAATGACTTTCCACCACTTGGTCTTCCATATATAACACAGATTTTGTTCTTTATTTATTGTCTTTGTAAACCTTGGTTTTGTCTCATTGAGGTGATTACGTAGTCTAAAAACCTCTTTCGATTCGATTCTAAGGCGTAAATTCGTTTTTGCAATGAATTGCATTTCTTTCTTTGGTTTAGTGGAGGATAAATTAATAAAAAAATACCCGTGGAAATCCTCAAATATCAGACGTGTGGACAAACAACTGTAAAAGAAGGAATATAAATATTTCTCTAATCTTTACTTAAAGGGCTCATATCGTCTATTACTTAACTTTTGTTTTCAGGGTCATTTCCAAGTTTAAAACAAATTCAGTGAAGTTTATTCAAAAATTTTACTCAAGTAGAGATACTTCATTCTGAAATTACTCAAGTAAAAGTAAAGAGTACAGCAGAGTAAAAATACTCTTTAACATACTTTTTTCCTAAAAAAAGTTACTTATGTAAATGTAAGTAGTTTCTACCAACGTTAGTGACTTTACATCATCATCCATATTTGGTGACGCCTTCCTGTTTTAGGCTCTTGTTGTTTTAAATTTATTTGCCCGCTTTGAAAAGCCACGGAAAGGCCAAATTGAATTTATATTCTTTAAATCTATTTTCAGTCTCTAAACTATGATGACATTTTCCCTTTAAGAACAAAACAGTGTTATGTTTGTCTCCGTAAAGCCTGATCATTTGTTTAACGAGGATTTCACGAGTTGTTGATGCATTGATGTTTTCATTTGCACATGTCAGCTGCTGGTTCAGATGACAATCACAAAAACACGACTTTTATTTAACCTTTCAGATGATTTGTAATTATTTATGATACAAGGGAAATAGTTTTAAATGGTTTTAAAAAGGCAGACCCATCCTGTGGTTAGGGTTTGAGCTGGCCTAGTTTGTTTTATATTTTTGTGTTTTTGGCTGATTTGTTTCTTCTGTCCTATTTTTCCTTACATATGTTTGATTTAAACCCTGTGAGTTTCTACCAATGCTGTCTTTATCATCTGCATGGAAATTGTTAAATTATTCAAGTGTTTTTGCTTCATCTAAAAGTATTGTACCTGTTTTTATTTCTTTTTTTAAGTGCATCACCGCTCTGACGAACAATTTTCATGCATCATTTTATAAACTGACTTTTGTCCTGAGTTGTAAATTTGGTTTTATAAAACAAGTTTTCTTTATCATGTCTCATTAAAATCTGTTTTCTTTGGGAGCCTGTGTTGCATTTTTTCTAAAAAAGTTTATTGTGCAGCAAAGAAGAGTTTTTAGCAACTTAGATCCCGTCTAGAAATAATAATATGCTGTTCACAAAACATAACAGGATCTCATTGCAGTGATCTCAGACACAATGAATGAATTAATATTTATCAAATTACTCAAAGGAATTTAAGTTGTATTCTTCATTGATGTGCTTCCTGATTCTTCCTTCAATGCGTTTCATGGCATTATGTGAAAAAAATATTTAAATAAGAGTGAAAATAGGTGTAAAAACATTGCTAAGTCATAATCAGGAGAAACGTTTATTTCTTTCATCGGAGTGGCAGAAATGGGCTTTCCTATTAAAGCAATAGTGATCAAAATTAACAAAAATATGCACCTACATGTACCATTTTGTGTTTAATAAATAGAAAATACAACTACAAATACAAATAAGTTATTAAAATAACTTATTTTAAGTTATTAAAATAAAATCTGTATGAATATTTTTATTTTCAATGTATTTTTTTATGTTATTGAACAAAAAATTAAAATAAATATGCATTTATATTTATAAAATTAAATAAAAGTTCTATCTATTTAAATTATATTCATATAAATGTGTTATATTTTTAGTATAATTTATATATTACAAACATGAATTATATTTATGTAATTATAAATATGTAAATATACATATATATTTATAAATATATTTAAAAATTGTATGTAACTTATTACATATAAGTTATATAAATAATTTATATGTATAATTTGTATATAAATTATGTACAAAGAGCAACACATCAAATGTAATGACAATATAAAAGAATCAGTAGCGAGACAATCAAGATAAGTTTAAGCAATTAAAGATACATATTGTAAATAAACGAGACATTAGTATAAAATAAATTTCAGCAAAAAATAAGAAAAAAAACACTAAACTAAACACTAAATAAATGACGTTTTTTTTTTACGTATAGTTTATGTGTACGCACACGTGACGTAATGACGTCGCTCTCATCACGGATGTAAACAGAGCTCGTCGCACATGGAGCAAAAAGCGGAGATGCTGCCGATTGTGGAGCGGTTTGTCTGTCCGGGAAAGGGGAACGGTCTCCGGGCCACAGCCAGGATCAGCCGGGGTCAGCTGGTGACCTCCGCCGAGCCGCTGGCGTCCTGTGTGTCCGGCAAACGGGCCAGAGAGGTCTGCCACCACTGCTTCACCCGGTAAGACCGGTTCGAGTCCAAACTGGGAGGGTCAGTCTCACAATGCGAGTTACTCTGTTCGGTATTTTACCTAACAGAAGCTGTAAACACAATCAGATTTTTGTGTTTTTCAAAGTGTATTTTTGTTTATTTTGTTGTAAACTGGATCTTAGGTGTGTGTGTGTGTGTGTGTGTGTGTGTGTGTGTGTGTGTGTGTGTGTGTGTGTGTGTGTGTGTGTGTGTGTACTCCAACAAACCTGCTTTTTAAAAAGTTGCTTTGCGTCCTCTGCACAATTAATGTTTTCATTTAAATCAGGTGTTGAATTATTTTACCCGGATTAAAACCTAAAGTGCTTTCTCAGTGGGTCACCAGGTGGCGCTCTTGCTCTTTGCTGAAATGTAACATTGTCGACTCGTTTGTTGTAAAGCAGCGAGTCTCTAATGAAGGATTTTTGCAAAGCTGGTATTACTTAAGTCTCCGTGTTTCCGTGTTTCATGAATGATTAATGCTCTCAAAAATGTTATTAAATAAACAACCAGGGTATTCTGTTATCTGCGATAGATTAGTAATTACTACCGAGCTAGATGATGTTGAGCGCAATGTGGAAATTCTGGAACTTTCTTGTTTTATCTTGAAATTTTCAGAGATAGATCTAAATAATTTCAGAGTTTTTTGGTGGAAAGTCTCTCTTTTTCTATTTACAATGGACCTAGTACGCCTGAACACAATAACAGAAGAGAAAATTGAGTTACTAAAGGAGTTTGAAAAGTTGAAAATCTGCTACAAAAAAAAGAAAATTTGAGATTAATTTCAGAAATGTTCTAGAAGAAACAAGAACATTTCTGAGTTGGAACAGTTGAAAATTTTCTTAAAAAACAACAACCTCAGTTTAATATCAGAAAACTTCTAGAAAAAACATGGAGTTTAAAAAGCCGAAAATTGTATTTTGTAATTTTTATTTTTATTTTCTAGCTGTTCCTTGTTTTATTTTTTGAAAATGTGAGTTTTTGGTGGAAAATCTTTATCTACAGTATATGCTGTCATAGTTCAGTCCTGTCAGCCTTTAACTTTAAAACCTTTAAAGGCTTTCATTATTAATTTTATTCATATTCTGGTATTTTCACATTTTTAGAGTAAATTGCATAACAGGAAATGAGAGGTGATTAAACTCCATGAGAAATGTACCAAGGATGCTTCATCTGCCTCCTTTGTATTTTTTTTCTTCTGCTTTGTCTCACTTTTCTCAGTATTGAAATTTGTCCATCTGGATTCTTAATTGCTTCTTTTCAACCCCTTCAAACCCACTTCATCTCTGAGGTAAAGTTATTTATCCAGGACAGAGAAGACTGTTCTGATTTCTCCCTTGGAGCGTCACATGAAGAAGTGGCTAAATTACTGAGGCTTTAGTACTGCACATGTAATATAGTCACAGAAGGAATCAAAAGGTAATTATCATGCCTATTTTAAGCTCCTTTCAGAATGAGATGTTTTAGGGCGTCTTGTCACTTTAAATCCGAGTAAGCTGCTGCTGGCCACGCCCCCCCAACTCAATGTTTACGTTCGCACATAAAAAGCTCTGCAAAGACCTGGACGATTATACAACTGTACATCTTTGAAAAGCAGAAGTAGGGCCTTCTGCACAACCAACCAGGATGCAGCGCATACAGTGGCAAAACCAGCTGACCAAACATGCTGGTGCTCAGCTTGTTTTGCTAGGTGATGGGTGGAAGTCTGCTTTGGTTGCTAGGTAACAGGCCTGGGGTTGCTAGGTGAGAGGCAGTGCCTGCTGATTTGTGACGTTACATTCAGAAGGTTTTCGAAACGGCTTGTTTTCCAGACACCAAAAAAATTGTTTTTAAGAGTTGGGTTGTTTTTAGAAATAGTAGGGACCCAAATGGAAACATGATAATGTTCAAAATATGAATATTACATAATAGTTCCCCTCTAAGGTCATGAAGTGATTCTTTAAATTCTTCATTTGGATTTTTTTGGTGGAGAGCATAATTTAGGGTTTCACAAGTTATCGCTAGATGTTATTTTTTTAAATACTATGTTAACTTTCAGCAGGTGATATGCCATGTAGACCTTTGAAAAAGCCACACTTATGCATACTTATGCAGAGTGACAATGTAGCTTTTATTAATCCTGCAGTGCTTATGAAAAACAAGGAAGAGAATCTGCTAATGGAGACGAGTCGGCCAGTCGGCTGACTGGGGCAGAACCAGTTACAGCCAGAAGCCTCCACCGTAACCTGACATGTAGTCAATATCTAAAAAATATGCAGCTTATAAGATGGAATTACAACAAAAGGAATCAATAAAAGAAAAAATTACACAACTTATAGTTTCCACGCTTTAGGCAATCAGCAGTTTATGTGTGTGTTGTGGTGTGGGGTTTGGTGAGGGTCAAAGGTCAAAGCTATAATGGTATTTGTGAGGTATTGAATAAATGTTATGGCTACATTTTGCTGCAGCAGACACTCATCACAGCCGAGGTTCCGATAGCTTTATTGATTTATTTTCTGAAGACCTTCAAGTTGTCTTGATGTCCCACAAGCTGCTGGACGGCGCGAGGCGGCGTGCGCATGAACGCAGCGTGTGGTCTCACACGTGTGGCGCGCATTTTTCCAGTTTTACTAAAACACAATTAGCTTCACAGCAAGACAGAGTGTTAAAAAAACGCATCTCTGAGCGTGTGATTGTTTGTTTGGCCATATCACTGGGAGAACAGAGTCTGTTTCTGTGTTTGTTTGTCCAGGAAATGAGCATCAAAGCTGGAGTTAATTACAGGCCTTGAAGGCTGCAGGTCCGTAATGAGTGATAAAAGCCGAGGGAATAAACTCAGACGCACAAAACTTAACAGAATCAACAACAAAACAAACTGCTTTGATGTTCTCACACTCGCAGCAAAGGTCGTGTAGGTCAGGAGAAAAATGCTAACAACATGAAGAAGTCAGGATTTTTATTCTTCGCTGGTAAAAATGGAAACATGTTCAAAGTGAAGCGTTATTCTGGATATTTTATTAATATTTAAACATCTATGTAGCAAAGTCTAAAAAACTCATCCAAGATACACCTCGGCCTGTCGCAATAAAAAATTTTGCTGGCAAATGACGATGCTGCAATAAATTATAATAAATTCTAATATTGTTGTTGTCAGATCATTTTGAAGTAATATATTGATGATGAAATAATAACGCCTTTAAACTTTAATTTCATAAAAAACTCAACATTGGAAGATATTTAAAAATCCAAACTAAAAGATGAGAAACAAAACAATAAATAAAACAGAAATAAAACCCAAGAGGAACCATAAATAAAATAAGTCACAAAATTATACTTAAAAATATATTATCAGGCTCGTTTTACTAAATGATTAATTGCTTATTGTGACAGGGTTAGCTAAAGCAAATTTTTTTGTTCAAGATCTTTGTTCAAGAGAATAAAATCATGACAGAAAAAAAAGCAAAACGGAGAATATCTAAAATTTCAAAAGGCAAACGAAGCTTACAGCTCAGATTTGAGTTAAAAAGTGAAAAAACATTTTAAGGTATTTTATCTATTAAAAAATATGCCATAAATGGTCACGTGAAGAAGTCTGAAGAAACGAGCTGTAGCTTGCACACGTAACAAACCAGCACTCACACAGGGGATTTAAAAGCACAGCCTGCTTTTAAACATCCACAGTCGTGAATTCCAGTTTCTGACAAAAATTTTAATTTGAAGCCCAAAAATTGTTACAGCATTACTAGTTCACACAATAGTTCATTTTTAAGACTGTCTTCAAAGTCGCAAGACTCTGAAGGCACATTAGTTTTTTAAGCATATGTATATATGGCTGAATATAAACGTACAGGGAATATATATATATACATATATATATAACTGCTCCTTAAACAAAGCTAGCAAAGCCAAAGGGACGTTCATCTCGGCTGAATTCCTTAAAGACAGATGCTGAGCGGCGGTACAACCGCAGTTTGACAGTTTTTGTTTTGCCTGCCTTGAAACTGATGAAAGAAGTTTTAGAAATGGATGAAAGTAGTGGAGGAGCCACTGTTGGAGAGATAACAGAGAAAACAGACAGATTATAGCCCAGATATTTAATGCTTTTCAGCCTGTGTGTGTTGGGGTGTGCATGCATGGGGTAGGGGCCACACGTCTTCCATCAAGTCTTTAAATTTGACACCAATCTCTCACTCAGCGTCTCTTTGGACCCTGTGCAAACACACACCGCAGATAAAAACAAACATCTAAAAGCTCTTGTCTTATTTATAGAGCAAAGCATTTGATTGAAAGCTAGATGACACCAGTTTCCTTGGGTCTTTGTTATTTTTAAAGAACACAGACAGACATATTGACAGGCAGTCTAACTTGAGATGCTTGTTCTAATTTCAGCCGTGTGCTGATGCCTTTTAGCTGGAGGCTGAAGAACAAAGAAGAGAAACATTCACAGTAGGCGAGTGTTATCAGCAAACTATGACAGCGCCAATCATAGATGTAAAATGTTAAAACATGGGAGTTCTCTTTAGGTTCTTAAACTGTTGGGGAAAATGATTGTGTAACACAACCCAAAGCCCAGATCATAACACCGCCTCCAATTTGTGAACAGAAGCTGGAAGGTATTCTAGCATTCCTCTGTTGCCTTTGATAAAAGACAACAAGCCATTTCTCCAGCTAGCGCTAGACTTGGAGGTTTGTTTTGATTGTTTTTACCCAGAATGCCCTTCGTTATAGTTTGCTTCCTTCTTTTGGAGCGGTTTCCAGTCTGCTTACATTGACATATGCGTTTGAACCACACTAGAGTTCACTTCCACCAAATCAAGACCTGGTTTTTAGACGGAACAGAGGTCGCTTTTCTGATTGGCATTGGAGTTCAGTTGTGCATTCACACCTTTCCAAACGAACTGGACTAAACAAGGAAGTGGACTAAACAAGGCTGGTGTGAATTCACCCAAACTTTCCCTTTCTTAAAATTTAACATGGGCTCTTCAAGCGGCTGTTCCTCGGCTCTGCCTCATTTCCACTGAGCGTTACGCTATTTCTTAGTCTGGTGTATTCAGAGTGTTTTCACTCCCAGTTGGACTCTTACTGGGCCGGCGGGGTTAAACCAAAATGCCTAAAATGGTGTCATACTATTGCTACGACAGACTGGACGCTCTATTCTGATGCTTGTTGCAAGCAGTGATGTTTTTCTGCCATTGTGTGTAGGCCTGTTACGATAACACATTTTGCTGGACGATAAATTGTCCCAGACGTTTTTGTAAGAAATGATAATAATGTCGTTTTGAGACCATTTTCAAGTAAATGTATGGTAATGGTTGTGTGGCCAATTATGTTGAATTTTTGTAAATTGTAAGTTCTGTCATTTTAATTTTTGTTGGGCAGTTAGATTATACCTAAGTTAGTTTAGAAACAAAATCTGTAATTCTATATTTGGAATTGTTTATATTACTTATGTAACTTTTAAACCCTCCTTTAATTAATTTAAGTGATTAGAAACACACTGGGTGTTTGGTGGAGACTCTTCTGTTCGGTAAATTTGGTAAAAGGCCGCGACAAATGGTGTAATAATGCAAGTTCACATTCTCAAAGATCATTAAACTTTAACAAACATTTAAGACTGGAACTGGAAAACTTTTTAAATATCCAAAATAAATTAACAAAATAACAGAAACAACAAAGTAAGTGAAGTATGAAATGTCTGTAAGCAAAATTGACCTTAAAGAAGGGACTAGTTGAGACCAATTCAACACACTGAATACTTTTGACATTCAGTTTTTGGTAGAAAAACAGAAAAGAGAAAATTATGCAAATGGAAATTATTGAGCTTTTCAATTGATGATTTGATTAATTGATTTATAGCCAGTGACGCCAGTCGCTCTGCCCTAATCGTACCAGGTGTATGAGCCGCTTTCACAATGAAAACAGACAAAATGGCGTCCCGACTCTTGCCATGCCTCTCAGTGGAAACAAGACATTAGGTCCAGTTTAAGATGATTGTTGACAGGTAAAGGTAAGCAGGGGAGAAAACTGCATGAAAAAGGTTCACATGTGGTGAAGATCACCTTCTCTGCTTCACATGGGCTCAGGGTGACAATTTTCTCACTTTGCTCTCCTGAGCTGGCAGGATGGAAACCTTCTCGGTTTCAAATTTGACTAACACACACACAGATACTCATCCACATGCACACACACACACACACACACACACACACACACACACACACACACACACACACACACACACACACGCACGCCCACGCCCACACACACACGGATACTCATCCACATGCACACACACACACGCACACAGACCCACACACACACACACACACACGCAGTCTTACATGCAGCTTTTCTGCATAATGTGTAAAAGCAACGCCCTGAATCCGACTCGTTTCCAAACATCCGGTGTGTTTTTTCCCAAAGCCGTCCCAGCAGACAGACTGATAAGAAAGTGTGTGAATCCGGTTATATGGGCAGCATACAGATGACTGCTTTACATGACAACCCAAGAGGAGTGGATGAGAGCAGGCGTCCTCCTTTCACCTCTACTCAATTTATTTCCCCATCTGCTTCTTCCAACATCTGTCTTTCTACCTTCCATCTAACTCCTTTCACTTTCTCTTCCAGCGTCTTGTTTCTCATTGTTCAAATGTGTTTCTGTCTCTCCTTCCTCTTGCTTTCTTCCTCCTCACACAGATTGTTTTTCTGTATCCTACCAACATCTATCCCGCTCCTCCCAAACTGCGTTGTTTTCTTTATCTCCTGCTGCTTCACACCCAGGTGCCTGGAAAAAAATTGCAGACAGCTGTATCGTTTGTAAACCGAGTTATCTGCTGCACGCAGGGAATCCACCTCCACATGTGTGTGTTAGTAATCATCTAAAACGCACATCTGTTGGCAGAAATTAAATCTTGGTCCTCAGGAGGGTGAACATAAAAGTTGCCTGCCAAGCTTCGGCCTCGTGTGGCACAGTTAATAAAAATCTGTTTTTTTTCCCCCCTATTAGAGGAGTGGAGTCAAGAAAAAGAAAAGAGTTCAGTGAGGATTTATTATTGGTGTTGTACATTTAGAACATTTGTTATTGGTTAGAATCATGCACAGTGGCCAAAATTCAACACCAATGAGGATTTGACTGTGTCTAATCCGCATGTGTCAAACTCGAGGCCCGTGGGCCAAATCTGGCCCACCACAGCTTGTTATGTGGCCCTCTAGATTCTAGTCTAAACAGTAAATGTGCTTAAATATTATGTTTTCACTCAAATCGCTGCAGTTTTTATCAGTCAGTCCCTCCAGTTTCTTGAGAATTATTGTGGAAATTCACTCAAAATTAACAAATCTCCGCACTTTTTTTCACTTGTGCATAATTTGGAGTTTATTGCAAATTTTTACTCTAAAATTGTCAAAAACATTCTTACTTGTCCTAAACAGCTGCCTCAACCTTAATTGATATCAGATTAAAGTCCATGATCTATACAGCGAGTAATAAAAAGTCACATTTACCGTCATTAAGAAGCGCTAATATTTCCAGATTAGGAGCACAAAAACTTTGATTTTTATTGCAAAATATCACAAAACCGTGGAGAGACTGAAAAGATGTCCAATATTATTATTTAACTTTAAGAATTAATTGATATTTTAACAGTTTGTGAACAGCTTTTATCAATACATTCTGGTACAACCGACCCGTTAATCCAGATCATAATCAAATCATGATCTGGATTTGGCCCAAAATGAGTTTGACCGCCTGCTCTAATCGTTGTCATATGAATTTATTCTCTAAAAGGTTTCAGTTCTTGTCTTGTTGACCAGTCTGGGTTCATCCTGCAGCCACATACTGATGGTTACTGACTGTGTGTGTGTCTTGATGTTCATTGGCTCCTTCGGCAGCCCTCCTGTGCCTTTGCTTCAGAGCTCAGGATCTTTTATGACTTCTTGTTTGCATTTCAGTGAGAATATCACACAGCCATGCTTCTTTCATTAGGCTTCATTCTGGTCGTTGGAAATTCAGCTGCCAGGTATTTCACTGAGATCAAACCACATCTTCTCCTGGTTATTCCCTTTATCCTGGCTCTTCTCATGCTTCACAGTAGCTTTAAAATGCCTTGTGATGACCTTCAATAAACAGCAGTATAGAGTTGTACAACTCATCTGCCTGGAATATTTAAATTATGCATAGTAAGAATGTGAGATATGAAATTCATATCCCGATATCTAGTGTGATGCGTTATACAACTCTAGAAGAACATTAAGAAACCACTTAAAATGACTAGTTTCTCTGTTTTAAATGAACATTGTTCTATTATTATATGAAGTACTGACAACATGTCTCTGAAATGCCAAGCAAAAATTTAAAATGAGAAATGGTCAAAATCTGCAAATCAGACCTCAAATAGTGCAAAGAAAACAAGTTAATGTTGAGAAAGAACAACAGTAATGTTTTAACCAGGGAAGAGTTCAGAAATCAATATTTGGTGGAATAAAAATGAGGTTCAGTGCAGAGCTTTGCATCACGATATGCTGATGATATGCAGGAATGTTTTAAAGACATTTCTATTTTTAAAACTTAAAAGCAGAAATGTAAAAATACTAATTGAATGGCTTACAAATTGTTTTGCTAACAGCGACCTTAGTATCCATTTTATTTGTTGTTTTGGATATTTAAGATGTCTTCCAGTTCCAGCATTAAATGTTTGCTAGAAATGAAAGATTGTTGATCTTTGAGAGGGTATGCTTGAATTATTAAACCATTTATTGCAATTTACCAGTTATAATAAACAGTATTTGTTATTGCAACAGACCTAGCTCCAGCTTATTCCTTCAGACCCCATGCTGTGTGTATCATTTCATAATGAAACCATGAGGAGACTCGTTCCATATGATTCCCCTCAGGTTGAAGATGACTCAAGATGCAGCTGGTTTCTTTCTGGCCGTCTGTCTGTCACACACAGTTTGCATATCCTATGCAAACTGAGGACTTTGTATTGATTTCTATTCATTTTAGGAAATGCATGTATCAACAATAACCATTACTGGTCTATTTCTAACCTTAACCAAAACGTAATTCACACCATACCTCTAAATCTAACTAGTAGAGCACAGTAGCAAATCAAAGAAGTGAAGTTTGCTGATAAATACTCTGAAACTGGCCATCCAGTTACAGTATATAGAAGTATCCTCGAACTTAGTATCTCTTTCTGTCTTCACAAGGATTTTTCATTGACCTCCTTTCATTTCTCATTAATGTCTACAGCCTTATCCCAAACCCTTATCCTAAGTCAATGTTTCTCAAACTTACCCCATTTAACAAACTGATAACCTAACTTGAAATTTCCTCTGTAATAATAATATTTTAACATATACAACCTGTAATAAAAATACTGTTCTCTGAACTCATATCTTTGTTCCTAGGATGTTAAGGGTGGCGCTGTTTGTGACTGGCCACATAGAAACCATGAACACGTCAACTAGGGACGTTTTGAGTTATTTATAGATTCTGAAAGTATGTATTAGAAAAGACAAATAGATTGAGCGACGTTGGCAGAAACAAACATTTTCTTTCAGCCGGTAGATAGCCAAGATAAATTATTTTATTTTAGGTGTTAAGATGCAGATAGTCAGCGTGGGGCGCAGCGCTGCTCACCGCCTCGTCACCATCTTTTGTTCTGCAACTCACCCTGAGAAACTTTTCTCTAGTATTTTCAGGCGTTCTTTTTAGTGAACTGGTTTTAAGCCATTTACCCATTATTATTTTTAAATGCAATCCTTTGGTAAGCTAACTGTAGCGATAGACTTTTAGTTAATGTCAAAGCAAATTAGTGGATGTCTACATGCAATATCACATGGACCACTGGGGGGCGCCTGCAGACCATCTATTCCTGACCTTAACCAAAACTTAATCCACACCATACCTCTAAGTCAGTGGTGTCCAAAGTCGGTCCTGAAACATGCAGGATTCTGGCCCTTCAGAACCGACTTTGGACACCACTGCTCTAAGACTAACTAGCAGAGCACAGTAATACTCACAGCAAATGTTTGAAGACTGGGAAAAGGTCCTGACTTTCCACAAATAGCCTCTTTTTGTTGGTAATTATTGTGAAAGTGGTCCTCTACAGTTCAATTTCCAGTTTACGATTAATCCACATCTTGATTTGTCTCCGTAAGCCATGGTCTGTGGTGTCATACCCACGACCAACAGTAGGTGGCAGTGGGGACTCTTTTGGAATGATTACTCTCACTTATGATTTCTTACACTCTTTTACTTTATACATCCCAACAGTTGTGACGATCCCAAAGAAGCTCTTTATCTTGTAAACTGAATATTACTTGGACTTGCTTCCTCTGGTTTGAATATTTCCTGCTGCAGGAAACTGAAGAGTTGAGCCAAGCAGCCCAGCAACAACCAAATATGTGGTCAAAAACAATCAAGAAAGAAAATGTATCTCATTTATGCACCGTTTTAGAGTGAAATGTTCTGTGCTGTAGTGGGAAGAGTTCACTCTGTGACTGTTGAGATGCATGAAGTTGTAGCTGGAACAGAATCTCCTGCAGCTTTTACTCATGGGGAATCAATTACCATGCTGCACACACCAACAGGGATCTGCTGAGGTAGGCCTAATTAGATGTCTCACAGCAAAGACTTAACAAAACTGACCACACACACACACACACACACACACACACACACACACACACACACACACACACGTAAGAACACATATCTGTTAACTTGCATATTAATGGAGCAACCAGCATCTTCTGCCAGTTCCTCCAGTTCTGATGAGGGACAGCTTCTATTTATATTGATCCTGTTCTTCTAGTTCTTCTGTTTCTATCTTTATGTATTTTTTCTGGACCTTCCATACAAATTAACTTCTGCTTTAGGCTTTGATCGTAAAATAAAAATATCTGTTTATTTAATTTTCTTTGCAAAAGGAGGGATAACAAAGGAGTTTTATCTTCTCAATAGCTGTAAGTAGAACTGCACGATTTTAGGAAAACATACAGAAAACGTATCGCTGATATTGCAACAGCATAAGGTTTGTGCTAAATAAACTATTAAAAATGGTTGATGTCTTTATGGCAAACATTATACTTTCTTTTAATGAGCAGTCCATTGTATTAATGGGGAAAAACTCCCAAAACATCTATTTATACCTTCATTTGGCCAGAATTTAAAACTTTGTAGTTGTGCAATAGTTCAGTCTTCAATGTTTTTGGATTTTTCTGTCAAATGTGACTCCAAATTATTTGCAGAAAAAAATGCAAAATGTTTTATTATACTCAAAAGAAAATGCTTCCTGTATTTCAAATGGACTTACAGACTCAAGTTCAATCAACATCTACAAATCTGACCAATTTCTCAAAAAGTCAACACTATTTTACTGCTAATTTTACTTTCTAAAACTCCTCATGTAGAGTTCAAAATATAAAACTTGTCAGAGCTCTTTGTGTTAAAGGAATGAGGTAGGTGGATTTAAATAAATGACGCTGCTGATAATAAACTTTTATTATCAGGAAGACAAAAAATCATTATCATTTAAATTTGTCATAAGGTTAAACTTTAAATAATGGCGTTTGTAAATGCAAAAAATCTACTTTTAGGCTCAGATTATCCCATGTTCTGGTTTTAAATAATATTTTCTATGAAAGGCGTCAATAAATGTAAAATGTTTTTTAATTTTTGTCTGGTTAATGAGTCGCCACGTCTAGTTTATCAGCTACCAAAGATTAGGGTTTTTGTTGTTTACTTGTTGATGGGAGGAAATAAACCAAGTCAAAGCAAGAGAGAATATTTTTCATGCTTAACACAAAATGGAAAAAAAAAATCCACATAATGTAAATCAGTTTTATTTCAACTAAATAAATACTTTAAATTTACAAAACTGTGGATTTCAACTATTTCCAAACAGGCCTTTTTAAGTCTACTTTCTTCCTTACAATTAGACAATAGTGGAGTTTCTCCCACATTTTCATAGAGTACTGATGAATATGTATAATCCAACCAACAGATACAAAAACAAGGAAATTTATTTAAATTTATGCTAACCAGAACAACAAAACGTTGCTCTTGAGATGCCTTTGAGATGACAAATGCCTCTGCTTAACCAACAGATTATACAGATGTTGGCTGTCGGGGATCTGATCACTGATTTAAAATAGACAAATAAAAGCTGTGAAATATCAGGAAATGAGCAACCTAATGAGTACACAGGGAAAGCAGCAAAAGAGGAAAACAGCTCGACATTGAGAGGAAGAGAAGGAAGGCATTAATTCAGTGTTCTGTATGCTACTAATGAAACCTTTCTAATGTTATTCATGGGATTTCCTGCTGTGCCTACAATCCAAGCATGGACCTGCCATCCCTTCACACAACATCTGACTGAGAAGAAATGATGAAGAAGGAAGAGGAGTTCACTCAAAATACCTGGCTGAAGACCAGGCAGGGGTAGAATTGACAGCTCAGCGTGAAAATAATCAATTTTTTAAGAAACAAATAGAGTTGTGTTGCAGAATACCAACAAATTGAGGCTTGGGAAGTCCGTTTCTCATATCTTGAATATTGCTTTTTCTGCTTGTTTTGTTGGATTTGTCCCTCTTGTTATTGCGGACGTCTATATTTGGATGGTTAAATCAGTGTTCATAAACATGGCGTACTGCATAAAGCTGCACACGCTGCTGGACTCTAGTTGTGTGCTGCCCGCAAGACAAAGACGGGCCATCGCTGTGTGTTTGACTCATGAAATAGAAAGTCCAGAACGTGTGTGATTCTTCCTGAACCAGATTTGTATTAAACATTCAAGCGAAAGACTCTTGGCTGGACTGCTGAGCCAGAGGATAAAAACAAGGTTTTTATTATTGGGGTTGTGACAGTAAAATATTTCAGATGGTATTGAAATCAGATTCAGAATATATTTTCCTGCTGTTTCATTCTCACGTGGGGTATGGAGAGCCAAATGTGTTTTAGTGCCATGAATTTCTTCAAGAAGAGGAATTGTAAAATTCTGTATATTCAAGATACAATCCTTTAGGCCTGCTGGAAAACAGAGATTTTGGGATCATGATAATTTATCTGTATCTGGTAACCATATGTTGGCATTTTGTCTCCTTCTGCTTCCATTTTGTATCCATGTACTTTAAGCTGGTCAGGTTAATTATCTTTTATTATGGAATTGGATTAAAATATAAAATTGTTCAATTGTTGTTTATTACTTTTTAGAAATTGTGGAGTACTCAGTACCTTCGATCAACATTTAGCTACTTTTAAAAACTGACGTACTTATTACTTTAGATCAACATTTAGCTTTATACTTTTAATATCTGAGCAAGACCCTGAGGAACTCCTGCTAGTTTAGAAATTTAGAACAAATTTAGAAAGTAGCAACTACTTAACAACCCAGAACAAAAACCAAACATGGGGAACCAGCATCTAGTTTTATACCTATTAATAGAAACAAACATGGAGAACCAACATTTAGTTTTATATTTTACAAATCTAGAACTCAACCTAGTAAAACAGGAACCAACATGTAGTTTTATACATATTCTAATAGAGCCAAACATGGAGAATGAACATCTAGTTTTATCATAATAAGAATCCAGAGAAACCCATAATTCATAAATTATGGACTACTTCTTCTTAGTAGCCCATGTCCAACCAACATGTAGTTTTATACTTTTTATCTTTTTGTCTTTCTTTTGGTTTTGTTGTTTTGTTTGTATATCCTTCTAATTCATGTAAAGCACTTTGAACTGCCTTCTTGTGAAGATGTGCTATATAAATAAAATCACCTTATCATTTAATTTATTTTTGCACTACTTTTCTGAAAGATCTCATTTTGCTGACAGAACAAGCTGTGCTCAGGTTGCCAGGTAACGGGGCTGGGCCTTCCTGTGGTTGCTAGGTAACGGGGGAGTGCCAGTTGAGTGTGACTTAGCATTTAGAAGGTTTTAAAGTTGTTTTAAAAACATTAACTTATTGCCAAAAAATTACTGGGTGTATTTTTTTTTTTGAGTTCTTGGGCTAGAACAAGCAGTAGCAACCTGAATGGAAACATAAAAACATGCAAAGTATGAGTTTTTTATAACGTAAAGGAACAACATCCAGAGGAACAACATTACTGGTAATGTTTAGTCTCAGAAATATCTGTGGAGCTGAAAATGGATCTCTTGTTTGTTGTGTGTGGTTCTTGTGGGTTACCGCTTCGGGTTTATGAGATGCATGAGATTGATCTATCCGTGTTTGGGTCTGACTTTCTGTGATCTGTTGTTATGGCTCCGCATCAAACTACAGGCATGTGTTTCTTAAACTGTGGGTGGCTTCCCTGTTTCTGTTCAATCTCAATGTGCCATGAATAGCTCTGTTTTCATGAAGGGTGACACAAATTTGCCAGGATCAGGATCCAAGCTGGACAAGGTTGCTGCAAATCAGGCCCAGCGGCAACAATGGAGTGGAGGAAAACTAGGAGACAGATGGTGAGGAAATGGGTTAAATGCAGAACAGTAAAAGGAGAGAAGAGTGTTTTGGAAACTTGCGCACGGCGGCTGCCACCTCCGGCCAAACACAACAGTCCAGTCTGGTCCCACACTGATAGAGACACACTTAACTCCTGTTGGAGGCAACAGCCTTCGGTTACAGCTGAACCGTGTGTGTGCACACACTCGTATTAAATCCCTTCATTTTGCTTCAAGGATCTAATAATGTCCTCTGCAGCATTTACAGCGGCGCCCACTCTAATAAAAAGTGCCATACTTTGTCCGATAAGCCGCGGGCTAATGTATTAACATCCATCACAACATGTTCTCCATTACTCCGTTTTGTGTGTGCATGCTCATATTAACATCCATTGTCCGATCTAATTACTGGTATTCCATAATTTTCTTCCATTTTACCCAGATGTAATAAACCATAACGACGTGGGGCTTTTTTTTTTTTTTTTTTTCGCACTGCATGCACAAATCTAATAAAAGTGAGGTTTTCAGCAAACCTGAAAGCTCACTGGACTTTTCAGGTGCTTAAAATTTTAATTTTAATCAACCAAATGGGATATTTATCAACAGAAGTACCTTTAAAGTGTGGATATCTTTTTTTATTTATCTTTTAAATTTTTTTTAAAGTGATATCTTGCATTGATATATGAAATTTGGGATCTTTTGTTGTGATAAAGCAGCTTGTGGTGGAAGGTTTGGAGTAGTTGAACTCTTTAAAACGACAGAAACCATCTGTAGAATTAAATCGTATTAAAAAGAAAACATCATAATGTGATCTACTGGAAATATTTTGTGTGCGTCCCGTTACATCTGGTGTTAAAATAGCATTTCAGACAAAAACATCATATTGTCTGTTATCAGATAAACACACTTTGCGGCTTCAGATCCTGATATTGCCTAGTCAAAGCCTGGACTTCTTTGAGATGCTGTGGGATGACATCTAGAGGGGCAGTATTCTGTAAAATTAACTTTTTTGTGCTTTCTATCATGTTATACTGTTATTACGTAGTTAAAACCATGCCTGAATGTTGCTTTGATTCCTTCATGCAGGTTTTCTTCCATGAGGAATCGTTGAATCTCCCGTTGAAACCATTAGGGTTCCTAAACGAAGTCTGCTGAGCTCATCATACAAACAACTTCTCAGTCCAATGCACCTGAGAACGATCATAAGCTGCCGTGATGAAGTGTGTTGGAAAGAGTAGGAGCTCCTTAACGAGACACAGACCCAATTTCAAGGCATTCATTAACAAAGTAATTTTTTAAAAGTTATGTTTAATATATGCAGCATTTTGGACTTAACGTAGTTACTCGATTGTGCTGTAAAATGGCACTTTATTCCTGGACAAATTATTCCTCCTCTTTAAAAAGGCTGTTCAGCTCAAAAAGCCTCTAATGTAGCTGAATTAAAACACTTGTGCAAAGAACAGCTGGTCAAACTCTCCTCCACTGCCATGTAAGAGCCTCATCACCAGTTACTACAAAACACTTGATGGTTGCTGCTGCTGCCAAGTGTGGCACAACCAGTTAGCATTAGGGAGTGATTCATTTTTCATAAAGGCTTATGGTTTACAAAGCTTTCCTCCCTTAATGAAACACATCTTCATTTGGCTTTTTGTATTTAACTATTGTGTTGTTTTCTGATCTAAAAACGTGTAAAATTAACCTTTTTGTTTTGATTATTGTAGTTGTAAATAAATCTTACTGTTAAATTTTGCCTACATTCATACATACATATGCTGGTGTGATTTCTTTTTGAATCCATTAGTTTGTGTTTTTCTTCCGTAGAGAAAAGTTAATGTCTCTTTGTTTGGTCATCTTGCTTATCCCAGATGTTTGTTTGCATTTTGTTGCCTCTGTGCACAAATATTTTTATGATTATTTAAACGGATTTCCTTATTAGTAAAAATGTTTCTTTATCTACAATTCTGTATTTTAAAAAATAAAATGGGAGTGGATAGTCAGTGTTTTGAGGAAATTGTCGATTTCACTACAGATTCAACTCTTTTGAACGACAAACTCAACTTCTGATGATCTGAGCGATGCTGCTGTTTTACAAGTTCATATGATGTGAGAAAAGTGTTTCCATTGCAGTTTTGTGAAATACTCAAATGTTGATATGGCTGGAAGAAAACCACGTTAGCACAAAAACTTTTTTTTAATTTTTATTTATTTTTTCTTAAAATTGCTCTCAATTTTAAGGTAATTGAAAAGGCAGCTACTGTGTTGGTAACTCAATTGTTGGCATACTCTTGTGTTTAAAAGCAACACTATGAGCAGGGAAACTGGACTGGAACAGTAATTTTATGGATCTGAAACTCAATCAGTCATTCTGTAAAATTAGATACTGCAGCCTCTCTAACTGTGTCGATTATTTTCTGGGCTCATATTAACCTATGCACAGACACAATGATACACGCTGAAAGGGGTTCCTGTGATTCATATCTGTGTGTGTGTGTGTGTGTGTGTGTGTGTGTGTGCGTGTGTGTGTGTGTGTGTGTGTGTTTAAGCAATGGACTCCACTGTCTGTAATTGGCTGCAGGGAGCGACGGATTCGGCTCCTGCTTGTTATCAGACTGAAGCCAAACTGTCTCACCCAGACAGAAGCAGCAGACGTTACATTTGCACATAAACACCACCAGTGGAGGCGCAGCTGTCACACATCATCACTGTGTGAGATGTTCAGACATTAACCATGGGCAGAGGGCACCTGAATGCATCATCGTAGAGATTTTCATAGTAATAGATAGAGAGATCTGATAGTTACAGATTAGTCAAATTAGTGGAACAAATGTAAAAGATTTGCATGTTACTTGAAAAACGTCAAGACGGTGATTGAACTTTACTTGGGAGATATTAGTGCATAGATAGCAAGTTACCATTGCACATTTAACACTAAATGTAATAAAAACCTGGCAGGAATAATCTAATAATCCAGTTCCACTGCAGGTCAGTTGAGTCATTAACTCTGAAAAAATATTCTTAAAATTATTCTTGCCCTGGCCTACACAATTCTGGTTGCAAATAAATTGACTTTTTGTAAATTTATCTCATTCATAAAAGCGTACGTGAAGAGTTTTTTTTTCCTGAAAGTGTCTGTGAGCCAATAAATTATTATTTTTTTCTCTCCTGTCTAGACAAGAGACCTTGTTGAGATGTTCTCAGTGCAAGATGGCTCGCTACTGCAATACAGCTTGCCAGGTAGGAGAGTCTTTGTGTTTGTTCACTTGCATTATTCCTGATGTTAGGAACACAGTTAGGTTCAAAAATTAAAATATACGTCCAAATGAAGCTTGTTTGCCCGATTAGAAGTGCCTCGTATCCATATTTCTTTATTAAAATGTTTTATTTGTCGGATGTAATCGCTAATCCTGAATCAATCTTGTTCATTTCCCATTCAATGATCTTTGCCACACATAAAAGAATGAAGAAAATAAGGATTAAGATTTATTTTTAATTATGCAAACTTTTACTGATGAACCAAAGATTTGTGTTAATCCTCACAAAACATGGTGAGGCTTAACTAATGAGTATTTAAGAGGAAAAAACACATAGAACAACCAAAGATGGACAGAACTAATTCATCTACAAATTATTTATCAAAGGATGGAGAATTTATTATGAAAGTATTAATTTTAAAACCTGAAATGACTGATTAAAATCTAAGGTTAATAAAAATTTACATCTGTAGAATCAGGATTTCTTAGAGGGATTATCAGTCCAAGTCAGTTTGGTAGAATAATTTATTTTCTCACGCTGTGATAAACAGTTGTAGCACGTTGACAACACGCTGGCTAATGTTAAAACTGCAAAATAAATGTGGGTAACCATGGCAACAAGTGAGCCTTTAAAGACCGCCCAGCTCTTTCTGCAGTCGAGTCCCGCGTGGATCAGCTGTGTTTACAAACAAATAATTCCTCTATAGTTTTGAGTTGTTATACCTACTTTGACTCAAAGGGAGAAATGAAAAAGCAGGATGAATTTGAAGCCTGAGGAACGATTTAAAGTGTCAGCTTTCCACACCAGAACCAAATGAATGCCTAACTTTGGTCCAAAATGGCTGCTCTGCCGCTTCCCTCCCAGGTCCTGCTGGGATCCTTAGATTTACGTTCACACACCGTGTTTTGCCTTAAAGGATGAACAAGATTACAAAGCAAACGATCAGTTTCGTTACGATTGATTTCGAAGTTAGAGCTGTCTTGTCATACAGCCACAGACAAAAATAAAATGTTCTTTTTTTTTTTTTCCAGCACTACTTTTAAATTGAGATTAAAAAATGATCTACATGTTCTCAACCTGTAATCAAAGACTGCACTAATTCATTCATGAACGATCGACATGTTTCTGTCAACTATGGATTATTTCAAAGCTTTTTGAATTTCTCTGCCAAATTTGCGAACACAGGCTGTCAGACAAAACTTCAATGTAAATAAGAGGTTGTTCTAACTAAATCTAAAGTCCTGAAAATACATTTTGCATGGCATTGAGAAAAGCCCTTTTTGTGGGTGAAAGGTTAAAACTGAACTGTGTAAAGTAATAGAAAGATGCCTTTGTGTGCATTTTATCCAGCAGTGTATTAAATGACCCTGTTCTGCAGAAACAAGCGTGGTCTGGCCATAAGAGAGAGTGTCGGTGTCTTCGCCGTCTCCTGCCCAGACTCCCTACTGACTCAGTCCGTCTGGCTGCCAGACTCATGTTTGCTCTGGTAAGTTTCTAGAAATTATCCTTGTTATTCTCACTCAGAAAACATGTGGAAACAAGATTCTATCTTTATTTATTTTAAGCATGTAGCGTTCTGAAGTTTCAGTTTTTGAAATCCATTTGTTCCTAGAAATAAATTAAAACTGCAATCTAGCTACACTGGAAAGTGGTGTTACACTAGAAGTATACAAATACGTGTAAAACAAAAATGACATTAACTATACTCTCCTTTGCTATTCAGTTGAATACTCCTAAGACTGTCGGTACTGAGCTCTACACTTTAGAAGAACATGAATCACGTAAGTATCTAATGCAAAACTTTGTTTTTATAGTTTATTTGCTACTGTTGTGACAGTTTGTTGGGTTCTGGTCATTTCGCCATTTGCCATTTCTTGTATTTCTTTTTGCATTTCAACTTTTTCAGCTACAAAATGGAGCCGACTTTAACTGGACGTTTTGTACCAATGATGCATGAGTTCATATCATTCAGGGAAATGCTTTATGACCTCTTTGACAACAAATGAATTAATTAAAGAAATCTTTTTTTTAACCTAAAAATAGCTTACACTAAGGAAATGATCTGTCAGCCAAAATGTGGTCATAGTTATTATTTGAGAGATTTTGATTGAGCTTCTAATTGTATGTAGTTAATTTTAGTGAGATTAAAAATTGGTTGTAATAGACAGAGATAATATAAACTTATAAATGTTTAAATAAAAGTTGGGGCTGGACGATATGAGTTTTTCATATCAGTCGAGATTAATAATTACTGATTAGTTTTTTATTTTAAATATTTGAATTACTGTCAATCTGGTGACAAGAGGTTTCTATTTTGTCCACAGTTTTCACTCCAAGTCGTTGTTTTTTTATATTTACAAAAAAACACAAATGTCACAGTGGTCAGACATTAAACTGCTCCTGCGGCAGTTACTTTGCAGGTTGTTGCTAGGTAACCAAAGAACGAGTGAGCTAGTTGTTGCTAGGTAACCAAAGAGAGAGTGAGTTGATTCCACGACTTCTGTGGCCATGAAAACTAAAATCTTTCCTCTGCCTACATCCCCCAGAATGCTTCAATAAAATTATTGAATATTTTATCACACCTATTATCGGTGTTGATCGATATTGATCACGATACTCGTTGTTACTGATTTATTGTCCTGCCCTAATAAAAGTTTTACATTCTTGCAGACTTGAATTCGATGTCTGAGCAGAAGAAGCAAGGGCTTTCTCAGCTGGCGTCCATGTTGGAACTGTATGTACAGCAGGAAGAAGATTCTGACCTGACACAGGAAGTGACATCAGCACTGCCCCCTTCCTGCAGGGATCCACTTAGCCTCATTGCAAAGGTTGGTGAAGTGAATATAAAACCTATTCTGCTTTCTGTAGCACATGATAAATACACATAGAAGTGTGTGTTTCATCCCACAATTGGAGAAATGCACAACCTGCCTTCATTAGTTTGAGCCTCCACTCCTCAGTTATCTGTTCCACGCTCTGCTTCTGTAGTCGTATTGTTCTGTTTGTGTATTCCCACAACAGATCGGGTCTTGTTCAGTCAAAACACAAACCACCTTCACGAGGTTCTAAACTGCAGCGTGAAAGGATGCTTGTCTGCAATTTGTTCCCTCTGTATTACCTGTGGGCCTTTGCTTTTTGTCATTCTAATAAGTGTGGCTGTATTTTGTCTGTCTGTTTGCTGCTAGTGCACAAAAATTGGAAATTGGGGTTTTGAGAGTAAAAATACCCTGCAGAATTACTTTCTCTTAAGTATCTCAGCATTTTTTTCTTGTTTATTCTGGAGATAAAATTGTAAATTTAGCATAAGCCCCCAGACATAAGTTTATTTAATTAAAGCTGTTCTCTGAGTTATTAAATTTATAAATCTCTCATTATTGATTTTAGTAGTAAATGCAAAGATAATGGGCACCTTTGAGCAACAGGTGCTCTACAAGTACATATAAGTAGTTGTCTAAGAAATGACCCAACTAAATTACATGAGTAAAAACGTATTTGGTGAAAAGGCTACTAAATTACTGAGTAAATTACCAAAATGTTAATCATTTAATATTTTAAAATTACAGACGGACCAAAATATAAACTTTTGGTCCTACTTATATTCTTTTACAAAAGAATATAAATTTTTGTCTGGAACAGAAATTTTAATTTTGGTCTATTAAAGGTCAAGATGAAAATTATCCATGTAAATAACGTAATTACAAAATAACAAAATTAGGCAAAGGAGCAATTTTCCAAATCAATTTATTTCAGTATATGAAACTTTGAAAATCTGGTGATTTTTATTGTTTAAACAAGCTTGTTCTTTATTAATGAAGAACTCACAGTGGTTAAACATCCAGAAGTTTAGAGTGATACTTCATTGTGCGATTACTCAAGTAAAAGTGGAAACTACAGTGTAGTGAAAAGTATTTTTTTAATTACTAAAGTGTAACTGAGTAAATGTAACTGGCTAAGTTTAATGTAGATTGTTGACATAGAAATTCTTACACAGTTGCATAAAGATGCTTCTGTTTCTGAGATTGGCTTCATGTAAATATGTTGGCATTTAATTCCGATAGATTTTGATTTTTACACATAAAGTATTTGTGCTTTTATCAAAGTTGCATCTTGATATGTGACACAGAAAGGCTTTGCTTTGATTATATTTCTGTTTGACTTCTTAAGTGAAAAGTGTCTCTACTGCTGCAGAAATTTGACTGACAAAACTTTTACAAAATTTTTCTGTATTTTTGTTTGCATTTGGAAAGACTAATTCAAATTGTGTAATTCATAGATTGCCAACAGGGGGCACTGTTACAGCACGGACATGTGCTTTGAAAAGAAGTCGTTAAATTTATTCCCTGATATTTCATTTAAGCATGTCTCTGTCTGTGGACTACTTTCTGGCTTTTTTCATGCATCTTTTTTTATTATTTTTTCCTCTCCACACTCTGGCCTGTTTGTTTGGCTGCCTCCTTTCCTCTTCTCATGTTTTCTCTCTTTACATTACAAATGAGGACTTTAGTATTATCTACTTGGAGTCCTCAGGAAGCTTAACAAAATAGGCCATTACTGTATGATGCTCATGTTTGTGACTGTGTGTGTGTTGGAGGCTGCTCCTGTTTTTTGGAAAGAAAAACCATTCTTTGTACCATGACCTCCTCTCTAGTCCAAATAGTCTTACATAAACAAATAAAATGTATGGATTCACCCTAACTTACAAAATAAAGCTACACCATTACTGTTTTGAATGCATCCAAAGGGAATACACATTTAGATAGCTGGTTTATGTAAAATGAACAGAAAAATAATAATTCTCACGTTCTTTAGGGAATAGTTTGTTCATTCAGCGCTGATTGTGCAGCATTTCAGTCTCTGACCACCGTCTGTAAAAATCTGCCTGTGTTTAGCTTTGTCATTGGAGTTGATGTGCATCTATAAGTCATGCAGACAGATTGCTGCGGCATGCATTTGTGCTCATTCACACTGCTATGTGGTAATATACTGTGACAGATGAGATCTGTCCTACGCACATGGTAATGCTTCCCCCAGGCAGCCCCCGTCTCCCAGGAGTGAACACATGTGCTGTGGATCGGATTTTAACGTCCGACCGCAAACGGTTCTGTGTTCATGCCTGCATGCAAGCCTTCAGGCATCAGAGTAGCATCCCTGAGTTTACATGGACTTTCCTTTGCTGCACAAATTTCTTATTAAAGGGACGGTGTTATGTAAGATGGGCTGTCTTGAGCTTGAGGTCATGGTATAATGTTATTACAGCATCAAATACATGCCTGGAGTTTTGCCTTGATTCTTTCATGCATGATTGGGAAATACTTGAATCTCCATGGCAACCGTTGGAGCTCTGCAAAATGCCTGTGTGGACCTAGCCCCGCCTTCGAGACACAGCTCCTCCTCAGAGCTGCAGTTCCCTCTCCCCCACTCAGCTCCTACAGACTAGCCAGCAGCAATTAGGAAACACCTGATAGAGCTGCACATCTGCTCAGCTCGTTATGTTTATAAACTTTACCTCTTATGGTTATGTTTGTATTAATAATATTTAACACCTTAGATGGAGTGGCATACATTTACATTTAAATCTCCATATACGTACATTTATGAATAAAATGCATTGTCGTCTTTTCTCTTGCGTTTGCAACTCTGCATTTTTGAATGGCGAGCTTTGAACTGGCTAACCCTCTGCAGGAGAAAGGCTATCAGGTCAAAAATACAGGTAATGCGATTAATCTGCATTATGTAATTTTAACGTGTTTAACATTTTAGATTAACTACATGCTGCAACGCGTTAATGTTGGCAGTCCTGATATAAATACACAACTACACCAGTTCTCACCAGCGGCCCAGGACTGAATAAATTTGGTTTTATTTAGACTCACATGTCCTGGTTGTAATAATTTTCTCTCTTTTTGTTTTGGTTGGTTGTAATAAAGTTTGTGCATGTCTGTAGTAGTAAGTTGTGTTTGCTTGTAGGAGGTTCTGTGAGTAATTTATTGTCACGCCTTTCTTTTATTTTTCTCTGCGGTTAGTTGAGAAACTAAACGGAAAGAAGACTCCTTCAAATGCGTTTATATCAAACGGAGAAGTTGGTGATCTTCCAGTTTTTCATGGCTGAAAGTAAATATTGTTCTTTAAAATTGATGTGCAAAAAGTGTAATTTAAAAAAAGGTTTGAAACTAAAGTTTTTTTTAGCAAAGGGATTTAAAAGTAAAAAAATTACATGTTAATTTTGCTAAATAATGTAAAAAAAATAAAAAGAGTGTAGACATCGTTCTTTCCACCCACACCACCTTGATTATGTTTGTTTGTTAGTTTGGACTCATTAACATAATCCATGTGTGAATGTGTCGGTATGTTAAGCCTTATCTATGCTGCATTTTCTGTATCTGTGAGCCTGGCTGGCAGATTCATGGGCACAGCCTAATTAGCTTAGGCTCTGCAGAATCATGCACACAGCAGAGCGGCTCGGCTTACTGTAATGACTTTGACTTCATCATGAATGCAGACACAGAAAGTGTAATGTGAGGGGAAAATAAAAACCATTTGCTTAATTGACAAAGATTGGCTGTGTGTGGGTGGGTGTGGTGGGAGAGGTGTTCTGGGAGAAGTGGGGAAAAAAAAGAAACTGAGTGGGTAGGAAAAATGAGTGACATGAGGGAAAGGGAAGGAGAAGAGCAGATGGAGGAAAAAGGAGATGAAAATTAAGAAATTGGTAGAGATGGAAGCAGTTGAGGGCAAATTAATAGGATTGACACACTGGTGTGTTAAAGGGCATTTATCATTTTTATAGCTTTTCTTTTTCAATTGTGTTGATGCCCGTGGCTTAAGTTATTCATGTTGATTTCCACAAATCAAATCAAATTTGAAAAAGTGCAAATAGAAGCTGAAATTGGCTGACAACTCAATCGAAAGTTGTTAGAAAGTGAAATTTTGCCTTTGTAATGCCTAAGTTGCATTTGTGCATTTTTCTGTATTATTTTCACCCATAAATAAAGTCTCCAGTTTGTTTTTTGTTCATGAAATGATGATTTATATGGTGATTTTACCCCCCCCCCCAGTGAGGTAGAGGAAATCGGAGCCATTTAAGAGCAGTGGTTTGGAATCCTTGTAAACCGGCACCCTACCCATGAATATAAAAGCGTTATGTGGCATGGCTGCTTCGCCTATAATTTACCACAGTGGCAAATGGCTTATGACGAAAACTAAAATCTTATTCAGCTTAATGTTGTCATCTCTGTTGTGGTTCGTCCTCCGTCTCAGGCACAGAGATGAAGCATCATGCTAAACATGCAGCAGGATTCTAAGCGAAGAGCCGTTATTGGTTTAATATTATCTGTGGGCATCAGCGGAAATTGTCTGAGGCTGTTTTCATACCTTGTAGTCCGGTAGATTTGGTGCAATATGGGAGAAAAGTTCCGACATTTATTACATTTTTAGTTGGTGCAGTTTGCTTTCACACTGCTGCGAGTCAAACGATACAAACCCTTTGAAAAACCTGTACCTCTCCTCACCTGTGGTGGCGCTGCACTAACAACCACTGAAGGAAATTACACAAAAATCTCAGAAGAAGAAGAAGAGTGCAGCTTCCTTCTTTAAGAAATATAGACAAAAATGGAGTAGCGTCAGATTTTAGCAGTTGTAGGATTTCTCTTTTGTTGTTGGTAAAAGACCACGAGCCATTTCCTCCGCTAGTTTTGGACTCACGCAGTTGTTTTGGCTGTATTTACCCAGAATTCCCTGTACTGTAGTCCACTTCCTCTTATTGCAGAGGTATCCAGTCCACTTGGTGTTCACATTTAGATGAACTAGAGTTCACTGTTTTGGCAAACAAACTGGAGTTGATTAAAACAAACTAAAAAGAGCTGGTGTGAATGCAGCCTAATGGTCATAGTAAAAGAAGAAGCATTGTCGAACCAGAAACTTTATGCTCACAAACACCTACGATACTCACCTCAGTGGTCTGTTTCCTCTTATTTGGGTTGATTTATCTCCCTAAAACAAAGGTCCTAATTTTTAAAAATATATAATCTTGGAGCAAAGAGTACTCCCAACATAGAGACCGTTGTTGATTGGTGTGGCCCAGTGCCTACTCTTCATTTCCCATCTCATCCATGGAAATCCTCCACATTTTGCACAAAGGGAAAATGCAAAGCTGAATAAATTTTGATGTTTTGTATTATTCAGAGGTGATTTTTGAAGCAGATATAAAAATGTAAGTGTTCTGTGGATGTGAACTGAACAGCTCTTAGTTCCAGATGAAGCTGCCACCGTCTGTTGACTCATCCTGTGCTCTCTTAAGCTTCACTGTCTTCATTCTTCTTTAGTGACTTTGATGGATTTGCTACTTTGAAGAAGGGTGATGGATTACTAAAAAGTTGCTGTTTGTTTATTTTACCCAGTGCCCCATTGTGCTCCTAAAGGAAACTCACAAATTAACCTGTCACATTGAGAAGATGACCTGTTAAAAGACCTGTTTGCTGCTGGGCTGAGACCCTTTAAACATAATAAAACAGTGGATTATTGACCCCCTCCTGGCCTCATGCCTGACATTTGACGCCTCTGTGATGAAATATATTTTTAGTACAACACTGGACAAGACTCACTGGTTTTATTTCTTGTATCTGGTTCTGTATTCAAGTCAAAACTGGAGCCCACACTCAATGCAGAGTACTTTAATTTGGTATCTAGACATGATCATGTTTTGCCTTATTAACCTAAATGATGTCTGCATGTAAACAGCCGAGAGGCTCGTCTCGGAGTCATAGTTCAAGCATTGAGTCACTGCAAACAAAGCAGCTATGATCAGAATAATTTTGACAGTTTGTCAGAAAATGTCTAAATATATCTTCTTCTGTAAAGTAATCATTTTTATGATTCAAGTGGGTTACAACAGTCTTTAGTTTAGCACTTCACAGCACATTAAGTGACATTTGGAGAAGTTGTATGAAATCTGTTCTTATCTGGACAGAAATATAAATATTATTAGAAACGTTAAGTGAAAATAATATTTGCAATCAATGGAAAAATCAATATCAACATATCAGACAGGAGTCAGTATTTGAAGGTTACATAACAGTAGAACATAAAAGAAATTCAAAAATATGTTAAATTTACTACTGTCATATTTCAATAGATGCAACCATCTCTGATCGCTGCTGTAGCGTCTCAATCCAAAAGAAATTCAATAAAATAAAACACAAAATAGACTTAAATACCTCAGAAATCGGCACATGAAGACATTCAGGATTGTAGTGAAACACATCCAGATGAATTATCCACAAACGAACAAAACCTGCTTAAAAAGAACTGCAAGTGTCCAATTTGGCTGAACTAAATCAATTTTGCCAGCATGAGATATCCACTCATTGCAAATGCTTGAGGTCAGTTTTCACCAAGCGAAAATTGTTTTAGGATCTAAAAAAAAATTCAAATGTCGACCAAAGTTGCAGCATTTGTTGCATTTTCAGTTTGTGCAGTTCACTTTCTCTCTGCACCGTCAAACATTTGAAAAACCTGTTCTCCTTCCTTGCCTGTGGTGGCGCTACACCAAGAACCACTGAAGGAAATGACACAAAAACCTCAGGAGAAGTAGTCCTTCTTCACAAAATGTAAACGGAAAAGGAGTGGGGTTTCAGCAATTATAGGATTTCTCTTTTGTCTTTGGTAAAAAAAAAAAACAGGATATATTTCTCCTGCTAGCATTTGTCTCGTATGTTTGTTTTGGTTGTATTTACCCAGAATGCCCTGCACTGTAGTTCACTTCCTGCTTTTGGAGCGGTCTCCGGTCCGCTTGGTGTTGATATATGAATTTGAACTGCGTCAGAGTTTACTTCAGCCGACCACAGTTTGCTTTATATGTGCTGTGCTTTCATGTTGCTTGATAAAATTGTCCTACTTTACTCATGTTGACTGAAGTTGGTCAGTGTGAGGAAGAGAGGCACAGTGATGAAATGTAATGAAGTTATATCCCAGCTGTACACATCTAGCCGCGGCCCCACATATATGATACCAAAAACCCAGGGACATTATTTAATCTTTTCATAACAGTTCCCCGGCCATTTGGGAAACGGACTCAACATGCTTCAGTTGGCAGGTTTAAGACTCACATATGAACCATTTCTTTGATTTTACAGCTAATGTGTTGATGTTTTCCCCAGATAAGAAATCTTGAGAAAATGTCCGCCTCCTCTCAGCATCATGTCAGGAGGAATCATCTAAAGCACTGATGCAGGTTCAGACCTTCAGGGTCTTATTTTGAGTTAGTTTAATACAAGTTTCAGATCAATATCCTTATTTCCAGTCTCAAAACTATTATTTTTGAATTAGTTTAGAGATGTGATCTGATTTTATGTGATATTGCTATGAGAATATTTACTAAATTATGAGACACATGAACCTTATGATTAGTAGTTCACTGAAACACCAATTAGTCAATGTATTACTTATTCATATTTTTATTATGCAGTTAATTAGTGAATTAGTCTGGTAGCAAGTAGGGTTGTAGTGATACAATAATCTTACAATGCGATATGATATACGATATTCTGAGCACGATACGATATGTATCACGATATTTGACAAACGATACGATTCAGTGCACTTTTACAATTTTCTGAAAGATTTTAGAAGGACAGAGTTACTTTTGTGACATTTTGTGTTCCATAAACTTGGATTTAATTAACTGAACACTGATTAAAAGCACCAACTACACAATACCTGACTCTGATTGGACAGAGTCTAGCAGTCTACAGCTGGACAAAAGGAATCAAAGATGCAGTGAGAAAATTAGTTTCTGTCATTTAATTCATGTGGATTTGAGATAAAACTCAAAGTTTCAGCAGTGATCCAGGAGGCTGATAATCTCTCAATATTTTGGACATACTGTGGTTGCATTTTTTGCCATTTTTTATCATAAAACTAATCAATATAAATTAGTTGGATGTGGACATAGATGTAGATAATGAACTAAAGATGATGATGAAATAGAGTGCAGCCGATTACGTCCTTTGACATGATTTTTTTATTGTTTTTCTCTTGAACTTAAGACAAATTTAAGACTACTTTCTTAGATTTTACTGCTGAAGAAACCCATGACAATGCTTGTTTAAAATTTACCACAGAACATTTGAAGAAACCTTTCATTCAATTCAAAATTCAAATTCAAAAATACGTTATTAGTTCCAATGGAAAATTAAGTTTCATGACACTGGAGCAATATACTTTGGTCAGATGAGATTAAAATATAACTCTTCAGATCATATTTCTCTCATCATGGTTTGAGTATTAACATATTGAAGGAAAAAGTAGTGGAGGACTTTTCTAGATATATTTCAGAAAGAACGAAAATAAAGCTGAAAGTATGGTCCAGTTATTCACCAACTTAACTGGTTGAAAATCAACCAGACATTAAAGTAAAATACAAAATCTTTGAGATTTCATGACAGTTTGCGTGTCAGAAAAGGTCAGAATGACACCTGATTAACACAGGTGACTCATTTCAAAACGAACAAAAAAAAAAGCTGTTATTGGAAAAATGTCACTAATTATTCTTTGTGTCATCCACTTGATTACACACAATTGAAGTCAAGGAGAGGGTTGACTTAGTTTTTATTGGTGCAAATTTCATTTTAGTACAGCTGTGATTACTCAGCTGGTTTAGATGTTAAATAATGGTTTTCCCCATCCTAGAAATTTAGGATACAGAGCTCAGAGAGTTGCAATAAAATCTTTGAAAAAGTTTAAATTAACTATAAACTCTAACAGACTTTATCAGACTAGATGGTTTTAAATTAATAAATGTTAAGAGTTTGGTTCGCCACAGTCAGAGTTCGGTTCGCCACCGTCAGAGTTCGGTTCGCCGCCGTCAGTGTTCGGTTCGCCGCCGTCAGAGTTCGGTTCGCCACCGTCAGAGTTCGGTTCGCCACCGTCAGAGTTCGGTTCGCCACCGTCAGAGTTCGGTTCGCCACCGTCAGAGTTCGGTTCGCCACCGTCAGAGTTCGGTTCGCCACCGTCAGAGTTCGGTTCGCCGCCGTCAGAGTTCGGTTCGCCACCGTCAGAGTTTGGTTCGCCAGTCAGTGGTCGCCTCAGAAATGCTAAACAGATCCTGCGACAGCCAGTGTTTGGTTCATTAAGTTTGTTGAAAATGTATTTTTTTCCGATGTGTACATGGCCCAGGTGCTGTGTTACTGCAGCATGTAAAGCTTCAAAGAAAAAATGCTTCATCAGTCCTGTTATTTTCATCCTGAATATAAATGAGGTTCCTCAGGGTTCTTTCTCTCATCTGTTTCTCATCTCTGTTTTACTGAAAACCAAGCCAGGCACAACACCCTCAGCTCTTGTTTCAGGGACAGAGAGAAACACCCTTTGCGACTTTCAATCTCTTTTGTGAAATTTGAGCTCTTTCCACCTTCTAATGTGCTAATGTGCTCCAAAAACTTTGAAATCCCAAAGCCTATTTCCTGCACCTCATTAAGAAGGGAATTATTTTGGGAGTTAGCGCCCAGCAAATAATCAATGCATATTTCATTTGTGTGGCTGCCTTACTGCACCTGACTGGAAAAGGAAGAACTGGTTTTGTAATAAAATTTGGGGGATTAACGCCGTGTTTACCATTACATCAGAAAGGTATCTAATGGATGGCACACACATTAGCATGACTCTGTTTAAAAGAAACATCACAGTAACAATTTACAGAGTATTATTATTATTATTATTATTATTATTATTATTATTATTATTATTATTATTATTATTATTATTATTATTTCATGATTATTGTTTTAGAGTTAATCTATCATTTTTTGAGCGATATGACTGAAAAGCATATCACGATTTAAGGGTTTCATATCCGTCGGTATTGATAATTATGTTCAACTGATAATTATGTTCAGCTGCACCCACAACAGGGTTGAGTTTTCACTGTACATACTAATGCATGTACAGTGTTTTACCTATTAAAATAGGTGAAACACTGGGTCCCTTTAAAAAAAAAAACCCCAAAGAAAAACAATATATTATAGTAATTTTCTGCATGTTGGATACAGTCCAACATACAGACATAATGTCCTGATAATGGCTTCAGGACATTATCCCAGTTGAATGATGTCTGTTTTTGCCTCTTCAAGAGACTAAAGGGGAATTTTGGATATAATGAGCCCCTCCCTGGAAACACCCCCAGGAGGAGATGAAGAGACCGTGAAGCAGTGGGAGGAGTAAATGACAGGGAGAGGAAGGACAAACACAGCACCACTGCAGTCCCATTGGGCCAGTGTATCTAAAACTATGTAATTACAATCAGGCGCTCCTTTAATTGACTCCATTTGGAAAACCCCTGAGCATAAAATGTGTGTTAAAGGAAGAAAAACCCCCCTTATTAATTGCTGCAATGAAAAATTATTTAGCAATCGTGTTTTTAGGTCTGTTTTGAGATGTGCTGCTGCTGCAACGTTCACCTCATTTTTAGTCGCTGTCCTGCTGTTACTGTGATATTTAGTTCAACCTGACTATGCATATCTCCCCTTTTCTAAAGGTCACTTGTGGCATTTTAATGGCTGATGAAATCACATGAAATTTTCCTCTCGTTGCGCCGGGTGGCTCCTTACTTCAGAACCTGTTGTGGATTTCATCCGTGCCTAAACGCTGCCATGCTGTCTCTGCTCTCATCAAAGGTAACACATTTGTTGCCAGTTTTAGCTAGAAAGAAAGAGGCCTTCGGGAGGAAACTTGTAATAACTGAGCGATGGTTCAAATGGCTTCAGATGAGAGAGAAGTAGCTTCGTGGGACTCATTGTTCTGTTACGACAGCAGATTAGTGATTTAGTGATTAAAGAAGGCAATAGGTGATGGTTGATGAATGGTCAGCTCTGCAGGCAAAGTGTTTGGCTGTGCATCAGCTCCATAGACCTGCTTGTTACGTCGAGTTCAGACTCACTCTGGTCTTATGAATGTCATTTAGCTGAAGGCTGTATGTAATCCAATTTTAACACGTGGCAATGATGTCTCATAATGACGGTCAGGCTGATATTGACCGACCTTATAGAGTGTAAGGGGCTTGACGGATGGGGGAAAGGTGTTGTGTTCGCTGTTTTAATACTGGATGGCTCCTTCAGCCACCTTCATTCTCTCTCTCTTTCTTTTTTTCTCTTTTTCTGAGAGAGTACGGCTATCCCTGCAAGTCAAGGACATCTCCCATTTTCACAGGTGAAGGAGCACAGACTGCACTATCCATGAGGAAAACAGGACTGAGGATCAAGTGTGGCTGGGGTTTGGCCTGTCACGATAACAGGTTCCGCTGGATGATAAATTGTCCCAGACGTTATTGCAGTAAATGGTGATATTGTTGTTTTGAGACCATTTTTAGGTTATAGAATGATTATGCAAGGACCCATTTTCAAAGGTCAATAAACGTTAGATTCTAATGAACATGTAACACTGGAACTGGAAGACATTTTTAATATCAAAATAAATAAAACCACAAATAAAATGAATACTGAAGTCTTTGTAAACAAAATTGTCATTCATAAAAAGGTGCTAGATGAGACCAAAGCACCAGATTGGAGATAAAAGTGGAAATTATTGAGCTTGTTTTAATTTATCATGATATTGATAATGAGTTCTTGCTTATTGGGGTTAGTAACTTCCATAAAAACATGTTTCTTACATATTTGTTAAACTGTCACCATGTCGTAACAGTTTGGTATGAATCTGACAACCTGCTGAAAAATCAAGCTCCTTCTCCCAATGCTACTACAGCCATCTGAAGAAATGCACCACTCTGTCAGAAACAACCAATCAGAGACAGGAAGAAGGACAAAACGCTGTTGATCATGCTTGTGTAGGTGCTGCTAAATATGCTAATTTATTACAATTTATTGGCCGTCAATGGTGGCCATGTTAACTAGCTTTAGCCTTCATGCGACACTTTGTTGAGGTGAACTGGCTGTAGCTAGCAGAGAACAAGGGGGAGAGTGTGAGCAGCGTGTACATTAAGGTGATTGACAGCACAAAGATCCTCTTCTCAGATTATTTTTTATAGCATATTTAAAATATTAAGGGAGAAAAAATGCAGTTTGGGATGCTGAAACACTTTACAAATGAGGAACTGTGTCTTTATATTAATGTATAAAGTTTGGATTAAAGCCTGACACCAAAATTAGGAAGGATAAAATAGTCAAGTTGACTATAACAGCCCTCTTGCCCATATCTTGAGGTGTGTGATTTAATTTTTTAAATCACAAAGCATCCAATCCAGGAGCGCCGTTTATTTTCCTTTCCACTGATTGGCTGCACCCACAACAGGGTTGAGTTTCCACTGTACATACTAATGCATGTACAAAATATACCAAAATAAGGTATATTTTATGTTTCACCTATTAAAATAGGCACTTGTAAGCATTTTTTGACATTTTTTTTTTGACATTTGTGGGTTTTAGTTAATGGAGAGAGATTATTAAAGATGCTGAATAACTGAGATAATGAGGATATTCCAGCTGCCTGAATTAAAAGTATCAAAGAATGTTAAATATCGCATACTGGAAAGAGAAAAAAAACGCTTAAAAGTGCATGACTTACAAAAATGTGACGCTTTAATTAACCGGTGACAAGACTCAATGCAGTTGAAAAGGAAATAGTGTTAAAAACATTACAAACCCTGTAATTTATGCAAAACTCTTAAAATGTCTAAACATTTCTCTTGCTCTTTCTGTCTGCTGGTGGGTACGACTCCCCAGTTAGCTGACATTTGAGCGCTTCAAGGTCTTTTGATCTTTGATTTCACATCACAATCTCTCCTCATCATGCCCTCCACCCCCCATTTTCCTTTTACTCCCTCATCCTTTCATCATCCCGTGGCTGTACCACTGAATTGGCCGATAACTCAGAAGAGATGGGCGATGAACTGAGACAGCGCAGAGGACCGGGAGATAGAGGGGGAGGAGGAACCAGAAAGAGGAAAAGAGGATTAGGAAACCCTTTGCAAACCACAGATGATTTGTTTAAGAAATCAGAAGTGATGTAAGACGGAGAAAACGGTTAACAGCAGCAGAATAGAGTAAGAATGAACTCAAATTTATTTATTAAGGAACTTATCAAGCAGGTTGCGTTGTTCTTTCATTTAGTTTGTTTCGGCTTGTTCAGATACTTAACAGGCGGGAAGCAGCATTAAAATCATGTCTGCAGTTCCACTTTAGATATCAAAACTGGTTTGTATTTCCACAGTGATGTTAATGAATGAAAAGATTCTAATTCATAAGGTTAGCATGTTTGTTTACATTGGACTCATTTTGCATTTGATGCTTTGACTGGTTATCATTGCCACATTTTTTAGGGTTTTCTGTTGATATTCTGAAAATCATAAAAAATCTATTGGGGATGCAGCGATACAAAAATTCTGGCCGATATCGATATACAATATTAATGTTGCTGCTATGGCTGATAACCGATATTTACAAATATTTCAGTATCATTTCAACATGAAAACAAATAAATCTCTGTTGTTCATATTGACCCAGTTTTGATTATTGGATCGGTACTAATATGTAAAAAGATTAAGATTGGCCGATACCGATGTTGGTGCCGATATATCCTTCTTCCCTAAAAACTACGTTTTCCAAATGTAAAATTGGAAGCAGTGTAAAATATTAATAAAATGTTTTGTTTTTTGAGTTGATAGAAATTAATGTGGAATTAGTTTTACTTTGCTAAGCTTTTATTTTTGTTTCTCTGTTATATCCTGTTCCCAACATACTGTCTGTTCATGTCAACTCCACAAATTCACAGTGTTACTAGATGATCTTTTCTTCTTTTTAAACCAGTATTTGTCAATCTAACTCACTGTTTCGTCTAGTAAACTGAAATTTGCTGAACTTTGATGGATAAAACGATGTCATGTTGACTGTAATACAACTCAGATTAATTTTACTTAAACTCAATCTTGCAAAACATCTGGTGATAAATGACAGTAAACGCAGTGTTACTGGTGTTATATTTGTCATATATTAGTCATTTAAATGTGATTCTTAACCTGTCATCTTGTTGAATCACTTCGCTCTCCAAATGTAGCCCTCACCCTTTCTGGACTTATCTCCTCCTTCGTTTTGGCTCTTTTCCTCCATTTTCCTCTCACTGGAGGTCACCAGTAACAGGAAATCTATAAATCAATATCACAGAAATATGCAGAGTAAATTGCATCGACATCCAGGGGAAAAAACATGGAGTATAAGTAATCTACCTCCTGATCTTGTACAGGTGGTATTTGTCTTCCAACACATTACAGGATCAGGAGTTTTTCTGAACTGTGATACAACATGAGAAGTAGTAATTTACCTGCCTGTTTATTATAGTTTAAAGTGAAATAACACCAGCAGGGCTGCTGTGGTGATGGATTTGTGTTGCATGCAGGCTGTCAGAGAGTTTGATGGCGACATTAGGTAGAAAGAAGCAGAAAACGGAGACAGTCGTCTGCAAAGCTTTGTTTTCCACAGCTGCGTCTGAAGGGTTATTTGTCAGGCCGCTGTGAGCTGGAGGTATTGACCAACCCGCCCTGCAGGATGGACCCAGTCATATTTCCATCATGTTGTAGGGAGCTACTGGTGGAAACTGCCCCCCAGTCAGCCACCTGCTGGGGTTCTGCCCTCAGACTTGTTTGTTTTTGTTCATTATTTATTAGTTTTTTTCTTTCTTTCTCTTTCCACTTTCATTTTTCTGACTTTTTTTGTCCTCCCTCATCTCTCACTCTAATGATGCTCTCTGCAGCTGCCTCAGGTGACCTATAGAGTCAGAAAATAATAAAGAAAACAGCTTTCCTGAAAGCACTCCTTTGGTTTGTAGAAGCACGGCAGCATACGTAGTAAAACACGGTCTGAAAAGGCTAGTTGTTGGTCATACATGCATAAAATAAAATAAAAATAAAAATATTTTGTACTTGTCTAATGACTGAAACATTTAATACTATCATACTGCTGAACTAGTGTGGCACATAAATGTCATCAGGTTTATTTTTCAGCTCAGTGCAGCTGAAAACGCATCTTAAATCACCAAATGCAAACCAAGGCAGTTCAAATTTTACATGATAAAAACAGTCACCAATTATGAAAGAAGTAATTTTACATTTTGTAAAATGCCATCATCATGAATCGTCTTTAAACATACTAGTTGTTATCAATCAAAGGCAACTCTAAGGAGGTGGGTTTTTATCCCTGATTTAAGGAAACTGTGTTTCGTTTTGCAGTTTTCTTGGAGTTTATTAATCAAAGTGGTGTGCAAACAAAATGCAGCGTCTGTGTTTAGCATCAAAACAAGATAACAGTGTGATGGGATCTTTCCTGAAGTGGAAAGCGAGCAACAATGTAATGTTTTATTTCCCCAGTTATTATCTCACATTTTCTGCTAGTTTTTAGAAAGTTAGAGATGCTGAAATTTTGTGTCGTGTCGAACTTTGCACAATCTTCTTTGAGTTATGATGGGAGCAGTTTGATCTTTGAAATATAAACAAATAAATTAATTCAAGAAACTTGTTACTCATCTCTGTCATATTAGTTCTCCAAAAGAAACATTGTCCTAGTTTATATTTTTATATTTTACCATTCAATTCATCTAGCAGTCTTATAATAAGGCATTAATTACAAGGGGTGAACCGATTTCTTTTTCCTTTTTTTTTTTGGTGCCAAGTTTCTTAATTTTGGGAGATTGATGATTAGCTGATTTTTACACAAGGATTTGATCTTATCTACCTTGGCAAAGGTCTAGAAATCAGTCACTGTCCTCTGATTTTCTGTGACAAAGGTTTGACTGACAGACCTCCCCACTAGAACAAGTCTACACATTTACAGTTAACAATAGTTACCCCCCCCCCTGTTGCCAATTCAGCAACTTTCTTGCTGCATCGAGCAACTTTTCAGACAAAAAAGTGGTATCAGCCAAAATCGGAATTAGCAGGTTAGGCTTTTTGAAAGACCGGTAATCGGCGATCTGTCAGAAAACTGCAATTGGTGCAACCCTATTAATTATGCTAATACATTGAAAGCTTAGCTTAGCATAGCATGGATGTTTTCTTCCTCTGCTTGTTCTCTGTTTTTATCAGTTCCTCTCCTTCCTTTCCTGTTCTCATCTTTTTGGTTGTTTTCTCTCTTCTCTGCCTCTGGGTCTCTTGGTTTGTTCCTGAGACAAAAATATCAACCAAGGAGTTTCACTAATTAACCATCTCTAGTGTGTGTGTTTTGAGCTGACACGATTCTCTATTTTTTCCCAGGGTGACAATCAGAAAGAGTTTAGATTTCTTTTTTTTCTTTTTTTTTGTTGCGTGTGTTCTATGCTGATTAATAAATAAGCTACGATAAATAAGAGAATATTTGAATATATGCATAATAAGAGAGAGAACACACATAGTGAATGAGTAATGAACCGCTATTTAGGCATTTATTTATGAGCCACATTCTTGTATGATTTAGTTGACAACGTTTAGCTGTCAGTTTTCAACCTTCTCTCGTTTAATTGTGAAAAAGTCGGCCAGGATTTCGGCATAAAACGACAATTAGAAATGTGCAGGTGGAAACAATTACAGCATTATTTGTCTCATGTGGAGAGAGATGTGCATCAGTTCTACAGTAGTTTGTAATTTCAATTATTATTCTAAATGATGCAAAACTTAAACTTGTTTTCTTCACTTGTGGTATCTTGGACTTGATGCAAATCTCATTGGTTTTATTCACCCATTAATGGGCATCAATACTGGGCACATTATCTGCACACAGCAAGCAGCTATTTGCTGTGTGCAGATATATTGATGTTCTTATCGGAGTGCACAGCCTCTCTGCCTCCTGTGCTTTTGTTGTGCAGCTCTGCATACACCAGCATGCAGCAGGATGTCTCTATCAGAGCTTTACTCCACTGGGAAAAAAGCAGAACTTCACAAATTCATTCTGAGTCCAGTTTGTCTTGTTTTATCGGAGATAGCTGGCGTTAGAAGTTATTTTTATCTTGGGTGTTGCTTTCAGTGTTCACTGTTTATTTTCTAGTTGGCTGCTTTCCTCAGATCATTTTTACTCTGTTAAGTCTTTAATCACACTCATTTGGTTATTAAATAAAACTGAGAACACTGCAGCAGATTTTGACCCTAAAATTGTGAAGTAAGGCGAGTCGCTTCAAGTATGATGCGAAACATTTTGCCATAGCCAAACTGTTGTAGCAAGATATAGTTAAGTCTCTCTGAAGATTTAATTATAAATAGCGCAGGATAATCTGTTATTTTTATTTTTCAAACTGCAAACAGACTTAGATTCACATGTCTCAACATGTGAAAGTATGTTTTTTTAAAGTAATGTTTCCATTTGTTATGAGCTTACTGAAAAAAGATGTAAAACTGGATCTGTCTTAATGCCTGACAGTCATTAACTGTGTTGGATACTTTGATTTTATACAGCTGAACATTTTGTAGGAGAAAATGGACAAAACTGGGAAAATATAAAAATGCTGGCTCTAAAGTTGCAAATTATTTTGATAATTAACAAATATCTACTTTACAATTAGAAAGAATGAGAGCATTTGTAATATTTTTCATTGCCACATTTAAAGTTTTTATAATATATACCACCCAAAGTTATTAGTGAGTTTGTGATTGAGAAGTAATTTTTAATTTTTATTTTTTAGTTTTCCCGTATTTTTGTTTAAACTTGAGTAGTTTTCTTGTGAAGGATTTGGGCTGCAGACATTTGTTGTCGAGTTACTTTAAATTTGTGTATCTGCAGAATACAAATATACAGTAAGTTAAAAAAAAGGATCTTAACTGTGTTTTTTGTCATGAATTACCTCGTTAAGTTATCATTAAGAAATTTATTGTTTTTTGCTGCTATCTTTATTTTATGAAGGCTTTTAACAACAACATGCATCCCTGACTTTCATCATAATAGCTTTTCCTCCCGCTGCTGTTCACATGCTGTGCACATGCAACATGTTTGTTGCATGTGCACAATTCTGTGCACTGAGTAGATGAATGAGTATAATTTCCATTCATTCTGCTACCACTTTATCACCGCAGTTTGCACACACACATATTGTTTATACATTCACAGATAGCCTCAGGGCTCCTCTTCATCACTAAAAGGAACAAACAGGGTTTTAAATCAGAGGTGAGATTACCTTACATCTCTCTACATGTTGCTAAATCCACATGGGCAGCTACTGGTTTATATTTATACATATGTAACCCTTCTGTTCGTCTCAGGTCCAATAGGTTGACTTCATGACAGACACACTCAGATTCACTGTATTTATTCTAACAAAAGAGAAAATCAAGTTGGTGGTTAACATCAGTCCATCAGCTTTTGTCCCTATACATTAAATAAAACAAAATAAATAACCCTAAAACTACAAAGCAATAGCTCCCAATGAGCAGTTAGCAGCAGTCAACAGTTATAAAATTAAACGTGACTAAAATGGGCAACATTAATTATAGTAATAATAATGGTTAAAAAGATATATAAAACATAGCAAGCTTACTCATGAAACACTGTATCTTATTAAATTGGTATAAAATGTATGTTAAAATATAGTATTTGTGAAGAAAACAGAGCTGATCCTAAGTTACAAACAGCAACAGAAAAAACGGGGGGAGGAGCTGTCAGTTACTGGTTGCTATGGTAACCACCAACTGCCAAAGGCAGCATAACAGAATTTAAAACACCAATAAATGTCTACAAAAAACAACTTGTTGACTAAATAAAATACATTCAAAGAATAAATAAACAAATTTTGACAAATTTCACATTGATTAATATTGTTAAAATAAAACCCTGTTACACATACATGTATATTTATTGATAGATAGATAGATCTATCTTTATTGTCATTGTCACAAGAATAACGAAAATAAAAACTGTCTCACAATTTACACACAATGTAAGAAATAAATAGCAAATAATACATATATATATATATATATATATATATATATATATATATATATATATATATATATATATATATATATATATATATATGACATGTATGGTTAGCACCCACAAACATATGCCGAGTTATTCTGAAATCACAGTGAATGAAAAAATTCTGTGTTCAAATACCTTCTAGGATTTGTTCAATTATTGAAAGAAATATCTCACTTAAACCAGCGAGTTAAACCAGACCTAGAAAGTGTTGAAGTGGTTTTCAGCATTTACCAGTATTTTTAAATAAATATAAACAAAGGAAAATGAGAATGTGGAAGAGTATTTCATATTTCCAGATTTTATGCCTTATCTCAGCAATTAGCCTGCCCATCAATATAATATCTGACATGGATTCACTGTGAATATAAGCATTTTAAATCTTAAAACTAACATTCACATAGTTTTATGATTGCTACCATTTTATTCACAAAATTAATGTTTTATTTACTCCTAAGGAGAATTTAGAGACCAATTAACAAACAGTTATGATTTTAGACTGTGGCATGAAGCCGGAGCGCCCAGAGAGAAACCTGCAAACAGGAAACTTGTCAAATCTTTTTACCCTTTCAACCCATAAATTTTTGTGTCTCTGGTCGTGAATGTTTAAGTAACTGAACATGTTCTTTCTCAGTCACTTAAACTTCTCCAGCCTCAAAATGCTTGCTAGTTTTATCATCTTGGATATTTTCTTCAACCAAATTAGACATTTCTAGCTCCTCTCCGAAAGCGCCTTTATCGTCTTGGGGAGGAGGGGCTGAAGAAACTGTCACACTATGTGGTTTCCTGGAGTTACTCTTAATTTGTTCGCTTTTGGCAGACATACATGAAGCCCCTTCTGTACATGTCTTCCCTGCAGCGGCTGTCTGCAGTGAAGACATGTTCATCAACAGCCTTCAGTGTCTGCTCTCCATGCCTTAAGTAGGTGTAAAACTGGCCTGGGTCGGAACCACAGCAGATGACGGAGGACAGGTGGTACTTCTCTGTTCCACATTCTCCAGGTACATCGATGCTTGGCTTGGGAATGACTTTGTGTTTCTTGATACACCTGGCCAACTGTGGCAGAAAAAAGACCAGGATATTGTTGTCGGTGAGGCAGTGTTTGTGATTTAGCTTTGATCCGCAGCCTGAACAAATAGGTTTGACTTCCAAATCCACCCAACAGATAAAAAGAGATCTAGCGATGTGGACAATGGGAGTACAACGAGGGGGCCGTTACTCAAAAGCTCTAAGGAGTCCATTTCACATGTCGTACAACTGCCTGCACTGTACAACTCCCTATCCGTACTGCCACCAAAAGAGTCGAGCCAGACCAGCACAGATTCCAACAAACACAAAATCTCAAAGTCTCTTCCCATGCCCAGTTTTCTCTCCCTCAGCTCCATCAGGCCTGGGGACCTCTCTTCAGGAGAAATGTGTTTTCCTGGATGGTGGACGGGTGAGTGGAGAAGACCCGCACAGCATGGGATGAATGACGCCTCTATAAACACCTTGTCCGGAGCGAGACACCTCCTGGTCACGCTCAGGTTCAGGACGGATTGAAAAGTGGCATTCACCCAACTGTTTTGGAAAACGTTGGAGAACTTAAAGTAGTTCTCCTCGGTGTCTTCCATGACAGTTTGTCCCTGCTGTGCGGCCTCTGTCCTCACCACATCCAGGATGTCTGGACCAGCTTGCTGCTCCAAAAGGTTAACGTTCCTGTTCGGGTCGGTTATCCCTTTCGGAACAGTGGAAAAACTGTCCCCAATTCTCAGAGAGAGCTACCCAGCCGGGGTAGTCTCGTCTATGGGAACAGTCATAAACATGCCACTGGTCGGGGTTTCAGAGATGTTTAATTGAGCTTCCCCATTCGGGGAACCACAGACATCCGTCGGTCATTTGAAGCAAACCTCCTCAGCCTGGGCAGAAATATACACTGGGGGAACCCTGCAGTGGTATCTCCTGTTTAACTAACAATCATTATTATGCCAAGTTCTCATCTATCTATCTATCTATCTAACCATCTAGCCATCTATTTATCTGTTTATTTATTTATTTTAGGCAGATCAGAGTTTGATTTTATTGGTCAACATCAGAGTCTGATTGCACAATCAAAACGAACCAAACTGTCTAGGCAAGTGAACTCTAGAGTTCGGTCAAAACAATTCAGCCTAAGACACAAATCAGGTTGATACTGTAAAGACTTTAGAGTAAAGAACCTTTAGACACAACTGTAATGGTTATGAAGTCATCATATTATGATCATTATTGATTAAACATTATCTGTGCCATTAGAATGCCATTAAATGCCTCTGAAGACACAGGCTGTTGTTGGTAGAAATATAACTTGTAAGCATTTTTCCTGTTAGAGAACATTAACACAAGAACAGACAGAGATCATTTAATGAAGAATTTCCTCTGTAACCTGATGGGTACTCTGGAGTGGAGGGTAATTGAACTTTTACAACCTCAGAGATTGTGTGTGGGTGAGAGAGACTGAGAAGGTTTACATTAGCATGCCAAAATTTCAGGCTTGGTGCCTCTAATTTGCCTTGAATAAATATATACAGTAACTATAAAATATTATTTGATTTAGGTTCCTTTATATGTTTTTGTTGTGTATGATAAATTTGCACAAGGATCAGAGGTACTAAAAGTTGCTGATTTTAATTAATTCATACTTTTTTCTGTAGAGTTGTAGAGTGCAGTGGTCCTGATGATATTCCAAAAGCTAAAGATACCCTGAGGTTAAGTATTAATTGGCAAAAGATGACAGGACTGCAGCGCTGAATGGGAGTAGCTGTACTGAAAACGGATGAGAGCAGAATTTTAAGTTCGAAACTAACATCTAGCAAATGATATTTAAGTGTTGAAGGTTCTGAGGGCCCTCCTATAAACTCTGAACTTCACTTTTTTCCATAGTTTTATAGGAGTTGGGTCAAGTTGGCCATTCTAACAAGTTTTTTTCATTTCTCTTTAACCAGTTGAGAGTTCCCTTGGCTTTGTGTTCCTGAAACATCCTCCTTTATTTGCTCTTCATCATCCTAGTAGATGGAACCTTTATTATAGGTGATGCTTCCTTGAACTGGTTAGGATAGGTCTGTAGGCTGTACAAAGCATATTCAGTAAATTGTTTAAACAAAATCACTCTTATATAATGTGATTTTATTCTTCTTAGTTCTGCCAAGTTTGAACTCCTTTCAGAATGAGCTGTTTTAGGTCGTCTTGTCACTTTAAATCCAGCAGGTGTGGGTGGTCACACCCACCAATCAATGTTTACACTCACACATGAAAATGGCCGCAAACAAATTATACAAACGTACATCTTTGAAAAGTAGAAGTGGAGCCTCCTGCACAACCAACTAGAATGCTGCAGCTGGTTTCTGAATGGTAAGACGACTGAATGGTCTTTTCCAGCAGCCATTGTTCAGCCCAAACTCATTCCTAGTGCAATTTGATGCCACTTTTTTAAACTGACAGGGTTTAGTAGGACCCACAGATCTTCAATACAGTGTAAGTCAGTGAGAGGGCAAAGCCATTATCCAGTCACCCTTGACGTTTTTGCTCACACCTATTAAGTGAATTGATGTGAGTCATTCCTGTTGAATGCCTTGGATCTATGGATGTGCTTGATGAATGTGGAAGTTGTTTTTAGTGCTTCTGTATGAGGTGCATCTGGTTTATAGTCAGCTGTTTATTCTGGTGTTTTAACACATAAATAGTTTTTAACTAGATTTTAATGTTATTTAAATTTAAGTTGAAGAAACTTAAATTTAAGAATTGGATTTAGGTTTTTGAATCTAGGTTTTAAATTTAAAAACTGAATTTTAACTGGAGTTTAGGATTTTAAGTCTTAACTTTAAATTTAAAAAACTAAGCTATATATATATGTGTGTGTGTGTGTGTGTGTGTGTATAAATCTATACATATATATGTCTATATATACAGCAAATAAAAGCCCCTAGTTAACAGTGCAATGTGCAGAAATCTAAGCTATATTTCTAGACATATATATATATCTATAGATATATATGTCTAGAAATATAGCTTAGATTTTAAATATAAGATACATTTAATATATAAAATTGTCATTTCTATATATTAAATAATATATAGAATATATTAAAATAATATATTTTACTTATGTACAAGTAAAAATATAAGTAAATATACTGTAAAATATAAGTTTAAAGGATTTGCTAAAAACAAATAAATAAATGCACTTCTAAACCCTATATGTAAAGAATGCACAATTGATTGTGTGCATACTTTCTTCACTATTGAGGAAATTTCAGATCAAGCCACAAATTTTATGGGTGCATGAAACCTTTAAAAAAAAAACATTTTAAGTGAATATTTGTGTCTTATGTAGCCAAAGTGAAGTTATAGCATCAATGAATGTTGGGACTAAACTACTCTGCTTGGCAAGGACATACCTAAAATAGGACGGTGGCCCATGAGGACCATACATCAGGCTTTGTGTTTTCAGAATAAAAGATCTCAGACAGCTTTGTCTAAACAGGTCGCAGCAGAAAAAAAGAAAGAACAAACATTAAATAAGATAAAGAAAAGAAAAATCAAACAATAAAAGAAAAAAAATGCAATTTGGTCAATAATTTCAATTTTCGGTGTCCTTGGACGATCGCCTCCCTTTATTGCATAATGTTTTATGGATTATTAGAATACCTCAGGCAGTATCTTTTAATTTCTACAGCAGGGAAAATTGAAAGAAACGTTTTATGCATTTATTAAACAGAAGTAGTGACTCATTACAGATATTCACCAGAATTGATTATGACTGCTGCTGTTTTCATCCATTGTTAAATAAGGGAGCTCTAGGCAAAACTGATGGATGCAGTAAATATACGGAGGAAGAGACTTTAAGATGCGCTGGCTTTCTCACTCAGAGGGGAAAGAGGAATCACTATTCTGCTGTGAAACACACTTTGATTCAGGCTACGGTAGAGCAGCCAAGCAGTGAAAAACAATTTCCTTCAAAGAGTGCCTTAGTGAAAACAGTGATACACTCATTTTGTCATTATTAACCAAGTTCTTCTGTGACTCTGCAAGGCTGAGCATTTCTGCCGGCCATGTGTCATCAAGGTGGACGTTTTGTTTGATTGCACTGGAAAAAAGATTCACCCTTCCAGTTTGGTTTCTACTTCTCGTCTGGTTTATCAAACATTCTCACCCGTCATGTTAACGGTTTTACATTTGCATGTCAGATAAACTCTAGATTGACATTCTGCAATCCTTTGCTGTTTCTGTATGAGGCCATTTGCCCTTATTTTCTCTAGTTTTCTGCTCTCTTCTTGTTTCTTTCTCTGTTGTTTTGTTGTTTCGTTGGATAAAAGGAGTGGGACGAGACGCGGCGTGGAAACAAACAGAAACCAGACTGAACTCTGAGGTCATGTCTGTATGAGGGCAGCAGGGACAGTGGATGTGCCGCCGCTGTGGGCTACGTTCAGCTTAGATTTGCATAAGGACACAACTGGGTTTTCAGTTGGTCTGTTTATAACAAACAATAGAGTTCGGCATTTGTGCTCAAACATTTTTTCTAAAGTGTTATGTGTTTGTATCGATCCATCACGAAAATGCTAAATATTTTCTTGTTGTTTAAGGTGCATGAAGACTTTTACACGACTGCTGTTAGTGTGAGTCCCCAGAATGCAGGACACTTTTAATCTTTATAATGAGATGCTAAATTTAACATTTGCTAGACTCGACAGCTCAGTTGGGAATGTATTATTTCACTAAATATGCCCTGATGGGCAATGAGGAACAAATGGCCAGCGGCTTAAACATGGACAGAGAAGATTTTACTGTTCAGAAAACTGGACAGGGTTTTACAACACATGCACAACAGTCCTTATTAAGTCGTTGCACTGAAGAAACCTAAAATCTATTCAGAAGGGGGAGGTTTAACTCCTCAAAATGAGTGTTTGCATTACAAAGCTCACCACTTTTCTATTATTCATAATATATTTTGCAGTAATGTACAGCGTATCACAGCCAGCAGGTGAAAGCCATATACGGCACATTTCCTCCATCTGTCTGCGCGTTTGTGTTTGTGTGCTTGAATCGGTCGAGTAGCTTTGTAGCCGATCAGCTAAAAATGTGCTGAGTTGACTCAAACACACATTTCTTTTCTTATTTTTCTAGGGTATGATGTGGAATCAGAATTGAAATAAGGGTATAGGAAGCGAGGTCTTTCTCAAGTGTCATTACAAATAGCCTGGAGGTATGTGTATCAGAGAAACTCCATACAGCAAATAAAAGCCTCTAGTTATGAGTGCAATGTGCATACACCTGTTCTACACAAAAAAACACATTATTGCTCTTTTATACATATTTCAAAGCTGCTGCTGCCAGCAACATTTTTAGTGCTTTGTGCTCACTACGCTTATGAGGCTCACAGGGCAAAAATGGCCGGAAAAGTACTAATAACTTTCAGTTTTATTGCTGGTTGCTGGGAGACAGAAGTCTATTATTACTATTATGGGGTTTTTTGGGGGTTTTTTTTTCAAGCTGCAACTTGTGTGTAACAAATATGTCTGATGTTAACATTACTGAGGAGGATGACCACCAGCTTCCAAAAACAAAATCTTACCAAGTATTTTTGGTGTTGTTTCTAGAGCAAGTGTTTTAGTCCACTAGAAACAGGACAAAACTAACTTACAAGTAGCTTTTCTCATATAGGTGCTTGTTGTAAGTAAATAATTCCTTATTATTGATTTAAAAAATAAGTACTAGTCCCACTGACAGATTATTTCAGTAGAAAGAACATTTTTCCAATGCTACAATAATAATAATTCCTTTTTAAGGAATTATTGACTAAAACAAGTTTGTAGTTGTTTTAGTCACTTGAGGCAGTAACTAAGAAGTTACTTGTAAGCTAGTTTTGTTTTATTTAAAATATATGAAAAAGTCTTTCCTCTGCCTACATTCCCCAGAATACTGTGTGGCTCTGGATCAGAGTTCAGTGCAATTATCAACATTTTATCAGATGTGTTGTCTTTAGCTGTTGATCATACATCCATTGAGATATCTATTATTGATTTATTTCCCAGCCCTAATTCAACAACAAAAAGAAAGTCATCCAGAATGGCATTTATGAGGTAGCTGAGGAGAAAGGACACAAAGGTCCATCTTACATTTACCAAAAGACGTTTTTATGATGCCTCAAACATTTAGAGACCCAGCAGATGGTCAGATTTTGTCTCCAAGGAGAGATTTCACATTTCTTTACTCCATGATGTTCCCAATGTTTCCTTAAATCTGTCAGCAGTCATTACTTAAAGCCTTTTCATTGCTTTTAGATTGAGTTATCTCTATTAAGTTTTTCTTATTGTCTTAAAACAGTCTCATTAAGCTCAAATGAGAGTTAATATTAACAACTAAATATCCATAACGTGCATAAAGGTGTGTTTATATCCCCTTCTGCTGTTTAAAGACATGCATGTAAGTTTAATTTGCATTGTTAGGTTGTTTTTATAAGTGTATGTTTTATCTCTGTTGACTGATAGTCTGAAAACTGTTCAGGATGCACGTCTCCTCTGACTCTTTGACTGCAGGAATGGTCTGTAGCCTCCTAACAGGATTAAGTGGAAACAGAAAATGGATGGACTTAATCGGTTTTAAAGGTTTAGAGCTTCAGAGAAACAATTCATGCATGCGTAAACATGTGCTTATGAAAGCTTAAAACCATACTGTGGCTAAATTTAAACACAAAGGTAAAGGGTGTTTGTGAGATGCATTTGGCCTTCTTAGACTCGAACAGAAAGAGTAGATAGTGGTTACACAGAGCAACATACTGAAATTTAAAGTGTTTTTCCTTCTGATTGGACACACCAAGGTGCTGTAACAGAACACTGAGCGTTCTGTACGTTTAAACTTCATAAAATTGAAATTATTTTAGAGCCCTGATGGTTTGCTATTCAGCTGAATCCAACAACTTTAGAGCACTGATTTAGTGCTGTGATGAAGGATTAATTTTTTTTTTCTAATTCCCCAGAGTTAGATACATTTTTCAAATCACTAATCAGTGCCTAATAATAATAATAAAAAAAATCAAGAACTGCTCTTAATCATAGCAGTTTCTACGTTTTAAACAGAGGAAAATTGAGTTTTTGTTAAAATTGAGACAAGAATTCAGATATTTTGTTTTATATTTGACATGATGTTTTCTAAAAAGAACAATTGAGATTTGTTTATGTATTCTTTAAGCACCAAAACTGAGTTATTTTCTCCTGACTTTTATCGCTACATAAGTCGTTGGCGGTTGGTAGTTACCGCAGCAACCAGTGACAGTCAGCTCCTCCCCTTTTTCTGTTGCTGCTGGACGAATGCCAGCGACCAACTTCATTTTCTGTCTGGTTAGAATAAATACAGTGGACTTGTTGTGAAGTCAACCTACTGGACCTGAGACGAACAGGTCCAGGAACTTAAAAAAAACCCTCAAAGTTCACTTGAGGCAGAAATCAAAGTGATTAAAGTTACCGCTCTGCATAATTAAGAAGGATTGATCAGTATCTTTGAGAATATACTATTTGACTATTTGATATAATACATATGTTCATTTTTGTTAGGTCGTGAATGTCTTCAGTTAGCGTATAAATAAAAAAACAAACAAACCACCTCCTTAAAGTTGATCCTCTCTTTAACGGGTGGCATCCATGCAGGCGAATTCAGTGAGAATATGATGTTTAGCCTTGTGTGTTTTATGTTTTTCTGCCTGTCTATGGAGAGATGAAAGTACTGTGATTAGGTCATGAATACTTTATCAAAGAACACACACACGCTCAGACACGCTGCCTTTGATTTGGTCTGATGGTCTTTGTAGTTTTTCCAGAGTGACAGTAATTGAACCAATTCCAGCTACCTTAAAGTTAAACCTTCCAGTCACAAGTTTTATTTATTTTTTTAACTGGGTAGACAGGACAAAGCAAACCGATCCAACACATCATCAATATTGGATGACAAACGCTACTTTGGTTGTCGCTGTCCTCGAATCCCATCCACTGCTATAGGCAATTTGTCTGAGTAAAAATGTTTTCAAATTGTCTTCTAGGCATTTTTTACACCCTGCACTGAAATCCTGAATCTGATTGGATTATAATATAAGGTTTTTGTGAAGCCATTTTAGTTTCTTTATTACTATCAAGGAAGAAGTTAAGCATGTAATTAGGATTCTAGCTTTTAATGTTTCATAAAAGGTGTGACTGTTTTGCCAAAAATGTAATTAAAAGACATTTCTTCGAAAGTAGATTCATGCATTTATTTAAGCTACATGGCAGAAATTTTGAAAGGATTTTTTATATTTTAACAGTGATGTGTAAACTTTAGAGAGCTGCTGTATAGTGTGAGACATTCTGTGGAGTCTATAAATGACATTTTTAGTTTGTTTTTTCCCTTTCTGCCTTCACGGGATTTGACGTGTTTGATCTGATTCTCCACATCACTCGCCTGCTCTCCACACTCCACTCCGGCTCGCCTGCCTTTGTTCCTTTCGCTCACGTTTTTAATGTCTCCAACTTTCATCCACAGCTAATCACCATGAATATTGTTTATGACAGGCTGAGAGATAACTAAGCGAACAAATGAATGGGGTGCTGAGACTGACGCTGTCGAGAGCATTTTTGAAGAAAACCATTAATGTGGTGAGAGGATTGCATTGGCGTCTTTTATTCAGATGCAGTAATGGAAAATTCTCCTCTGTAACTTTGTTATTGTCGGGTTGTCATCCTCGCTAAGGATCCATTTTTACCTTCTGCAGAGGTTTTCTTATTTAATTTGTAGAGTTTAATTCAGTTGAGACGGATAGACTTCAGAGTCTTTCCTCTTTGCTCTCACCAACTCTGCACCAGATTCACCTCATGTGAACTCCTTCACATCTGCACAAGTCTCTCATTATTAACAGGCAGGTTATAAATAAACAGGTAAACTGTTAGTGGCTGTTAGTGCTTGAAGGAAATGGCCGTCACCATGGTTACTGATGGGCGATATGTTCGGCCATCTGTTCTGCGACATTAAGTATTGTTTGACCGCTCCAACACAGAGGATATTTTGATGAATGTGCAATGTGGCATGGCATGATTTCACTAAAGCAAACCAGGTTCAGCTGTTCTGTGTAAAGGAAAAGAAATTCAGCAAAAATGATTTTCTTTATGTAGCTTTTTACTGCTGTGGCTTGATCATAGCTGTTGTTATAAATGGACAGTTTTCTGTTGTCCTTTAAGCATCTATAGAGAAATGTGAAATTTAAAGCAATGTTCACAAAACAGAAAAAGGTTCAGTGAGTTTTTTTGGCTTGATTTTCAGTCAGGTGCACAATAGAGTTATTATAGGTAGAAGGACCCATTAATTCATCACTGAAGTGATGAACTCCAGTCAAAAATGTGTGGAACATGTTCAGGGTGATCTTGAACACACCTCAGCATTTGTTCAGGATGGTCTTGAACACACCTCAGCATTTGTTCAGGATGGTCTTGAACACACCTCAGCATTTGTTCAGGATGGTCTTGAACACACCTCAGCATTTGTTCAGGATGGTCTTGAACACACCTCAGCATTTGTTCAGGGTGATCTTGAACACACCTCAGCATTTGTTCAGGGTGATCTTGAACACACCTCAGCATTTGTTCAGGATGGTCTTAAACACACCTCAGCATTTGTTCAGGGTGATCTTGAACACACCTCAGCATTTGTTCAGGGTGATCTTGAACACACCTCAGCATTTGTTCAGGGTGATCTTGAACACACCTCAGCATTTGTTCAGGGTGATCTTGAACACACCTCAGCATTTGTTCAGGATGGTATTGAACACACCTCAGCATTTGTTCAGGGTGATCTTGAACACACCTTAGCATTTGTTCAGGATGGTATTGAACACACCTCAGCATTTGTTCAGGATGGTATTGAACACGCCTCAGCATTTTCTATGGACACAATGTGGAGAATTTTAAAGTTTTCACAGGAAACAAAACGGTAAAAATTTAAATAAAAAAAATAAAAATCAACTTGGTTTAAAATCTCAAAAGCTTTATAATTTTTAAGTGTAACTATATAATTTAAATATTGCTGTCTGTGCAGCAATCAGCACAAGACACAGTTTCACTGTGGAGAGATTTGCTGCTTAGGTCCAGTTAATGTTCGACCTTCTTTGAATGCAGACAAGACTAAAGAGAGATATTTAAGGTAACTTCCTTGTAAGAAATAGACATGATGTGATGGAGAAAATTTGGGGGAGCTCATATTAAGTCAGTCATTTTTTAAGACTGTTGTATGCTGAGCAAATGTCACAGAATAACAGAAATTATCTGTAAAGGTCCAATAGCAGCTCCAGTGTAAATAACTATTAGTACTGCAACTAATGATTATTTTAGTAATGTAGTCATTCTATTGATTATTCTGACAAGTAATTGATTATTTGAATAATAAATTGCCACATTCTACAGATTTAGAAATACATAAAAAGAAGAACAGCTCAATTCTTGTTTAATCAGGAAAAATAAACATTTTAATTAATAATATATAATTAATTTGAACTGGGTGAAGCTAAAACTATGCTACTTGAGGACTTTTATGTACAGACAAAAGTGTTTTAGCTTAAATGTATGTTGTACAATTTTGGTTTAAATACTGCCCCAAATATGTCACAAAATGGCATTTTTTTGACTTTGTGTACTCCAGGTAACAATTAGTTAGTAACTAAATTAGTTGATAATTATTTCAATAATTTATTCATCCCAGGTAATCTGATTAATTGTTTCAGACCTAATAAACTTTTGTGTAGATAACCGTCTAAATTAAAACTAACAGAAAAATAACTCTATTATTACATTACATAAAGTTGTGTTTCATAGACTTTCACTTCTACAAAACAAAACTAGCTCTTTTCAATGCGACCGCTCAGCCTGTTTAATTCTTTAGTTCCTTTGTTAAAGTGTGGAAACACTTCTAGTTCTTCTATTGATTTTATTTCCAGCTTAGATTTCGCCATGTAGGACTTTTTTCCAGCTGTATTTCTACTGTTTGTTTTTATGCTATTAATCCCAGCAGTCTTAAATTATTTTGTTTACTCCATGCAGACTGATAATTTGATTCTTCTAAAAGAGAGCTGCATGTTTTCCATCACCCGAGGATGTGTTTTTTAACGTTGTTGTTTAAGGAGGAAGTAGCTCCTCATTAGTCCAGTTTGAGTTGGGTAAGTTTAATTTGTTGCAGTACTTTTCCAGTTGGAGCCTCTTTGGTTTTTTTCTTGCCAGTAAATGTAAATGATGTTTTGAGCTTCAGCAGATCAAAACATTAAATAAAACTTTTTTTTTGGTTAATCCTGATTGCTGTACTGTAACACTTTATTTGATCTATCTATCTCCTTGCATTGTCTTCCCTTCTTTTCTTGACACAAATGATAAATACCTGAATGAAAACTGCATAACAGTGAAGTATGTGTGGAAAGTGAAGGTTTCAGTCAAACTTTGAATAAGTTGAGGGAAACCTCTTGGTTCCCCTGGGGTTTGAGCAAACTTATGTTTGCTACAGCTGCAGATTTACATCAACTCATCGGATGACTTTTGGTTGTGATGTGAAAAAACTATATAGGCTCCATTCTGTCAAAATTTAATCGGGGGATGATTGATGAGTGATTAATGACCCTAATTAATTGCTTTTAATTTCCGGTCACATGAATCCCCCCTCCCCCAATCCGGTCACCTGATGCCCTCCCCCCCCAGGATGTCTCATGACCTCAGCATGTTTACATGGATTTAAGAAAACTTATATGATCTTACCACAAAGAAGATTTGAGTAAAGAGCTCATATTCTATTGTTTTTCAAAATCAATGTGCATAATGGTTAAATGCACAACCTTCTGCTATTTTGAAGAGTTGATTTTATTAAGACTTTATGTTTCTGTTGGCCAGTGGGGAATTGAACCCATGACCTTGGCTTTATGCGTACCACGCTCCGACCAACTGAGCTAACCAGCCACACACATAATCTTGTGTCTTCGTCAACATACAAGAAAAACATACATGATCTTACTACAATGAAGATTTGAAGAAATGCTGTTATGTTTTTCAAAATCAACATGTTTAAAGGTGTATTTTGCAGCAATATTTTATCTTGAAGTGTTGATTTTATTTTCCAACCATTTATATTTTTAAGTATTGGTCATGTGACCGGAAATTAAAAGCAATTAATTAGGGTCATTAATCACTCATCAATCATCCCCCGATTAAATTTTGTCAGATGGGTGCCTATATAGTTTTTTGACGAGAAAATGAGCCAGAGTGGAAAACATTTGTCGGTAGCTCACTGTAAAATCTAATCCTCCCACTGAATGTCTGCATTTTTCTCCTCATCTGTCAGCCTGAATGTGGAGTGAATACTAATGCAGCCAAAGTTTCAATGTTAAACCTGCTGAAAGACAGAAAACATGAAAATAAATGATAGTGGGTTTATTTTTCCACTTATTTATTTTAAACGTTTAATGTTTTAGACGTTTAATGTTATTTAAGGCTTGAGATCATACAGCCCATATAAACAAAAGGGTTAAAATGGTGCAGTATATTTGATCTGCATAGAAACAGACCAGGTTTATAATACTTTTGGGTTTTTCATTATAGTTTAGTTTTATATTGTTGTGCTTTTTTGTCTAATTCACTTTCAATAAATTTTTAGAGTCTGTTTGCTAGTTTTTATTAATTAAATCTTGTTTAGCTGTTGCTCAGTTTTTACCAATTATAGGAGTAGTTTTATTTTTTTTATACTTTGTATCACTTTTATGTGCAGAATTAAAAAAGGTCAAAGTATTGTGATTATGTATACATAGATTGAGAATGACGTAGCAGAAGAAGCCATTTTCAAAAAATGTATTCAATAATTGTTGGACAACCAGCTGACTCTGGCGTTTTATCCCAACTTTTTCCGTCGCCATTTTGTGGACCAGTGTAAACGTCACCAGGAGAAATATGGAGTGCCGTAAATGCCGCCGATCCAATCTGACGTAGCTTGAGCTGCTTTCCAAAGAATAAGTAAAAATGTCAGTTTGTGCTCATGGCTGTAATAACATTTAAATGTGTTTCTACAAAGACGTACTCAGGTAACCTGAATTGTGTGTGTGTTCAGAAATATATTTATGTAAAACCAACAAAATGTTTCCACAGGAATCAAATTTCCAGGCAGAGCAGGCTCTGTTTTCCCCCAGATAATAAGAATCATCTTGAATTAGACAAGCTTAACCAGATGAAGCTAATGTAGTTTATTAGACTTTAATTAGATTTTCTAGCTGGAGTTGTCCTCGAATAATCTGCCATTCCTATAAAATGTTGCACACCCTTACGTAAGATTTTTTTTTCTGTTTTTATTTTTGTAATGCCCTGGGTGAATAAGTTTAATTTTTTTTTACCTCAAAGGTGTTTTTATAGTTTTTATTATTTATTCTAATTTCTGGACTGTTACCCCCTTTTACATGCATAGTTGTCCAATTACTAAAATACCTTTGATTAGCATAGCTGATGAAAAATGTTGCTCTTATTCTTTGTTTTGCTTCTAAACACTGCACTCGTTTCTATTAATTAATAGTGCAAATATCTAAGTATGTTTGAAATAAGACCAAACTAACTTACGAGTAACTTTTCATTAAGAAATTAGAACTTGTTTTTAGTCAATAATTCCTTTTTTTTTTTTACAAAAAAGATTATTTCACTTATAACCAGACATTTTCCCCGTTTCACAAGTGAAATAATCTGCCATTGGAACTAGTACTTTTTAATCAATATTAGGAATTATTGACCTGTATCTGGCTGTAAAGTTACAGTCAAAGTGTGAGATATTTTCACTTGAAACCAGAACAAAAATAGTTTGTAAGATTCTGCGTTTTGGGGAGAAAAGGTTTTCTTCTGCTACTCAGAAATAACCTGAACACCTGCATCTATGTGAGAATAACAAATGATTAAAGTTATTTTGATCCCCTGAAGTAGCTGATGATCACTTTCTCTCATTTGTTTCATCCTGTTTATCTCTTGATTTCTTCTTAAGGTGACCTGTAATTGTTTCACCATCAGTGACGGGGAGCTGCAGGAGGTCGGAGTGGGGCTTTATCCAAGGTAACACATTTTTTTTTTTTTTACTCTTGTAAATGCAATAACATCTGGGTTTGAAACTCACGGAACTGAAAAAATATTGAATTAATTGTAGTACAGCTCGCCTCGCCCAGTCTTGTAACTTTGACTAGATGAAAATGCAGCTTGGAGATGCAGTTTTTGCCCCATCAGTCCTTCACCGCGGCGCACGTTCAAAGCCCTCGCAGCGCTTCCCGCTCTGTCCTGACACTTCTTTGAAGTCAGAAGCAAAGGGAGGGAAAAGAAGACGTGACTTTTTTTCACTTTTTTTTTACCCCTTGTTAGGTGAAAACCTGGAGGAATATCATCACACAGTTTGGGCGACAGAAGCCGGCGTCTTTTGAGGGAAAATGAGATTTGACTGGAAGTGTTGTGTGAATGATGAAACGGTTGTTGTCTGGACTGTGAAAGTGAAAGATCTGTGCACAAACACACACAGCAAGCCGATATGCTCGGTAATCCCTTCTATTGCTTCCTGGGTGAACGGGGTGGGATTTGGCCTGTTGTTGTACATGCTGTTAGTGCTGCAACACACACACACACACACACACACGCATGCCAGTGCGGTCACTGACGCCGCAGGTATCCCAGCCAGTTTATCTGGCCAGCGTTGAGATGTCAGATGGTCGCAGTGGCATCAGTGAAGCTCAGCCAAGCCGCGTGTCTGGGTGTGATTTGTGCTTCTACTCATCCATAAATGATGGACTCGTTTGCAGGATGCTCCCCTGTCTATTCGTATTTTAGGTTGCCTAGCAACCGTGGGTTTGCTAAAGAAAGTCGGGGGATTATTCTTCCACGGCTGCACCTCAGTTCAGCTCGTGTCTTTATTTCTGTATTCTGGCTATGTTGTACTTCAAAAAGTACTTTTTCGCCTTTGGTTTACTTCTGGAAAATTTTGCTGCCAGTATTGCTTCAGGGCCAGTTATCGCACTGAACATAGGATCTAAAAACTCTTGAGTTTTTATCGGGTCTAAAGGTGTGTTTCCACTGCAGGATGTTAAACATTTACAAAACTTTTTAATATTAACAGCATTTAGTTTCAATAATTTCCCACTTTATGCTCCTTGGCAGTTCATATTTCCTGCTAACTTGAAATTTCATAACATGAGTTCTGCATTTTCTTTCTTGCAAATTTGTTTAGTCCCAGATACCATTGTTAATTTTGACAAAGTATCCATTAAATCAGTAAAATTCAACAACTTTAGTTGAAATTGAAGAAATTTCTCCTTTTCAGTGGAGATAAAGTAGAGCTCTGTGTTAAAATGACTATACATACATTTTGTCAATAGATATAATCAGTGCCAACAGTCATTACAACACAATTACTATAAAAAGTTTAAGAAACCATTAAATTAGCTAAGAACAAAGTGAAAAAAACAGAAATTGTGCAGTTTTAATATTTGGGTGTAAAAAGGTAATTGAAGAGTATAAATAGGAAGTAGGAAGAGATTAAATGGGAAACAGGACAAATTGGCTTGGAGTCAATTAGCATTTTGAATCATGATTCTCAAAAATAAATAAATAAAATTAATTACAATTAATTTAATTAAAAGTAATTAAAGATAAATCTGGAACATAGCACTTTACAACAAAAGTTTTTATAAATTCTGATTTTCTAGAACTTTTGAGGTTTTAACATATTTAAAATAGACGTGGGCTATCTTGGTCCTGCAAGTTTTGCATGTGTCTTAACTCTGTTTAAATTTGAGTAAACTTAAAATAAATGAAGTTAAAGTGAGTCTGCTTGAACTTGTGAACTCGCAAGGGAAACCCTGTGAATCCACTCTGCAGAAACCTGCTAATGATGCAGCCTTTAAGTCTTGAGCGTCAGAACATGGGAACATCTGAAACCTTCAGGACAGTCTGACCTCTAGGGCTGGCGGTCTCCACTCCTGATAAAAGGCTTGTGTTTTAAATAACGTTTTCCTGGCAAGTATCAGATGGATGGATCATATTTTCACTCTCCATCACTCTACACAGCAACACTTACTTTCACAGATACTGTTTATGTGAGTCGTTAGTCAATTAGTCTAATTAGCATGCTAATGAGCTGCTCCCCTTCAAGATAAAAGCATCTTTCAGAGGGCTTGATGTCTGGTTGATATTCAACCTGCAACTTCTCCACTGTAGAGTAAAGCCAGGGGCGTTATTGATGGTTTTGCAAAGGCTGAACACGCATTCTTAATCTCATGCACCCATTGTTTCACTGAACATGATAAACGATAGCTGCAGTGACGGAGGGGGCTGTAAAAGCACACAGACCCCTTCAGTGTTTTTTCCCAGCCTTGTCTGCAGCGATATTAAACGTCTTTTTTTGCGTTGTGCTGGGGGCTTCTTAATAAGAGTTAAATTCTCATCCTGCTGCAGGAAATATGCTCATCAGGTACAGATGTAAAGCTGAGTAAATACCAATTTCCAGACCTTTATTTGGGGTTTATTTTTAGGATTGTTGACGCTTTCTGTTGATTGAGGTGCTACATAACGCTACCATTATATACTGTGTTGTTTTATTTGAATAAATTCAGGTAAAACTTATGCTTGATTCAAGCCTTTTTGTGCAGCAACTTTAGGAAATATTCTGCTCCAACATGCCAGAATCAAAAGGTTGAATATCCTCTTCTACAAATAATTCATGTGTGCTGAAACATTGATAAATCTAAAAGTTGCAGCAGAGTTTCTGTTCGTGGCTGGATTGGAGACACTACTGTACTTTGTGATAATATAAAATCAAAAATGTTTTCATGTATGTGTTTGAATGAGATCAAAAAACTCCCTCTTAGTACTTTATAGTTAAGGAACTATAAATATATAGATATTTGTTCTACCTAGAACTTTTATGTGTCTATTGTGGCAATAAATAGGCTTTATAAGGTTAAGGTTTTCTTTTTATATTTTGTTCTACCAGTGTAAATAGGAAAATCAAGTCAAGTAAAATTTCTTTTGTATTTTAGCAACAAGGCAGTTCAAAGTGCTTCAAACCAGGGGCGATTCTAGGATCTGACCTTTAGGGGGGCTTAGCCCCCAGCAGGTCTAAGACCCGTGAGAAGATATTCGTTGTTGCTGTTTTCTAAATCTAACTGCTTATTTACATACATTCACAAACAAAATTAAGTCATGTTGTCAGTAATTCATAGAATAAAAGAACAATGTTCATTTTAATCAAAAATATACTTATAAAGAGTAAAATCACAGAAACGTAAAATTTTTTTCCAGAGGTTTATAAACTCAGTTTGAAACAGAATCTCAAGACCACATCATACCTGCCAACATCTGCTGCAACAAGCAGCTGTGGAGTGACACAGTCCTAGCGTGGTCTGCTCCCCCAGAAATTAAAATTAAATCTTCTCAAAACTATGCATTTCCTGTCGTTTGAAGAACATTTTACTAAAACCAGTTTATCAAGGTAGAAGTTCAGGTTAATACCTAGAGAAACTAGTCATTAACCTGAACTTTATTTGAAAAGCATACTTAGAAATTGCATTACCCTTATTTTTATCTTAACTTTATGTGGCTGTTGGCCTTTCTCTTTAAATAAGAATGTTGGAAAAGTAGAAATTATGAGTCTGGTTTTACTATTTCAGTTCACAGTTCATGAAGTGGGCCTGTCATAGTTTCAGGACAAAACACCTTTCTGTTCACACAGAAACAGCCTAACATTCTGCACTGTTCTTTAGTTTGACCTTATTTACGTGACTCTAGAGAGGTTTGGGTAATGAACTACAAAATAGCACAACAGTCACTAATCAAACTTCACAAAAGAGCAATAAGAGTAATTAACAAGGCTAAGAACTGCATTGCCACTTAAAATTGCCTATTGCAAAAAAATTGCTAAGCATAATATTTTGCATTGCAAATTGCCATCTGAATTAAGGTGCTGATGATAGAAGTCTGGTTCTAGACCAAATTTACCTGACAGGGGTCCATGTAGTTTGTTTATGGAGAAAGCAAAGAATTAAATTCAAACAGAGCAATATTTCATCATATAATATTGTGAACCAAAGAGCCACTTGTGTCACCAGAGATTCAGGTTGCAGATCTCTGATTTAGTAGATGGAAAGTGTGATCCTACCTCAATACAGCAGCTAAAAGTGCAGCACTATAATTTTTCATTCATTGTTAAAATAAAATTGTGAAGGTTTTTTTAAAAAAATATCTACCACTGAATATTTTAAAAATACATTTATTTGCTTTAATTTCTTTAAAACCTCTCGTGGCCCCCTCTAGAACATTTTTTTTGTCTTTCGATGTACACAGTATCCATCCTCTCTGAAATTGTTCAGCTGTAATGCGAGGCTTTTCACTCACGTCTGTATTTTTGAAAGCGTTTTTGCTTCTAAGGACATAGAATTGGTTAGAGGACGTTTTAAAAAGACGCGGGTTGATGGCAGCTCACCGCGGCTGCGTAGTCTCTATATATTGCGTCTCTAGGCAACCGTGACGTTCAGCGTCGGTCCGTAGCGTTCAGGGGGTCCTTTAGCTCCTGCCACGGCAATGTAGCTGACCTTAATATTTCCTGTGTTTTATTTTGGTCATTATTGTTAAACTTAGTGTTGATGTGTGTATTATTGGCGTGTCTATCGGACAGTTATGTATCGGTTCAATACAGGTTGCCACTCATTTACGGGATGAGTGGCAACCTGATTCAGGGGTGCTGAGATACAGTTTTAAAACAGTGCTAGAATCGCCACTGCTACAAACCATAAAACATAGCACATTAGCCAATAATGAAACGAGCAATAAATAAACATTTTTTTATTTTTTTTTAAGTGTGATAATCTATCGATCCTGTGACGTAATTCTCTTCTAAATTCCGCCGGCTCCGCCATGATGGACGTCAAAACAATCAATGCGCTCCTGTAAACCCTGTCAAAAAACGTACCTCTGATAGCCAATATCGCTTTTATTTAGTTGATTTCGCAGTAAAAAAAATAATCATAGGGTGCTGCGGGGTCGGCTGCACAAACAGACAAGGATAGAAAAGAAACTTGTCATTTTATTGCGTAACTTTTAACGAGGAAAGGTATGGAGGTGACGAATAAGCAGCCGTTGACTGTCAGCCCTCGGTCTAACCGCGGATTTGCAGCGAACATTTTTTACAGGGTAAGAAGATTAACGTTCGTATGTAATTGTAATTAGAAAGATATCAAATATGTCATTATGGAGAAGGTACGCGTCTAACCGTTGGTAACCATGGAAACAGTGCCCCAACGTCAGGTAGCCTAACATGTATGGAAAAAACTGGTTAGCATCTCCTCTTCTGTACGTTTTTAAGGCTTATTCGGTGTAAACGGAAACGCTGTTTATGACTTATGATATAAATCATATGGTGTGAAATAGGGCAAAGTCGGTAATTTTGATCAACAAATTATGGTATGGGTCGGGTTCTAAGCTAGCTGTTTTGAAATACCGCCCAGGTGTGTTACGCTCACAGACAAATTATTTCGACTCGAACAAGTAGAAACCATGAATAAACTGACAAAAACATTTCAGTCGCTCAGGTCAATACTCCCGATCTTTTCCGACGATGGCGCCTCGAATGAAAGAGTCAATAGATGAGCAACAAAAACAAAACAAATGTCACCTCTGAGAAGTTAATTTTTAAAATGTTTTAACTTTTTTTATTTATTTATTGAATCAACTAGAAAATGTAAAAATAAAAAATGGGCAAACCAGTTTAAGGAGATTAAAATAAACCACATTTTATTAAATGAATTTTTGACAACTGTCAGCCTTATTATATGCATCATAAATGGTGATGGAAATCCCGTAATTGCTGTCAAAGGAAGAAAGATATCACTAGAATATAGGTCTGGGAAATGAAATAAACTTGTTTTGACACAGGCTGAGAATCTATTGTTGTTTTTGTTTGTGAGATGCAGGAAATCTGACAGGAAGAAATAGACTGGGATTTTTGTGACAGTAGCAGATGGCTTAATTTATCACTCTGTGCTTCTGTTTGATTTATGAGTCACTTTTTTAAAGGATTTTTATAAATCCAGTGTCAAACTTCTTTCAATTAAGAAAATATTAAACCTCTCCTCTGACACATTAAATTATCTATTAGTTAAAACATTTAATGGTTAATCAGAGCAGACAGACTTTAGCTGTTTCAAGCAGTGAAACATCTTTTTAAGATATTCTGTTCATGGGAATTTTGATTACAAGTTAAAGTTTTAAAGGAATCTATTTAAAAATGCTCAGATTAAAATATGTATTTAATCAAATAAATGCTGAAATACATTCCCTTTTTCATCCAAAAGGGAAACTTTTAAGACACCTGTAGGTATAAATAATGACTCATAGACACGTTTAAATGAGGTATCCTTGATGCAGTAAAATTAGTTTATTTTTAATTTTACAGTCACTTAAATATTCTCTAAGTTGCTTTCTCTGTAAGTTTCAACTATTCTATTTTTAATTTATTAGTTTATTAAGTTTCAATATGCTTTTAGTGAAATTTCTGTATTTTAACTTACTTTATTTTTTCAAAAGTTACTCCTTGTATTCTCCCTATAGTTGCTATGATATACTTTTTAAGTATAATTTTTTAATCTCATGCATTGTACAGTTTGTATGCACTTATCATAATAATTGTGGTCTTTTTGATAATTTATTTAAACCATTTTACTTTAGAGGTAAAATGAAAGTACATTATGCAACTCTAATGATTTTAAAAACAAATAATTGGATTCAGAAGTTCAAATTATTATAATTTTCTTAGATTTTTTTTCTTTGTCTCTTCTCACCATAAACATTTCTTCAGAAGGCATTTGGCTGATCAATTAGAGTTGCTTTCTGTTAGTTTGAAGGTGCCTATAAAGCTTATTGGTTTATCCCTTGAACTCATTTTAATTCATTCAGTGATAGTGATGTTCCAGCATCTTTTACTTCATATGTTTACTAAAAGCCTATGGTTTCTCAGCAACGTCCAAAGGGACATTTAATCAAATGTTAGTTGAGGTTTATGTATTTATTTCTTCATACTATTTCAAAGAAATTTGATAATAACTTTAGATTTCAGCCTCCAGTTTTGGATTCAGAAGTGTATTGCAGTTGCATGTTGTGTAATAACGAAGAGAACGATTTAAGTGATCGCTACAAATCCAAAATTGCTTAAAAAAATTATAAATGTTTTACAAACAAGTGTATGTAAACATCTGACCAGAACTGTGTCCCTTTTAAGTTAACATGTATAAATAAATTATATTTTTTCTCTGTAGTATATGTGTGTTTGAAAAAAAAAATCTCTTGATTTTAGTCACCAATCAACTGAGTCTATGTAAAATTGGTGCTTTAGTTTTTGTATTTTTAGACTGAAGTCTGTCAGTTAAATGGTTTAAAATCTTATGGCAAGACATTATGAACTGCAGTTGTGAATGATTTAATTTTGTAAGAATGTAGATTGACAAAAAATGTAAAATTTCAAAGTTAAGCACAAATTATTTATTTTTTCTGACCCGTCTTTCTGCTCCTCTTTCCCCCTGATTTTCTCCTCTTTTTCTCTACTCCTTTTTGCTCTTTTGTGATCTTCTTCCTGTTGTACATGCTCCTCTTGCTCTGCTGTCCTCTCTTCTTCTTCTACTTCTACTTCTTTTTTTCTCGTCTGTCTCAGTTTATCCCTGTTGAATCATGACTGTCGGCCAAACTGTGTGATGGTGTTTGAGGGTGAGCGGCTGCAGCTCCGAGCCGTCCAGGATATTCGCCCTAAAGACGAGGTCAGACAAAGAAAATTCACCCTCTATTTTTACACCATTAACATCGTGGAACATGATTCTTCTTTTATGTTTTCTCACTATAGCAAGATTTATTAGACTATATTACTATTATGCTAAAAAGTGTCAGTAGAAGGACAATAAACTTTGTTATTAATCTTAGTGAAACATCTCGGTAGCACAAGCAGGATGACAGCTTCTAACACGACTGTGTTTCTTCATTTTTTTTTCCCATCATCCCTTGTGACTGTGTAATGAGATGCATTGTGACTAAATATAATGAGATTCATCCCTGCCATCTGGACTAAGACTCTCACACATCCACACACAAAGTGCCACAGCAAAAATTTCACCCATGCACAGTTTCACTCAAATTCATCTGTTTTTTTTTTTAAATCCGTCTTCACAAAATCACACTTAATTTTGCTCTGCATTATCACAAAATGTTCGAAAGCGCCACGAAAGCAGACACTTTGGCTTTCACATTCAAAAAGTGTGACTTTGAGTGTCATGTTCTCTCCTGTGTCTAGTTAACGATAAGTTATATTGAGACTTTGTCCCTGACTGAAGAGCGGCAGAAGCAGCTGCAGGAGCAGTACCACTTCGTCTGCCACTGCCAGAGATGCAGCTCAACAGAAGAGGTGAGGACGAACAGAAACCTTTAAAACTACTGTAAACTTTTTACTATTTTCATCCTCAGTCAAAATCAATTTTATGTTATTGCATCAAAACAAACTGACAAAACATAAAAACAAAAAATGCTCTATTATTAAAATAAAATCAGAGAAAGCAGTGATTTGTTTGTGTGGCTGAATCAATATAGAAATGTTTTGTGGGGATTTTTTTGCCTCTTTTTTATTCTATAGTTATTCTGCATAAATTCTGTAAAAAATCAAGGCTAAAACCTTGTTTATTAGAACTGCCTTTTATTCAAATTATTGATGTTCTAGTTATTATATAGTCTCTATTATTTTCTTTGTTGCTTATGTTGTCATTGTGCCTTTGAATTTCCTTGTTGCTAAAATATGCTATAAAAATAAACTTGGTTTGATTCGAGACCTGCTAAAAGCAGGATCCACTGCAGATTGTTTGATATTGTTTTGTATGGCAAATGTATTTTAGATTTAAAACCCATAAATATTGCATTACAAAACATAAATAAATGATAACTGACCTTCCTATTGTTTTGTTTAGCTGAAAAGTAACAACCGTTGTAGTCAAAACAGGAAGTTAGTTCCATATATGGATTTTCAGTGTCTACTGCACATTTGTCGCAAATAGGACATTGTCTGTTTTAAAAAAACCTTTTTAATGGGAATGTCAGACATATGCGCAGCTTTTAACTGGCAACAGAGGAAAAGGATGCTGCAAAAATCAACAATGTGAAAGAAAACAAGATCTTTTGTCCTCTTAATGTAGTTTTGTGTCAACGTGCCTCATGGGTCCTTCCCACCTAATGGAGGAAAACATGGAGAAATGGCTGCAATGCTTTTGTCAGCATAGCGTGGATTTATGACGCATCTCGAGCCTAAAACTGGAATCTACAGTGGAATCAGCAGGGGGCGCTGTGTCGGTCAGGAGACAGGATAGATGCTGATTGGTTCGTGTAGATTCACAACATTTTTTAATGCTCCCACAAAACTCAGCAGCACAACATTTTGGCATTTTTCTAGCAAAGTAAACAAGATATGAAACATAAAAATATGTTTTTCCAAATGCCAATGAAAACAATCGTAATGCCTTCACTTGTCATGCTGTGCAGACAAAGTAGGTTTTGTCTGCCCACAAGGTCATTCTTTAAATATTAGAAGATTCAAAATGCATTTATTTAAGTTTCCCTTTTGAATTACCACAAATGATAATGATGTTGTTGTGGACAATAAATTGGTAACAATTTATAGACATGTGGTCAATATGAATGGATATTGCGTCTGAAATAATTTTAGCTGCTCAACCTCTCCCAGCTTAAACAAGGAGGAATCAACTAACTCACTCATTCTATGGTTACCTAGCAACAACATGTTGAGTAACTGGCAAAGCAGCAGTTTAAGGTTTTGCCACCGTGCCTCATAACTGCTTAAAAACAAAACAAAGGAGTGGAGTTAAAACTGTGGATAAAATAGGAAGGGTAAGTTTGGCAGGATTTTAGATATTTAAAATAAAATAAAAAATTAATAATTATCAATATCGACCGACATGAAACACTTATATCATGATAGGTTTTTCAGCCACATCGTCCGGTCCTGATTGTCTTGATGATATATTGATCAAATGGAAATGTTTTCAGAAGTTAAAACACACCCCTGTGTGTTCCTCCACCCTCTTTCTCCTGTCTTCACACACATTTACTCTGCTGCTCAGACAGCGTATCGGTGCACAACGTGTCTCGGTGTACCCTCTCCTGTCCTCTTCTCCTCTTCCCTCCTTCACTCTGACATGCTTTCTTATCTCCTGCTGTCCTCCTCTTCTTCTCTGTCACTCTGTCACGCTCCACCTCTCTATGCCCTCCCTCTGTCTGCCTGGCCACCTACTGAAAAATGAGAAAATTATCTTGTCTTTCAGCTGCACTTTTCTTTTCCATCCATCTATGCCCGTTCCGTCTTCCTGCCCTGATTTCGCAGCGTTTCCGTCCAACTCTGTCTGTTTACTTTCTCCCACTCTCTTTGTCTTTTTGTTTCTGCCTTCACTTTTGTCTTTGATGTCTCCATTGTAGGATTTAAATGACATTTCCTCTACACACAGAAGTGCTGTGCCTCTTTATTGTTGTGTGTGTGAGTCGGTTGGGTTTTGCCACAATGGCTTTATTTTATTCAACTAACCCTTTGTTGTAGTGCAACACAGACGCTGTGTTATTTCAGTTGCTTTGATCTGACAACCGGCTGCACAGTTGTGACCTGAAGTTATCATGGCAACATAGTCAACATGAAGGCAGAGGAGTGCTTTTGTAAGAACTTATTACAATAAAAATTACATTGTTTTGAAATGATTTAACTGATATGACAGCAGAATTTAGTAAAATATTTGGCATGAAGTTAAGTTTTGAGTTTATTTACAGAGCTTTGAATACATCTTGAACTTTGCCGTAATTTGTTTATTGCAACCACAAAATTTGATGTACATTTTTATTTATTCTTCTTTAACCAGAGGATTTGGATAATTAATGTTCGCAGCTATCAGCTTGGAAGAAATTTAGATTTTTTGTTTTGCAAAGTTGATGGAAACTTTCCAGAAAAGACCTCAAAATATGGTTAAGCAAAGTATTGACAATGGGACCAAAAACAAATGATTGTAATGTAAATCTAAAAAATAATGTCTCTTTTCTTTCCACTTTACAACAAAAATCCCAATAAAATCAACAATGTGATTTTATTGTATGTGAAGTTACAACAATGTGAAGTTAGTGTAACGTGGGAAAATGGGAAAAAGTTAAAGTTAAATATTTTTCCTAAGTCGTCTATGATTATTAGCCACAGAAATATACAAGTTAAACTGATCCAACTTTTTTATACTTTTTTCTTTCTGTGGTGGTTAGTGAGTTTGCAGCGACCTATAAGATCCTTCCAGAGCAAGATCTGTGGTTAGTTTTTACATGGTTTTCCTTTGATTCAGGAGGAATTCATGCTGTCAGGGGAAGAAGAAAAGTGGCAGCAGCTGAAGGCGGCGCTACCGAGCCTGGAAGGACTGAAGACCGAGTCCAGTATCCTTTCCCTCCATTTTCCAGCACAGAACCGTCGGATTCCCAGGAAATCGAGACTTGATGATTAATCTTTGTAGACATCTGCTGACTTTACAATAACTGCAATGTTTTGACATGTTAGCATTTTATATCCTGGTTTCCTGGAAACGTTTTGTAATTACTATGAAAGCTTAACATGACTAACTCGTCACAATCATAAATCATTCAAATGTTTGTTGGGGTGTAAATATTTATATATCTTAACATTTTTTAAATAATTGCCAATCAAATGTGCGACTTTTCTTTTGTATCCGAAAATCAACACATAAGGCATGCAGACATATTTTCATAAAACGACATCTGTACATTTATGTGGCCATTTTCAGAAATACTTTAGACTTTCTTGAAGGATTGTTGTTCCTTTTCCTTAACTCTTGCCCCTGCAGATTGGCCGTCGTTGTTGGAGAGCTGCAGTAATCTCCTGTCAGCTGCTGGAGCTGAACTTCCTGATGAAAATCTGTACAAGCTGAGGGTCACAGACATGGCTTTAGATGCTGCTGTGCAGCTGGGGCAGTGGGAGGAGGCTCTGAGATACGCCATGAAGACACTTCCAGCTTACAGGTGAGTTTTAATTCTTTAGAAAATCTCTGTTACATAAAGCATGCTTTAATCCAATTATCACATGTTAAGGTTTTAAGAGAGAAAATCATGTTTGACCTCGTAATCTATGTACTATAACCTCAGAGTTTAAATAAAAATCTTACAGCTTTCTGACGATTTTGTTTATTGGGTTTAATCTTATAATATGCTGACTGTGACTCTTACAGTGATTTATGATGATAATTTAGGGCTGGTGTTGGAGGCATTAAATATAAAACAGTTCGCATTGTGCCATGAATGCAAATCATTAGAGTTCACGGTAATGAAGGTCTGGCATGCTAATGAACATTTTTATTTAATAAACTACTCAGGAAATACAGTATATTCTATGCACAGCAGCAGTCAAATAGCTGAATTAGGCCATAAATAACTTCAGTTCTACAAATTAGTCTTCTAGCTTTTAAGTATTTTGTGTAATATTTCTAAAATGTCTGGCATTTGGCTTTCATTTTTATCCTGGCGGTAGGAAAAAAAAGCAATAATAGGAAAAGCTGCCAGGGTCTCCATCCAACATCTGTAACACCTCACATGGGTTTATACGCTAAATTGAACCAGAAGTAATTCTATATGTTTTCACACTGCTCTGCTCAGAGACAGAGATCATAAAGTACAGTAACAATACAACGGAGAGATGATGATGGAGCGGTGTCACGCCTCATATGTAATAAACGTCAGCTCCAAATGATGGCTGCAAAGAAGTTATGTCTCGATTTGTTCAGTGCCCTTAACCTGATTTGTTCACCTTCTTCCATGGATCATTGGATTCTGTCACAGGTGGGAAATATAAAAAGGTAGGAGCGGCTGTAGAAACTGAGAAATGAGATGAGGGATATGTATTTCTAAACGTAAAACTGTCAATATCACAGAAAATGTTTCATTGAATTAACTTCTTTTTTGATGAAGGTCTTTTTACTGGAAGTTAAAAAGCATGTAGGTATTTAAATATAGGAACATCCTAGAAGCACCTGAGGTGAATTATTGTCTGATTTGATATGTACAACCCTCACACGCCTCTGCATCCTTGTTTCTGCAGTGCGGTATGCTCTCTCCCAGCCTTCCACCTCTTATGCACTTTCCTTTGTGTGTGTGTGAGACTAATTGATCTTGTGTGAAGGGCAGAGCTCCAGTGGCACAGCCGTGCTCTCGCTCACACCAGCGCCAACGAACCACAGGAGAGAAACCACAACACAGCTTATAAATAAATAAGCAGACTCTGAGCTGCAGAAGGAAAGAGTGGCGGTGGTGAGCAGAAAGGGGATCTGGGTAATTTAAAAAACCTGGCTTTCTTCTTGCTGCTCCTCCCTAAAGGCCAGGTTTGTGGAGTCCATGACTAACAGCTGCCCTGTTATCAGATTTAACCACCTGAGCTGGAGATGTCTGCAGCTCCTCCAGAGTTGATGTGGGCATAATGAGATGAGGGAGTGAACAGAGCTTTTATTTTGTAACCTAACTCTTCTTCAAAGGGGACCTATTATACAAAATTAATAATTTGCACTTTTTTTTTGTACTTCCATTTGGTTCTTAGCTGCTTCTAAAAACAGTCACAGCGCTTTAAGAAACCCACCCAGCTGTTTTTTTAGTAATAAGTTCCTGTTTTTTTGGTGTCTGGAAATTGAGCCACTTCAAAAACCTCCAGTATGTAAAGTCACAAATCAGCAGGCAGTGACCCTCACCTAGCAACCTCAGCAAAGCCCAGCTCGTTACCTAGCAACGCCAGCAAAGCTGGCCAGCAACCCAGTTGGAAGCTCCAGCACGTTTGGTCAGCTGGTTTTACCGCTGTATGCACTGTACAATGGCTGCTGGAAAAGACAAGTGATTTGTCAATGACTTCCAGGGTTTTTTAGCACCTAAATATGCTGAAGCAAGTTTTTGCATATTAATGAAAGGTTATTTTGGATATATTTTCTTGTGTGTAACTGTGTATGACAACATGGCAAAAACACAAAATCTTACCAAGCATTTTTTTGGTCCAGTTTCTAGTGGAAATATCTTAGTCAACTTGAAATATGACAAAAATTGCAAGTAATTGTCTAGCATGGTATAAGCTTGTCTTTTGTCAGTGATTCCTTAATATTGATGAAAACATTCTAGTTCTAAGTGAAAAACGTTGCCAGTGAAACAAAACATTTTTTCCCCATTTTATAAGTGAAATAATCCGACAATGTAACTGGTACTTTTTCATCAACATTAAGTAATTATTGACTTAAAACAAGCTCCCATTTATTGCTGAAAAGTTACCTGGAGGCTCGTTTTGTCTCATTTCAAATGTACTAAGACATTAACACTAGAAACTTTAATTATCAAAAATAGTAAGATTTTCTTGAATTGTGTAATCTTAGACTTCAAAGATGATTATTTCTTCAACAATTAACTATTTTCATTACATGAAAATAATACAAATCCAGATGAGTTTAATTTAAAATGTGATATGTGTGACACATCAATAACTGCTGCAGTTTGTTGCAAAAACCTGTTTCTTTTTTCTATTAAGAGATCTGCGATATTCAAATGCACAGCCTGAATTTGTTCTTCAGAGCAAAATAACTTTGATATTAAAGATCTGAACCGATTCCTAAGAGAAGATGTTACCTGAAAGAGTTGCTGTACAAATTACAAACCAATCCACTGAGCAGTGAGGGCTGTTTAAAGCTTAAGGGAAATGTCACAAAATGATGTTTTTTTCTTCAAATGTTAAAGGTTCAGAACTAAAGAGGTATGTGGAGGAAGATTTAGGATTTTTCAAGCCCTTTTGAGTTTAATTAAAAAAAAAAAGAGTTTGAACTTCCTTAATAAAATCTCTGCCATGAACCTGTGGAGGTTTAGGGCAGCTTTAGTGGAAGACTGAAAACTCACCTGGGTTAACAGAGCGGAGAGAAACTGATTGCATGCGTAAATAAGCAGCAAAACACTGAAAATATTGTTTGCAAGGAAGGGAGACCACAATGAATGTAAAATAATGAAAAACAGGTTTCTGGAGAATGAGTGGGAGGAGGAAACTCTGTGTTCATCTCATCTCTTCCTCTGGGCTGAAAGTAGCTGCAGGAGTTCTCTACATCTCTCTTTTTCCTCTCTTTCCTCTCACTCTGCATTCCTTTCTTCTCTCACTCTCACGGCAAGTCCTTTCCCAATTTTTATTTCTCTGCCTGTGATGTATAGAGAGGTTATTCCCTGCGAATAATGCACACCTGCTGCAGGCTGTGCAAGCCAGGCTCATCGAACGTCTCTATTCTTCCCATATTTTACTGCCATAGATACGCTCATACACGCTTTCATGAATCATGAATATGTAATGCAAAAACCTGTATTTGTAAGAAAAATTTATGTATAAAAGTATAGCTTTCATATAGAGCTAAGGCAATATACTGTGGTAGGATCTGGTGCCTTAATACTTTTTACATTTTTGGCTTCCACCTCTGTGTAAACATGAATTGTTGCATCCAGCTGCAGTTGTTTCAGGGCAAGAATGTGTAACTCAACTCTTCATTAACATTCAGCTGGATTAATATAAATGTTAGCCTAGCATTCACAAAAGCCTCAGTAGAATTTCAGTCTTTGCAATCCTGCCTGTGAAATTATGTAAAATATAAGCTCTCATTTCTCCTCCATTCTCTGGTGGAAACAATCATGTTTCATGCAAACTGAGGTATAATTCTCGCTTGCAAAGTTAAGAACAAATGGGACTATGATAAATGAGATTTTCTGACATGTTTGTTTCTTGCAATGCTCTGTGAATCAGTCCAGTAGTTTTCTATCAAGGTAAGCCTACAAACCTAAGTGTGTTTTATGTGGATCCTGGGTTGCAGACCAACACAAAGCAGAGCAGATTGTTAAAAAAGGAAAAAAGCAACCCTTTTTCTGCTAAAACTCCAAACTTTGTAGAACCACATATTGCTGCGGTTAAAGACATTCTTTTTGGGTTATGTTTGCCCATTCATCTTTGCTAAATAGCTGAAGGGTTTGTCAGATTGTTCTCAGATTGGTAGTGATTGTTTATGTACTAGCCCTTCTAGGGAAAAGCATTGCAAATTAGTCATGTATATAAGTGCTACAGTATATATTGTCCCTGACAAGCAAAAAAATAGAAAGATGGGATGGAGCGAATTGTTGGCATGAAATCTTATGTCTGAGAAAGAGACCTTCTTTTCCTCTCTGTTTTGACTTCTTATATCCAAGTTAAAAATGTAATTCACTGACTCTAGTGAAATGTATTACTGTTTTATGTTGGGGTTCATTGTATCTCATGGGACTTTCCCTAATTTTAACATTAATTCGTCTGTGGAAAAACAAGGACTAAACGTCAGATGTGATTTAAAGCTTATGGAAGTCATCTTTTATTATACTAATAAACACAGGGTTGTTCCAAGTTTGCTCATTTGTGGAAGAAAGTAGAAGTGAAGTGATGTAACGCTGAAAAAAAAAATGCATCTATGTAGAATGCTGTGGTTTTCCTCTCCTTCGTTATTCTCCTCAATGAGACGATTTGTGTTTCGCTCTCCTATAAAACAGCAGGGTGTGAATCTAAACAAGCGCCTAATTAGTTCCACTGCATTCGCCTTAAATTGCTACACTCTCCACAACTATTCATTTCTATTCCTCTCTCTCTCTCTTATCGCTGAAAGCTATGATTTTCTAACCAGCTTTCCATATATCTCTTCAGTTTATTCTCACTGGAAAAGAAAAAGAAAATTAGGTGAAAAGTCAGGAGACGGCAAGTTAATGAAATTATTCTAATTGCCTTTTGGTTGCATATGCAAAAAGGAAATCTAATTGGAATGCAGACCTTGTGTGCGTGTTTGCGCTAGCCAGAATCAACGGATTGATAATTAAATCAATATTGCAACTTGTTATTATTCATGGAGGACTAATGCTGTTGGTTTTGAAACTGAATTCTCTGCTTAACTAATCGCTTTTAACCACAGGACTGGGGTCCACCTCTGTAATTGTGCAGCATGTCGGCTGGTTGTTTAGTTGAGCTTGACGGTGTGAACAAATGGGCAATTAGCACCGAGAGGGAAAAACAAAAACTAGCTTTGAAAATAATCAGAGAAGCCACAGAGTGACAGATTATTCAGGCTGTGGCCTTCTCATTTTAATCAACTTAGATTTTACTTGATATTAATTGCTTTTTTTTTTTTTTCTAAAATTTAATGCGACTGAGAGCATATAGAAACAATTAATTTGGGTGAAGTGGACTCGTATTGACCTCATGCGTGCATCCTCCTATAATAATGATGCTGGCTGTTGACTGAAAGACGGATAAGCTGCGCCTGAAATTCTAATTTGAGAGTATAAATGAAGAAGGATTTACACTTTGCTGCTGAACATTTTAATACCATCATACGGGTTAGTCTTAAACGATTTTTTACAGACATTTAAGGTTGGAAGATGGAGTTTAAAAACTAGTTTGGTATAGGAAAGTTTTTAAAAACCATCATTGAAATAGTTCCTTGTGTTTGTTCATGTTGCAGCACAAACATGATGTTCCTCTGACTGGTACTTGAAGGCTGGCTCTCTTCCTCACTGTCTTCCTCACTGATGCAGCTGCTGTGGTTTTTAAGCTGCTTTTTCAATTTTCCCCTTTGGGTAAATTGGCCTTTTTAATCTGGCTGAACTGGGAGAACTGGAGAGCGATGCTTCAGGTCTGATTGGATGAAGATACTTGTCTTGTCGGAATAATATCTATCATTTATTGAAGTGTTTTCTAAAGACCACAGTTTAGAGGGAGAAAATTAAATTTATGAAGCCATAATAATGTGGGGAAAATTTTACGACAAGAAAAACTGGAAGAGGAGTTCTGGCTTTAAGATATAATATTTTAGAGGCACGTTGCCCACATGAATAGAAATAATAATAAAACATATGAATATACAGTTCAAACCTGAGGTTAACATCTATCAATATTAATTCTATCAATATTGGAATCACACAGAATTACTTGGATGCAAAATGTTGCTTCACAATATACTTCAAGTGTCGAGCCTTTCTGTTGTCTGCAAAGAAACAAAGAAAAATCTCTGAAAAAGTGTGTTAATTATAATTGATGATGTCATTGTTATGTTTGGAAGTAGCTTTGTAATTAAATATATTTCTGATATCATGCAGCCCTGCAGAAAATTTGTCATGTTACACTTATAACAAAAACTGAACATGGGACAAATTGAAAAACTAGATAATGCTTATTCAGAAGGTTGTAAAAGTTTAAAAGTGTAACTTTACTGCACATAATGTATTATTTTAATTCTGCTTAAATACAACACACATTTATTTGCACACAACACATTTCAGATCTCTGCTGCGTTTGGAAACCTTTTGCCAGAAACAATTTCTGCCCATCCTGAGTCTGCAGACTCTGAGGAGAGATTTCTGTCGCTTTGAGCCAGCCAGACTTAGAATGTCCTCTAATCCTCAGAGAAGAATAACAAAAACTACATAAATACAGAGATAATTGAGCTGAAGGTAATTTGTCTTCTGTCTGTTGTTTCTGTAGGTTGTTCTACCCTGATCCTCATCCAGTTCATGGAGTTCAGCTGATGAGAGTGGGGAAGCTGCAGCATCACTTGGAGCACCTGGAGGACGCTTTGGACACTTTCAAAGAGGTTTTTAGATTCTGCTTTGTGTTTCTACACTGTTTGTTGTTGTTGTGTCATTTATTACACATATCTAAAGTTTTTATCTCATAATTTAATTGTTAAATTGTGGTGTTTTTGTACCATTGCATTTCCTCAATACAAAGATCATAACTCCTAACAAAAAAATTGTATATTTGAAGTTCATTTCATAGCAAGTATATTTTGCACCATGTACTTGTAGTGTACTAGAAAGTACACTAATTTAATACTTCTTTGAACTAAACTGGGTCAGATTATTTTACCCTTAGCAAGATGTTTTTTCCATGTTATAAGTGAAAACATCCGCATGTAAAAATTAATCTTCCATTACCTAGTTTAATTTTTACTATAACTTAAGTATGGTACACTTGAATAAACTACTTTTTGCTAATGTTCTTTGCATGTTTCCTCTTCTGTCAGGCTTTTATAATCATGAGGATGACTCATGGTGATGGTCACCCACTGACCTCTGACCTGAGGATGAAGATGGAGGAATGTCGTCTGGAGATGGATACACAGCAGTCTGGCAGACATTAAGACAGACTATGGACTGATATGAACATTAAACGTACCTTAAAAGTTTATATTTCTGGAGATTTTCCATTTTTATAATATTTTTTATAGGTGCATGCTTGAGTGACAGATTAGGATGCTTCACATTACATTATACTGTTGTTTAATTGTTGTTTTATTGGTCGATTTGAGGTCTTTTCTATCTCTTTATTAAATACCGACTGGTATTGATAGCTGCTGAATTTAACCTACACTATGTGGTCAGCAAAGCTCTTCTTGTAGTTTATCGTAATAAAATAAAAGAGGAGTCCATGAAAAGTGTTCTAAAAGTCGTAAACACTTTGGATTCTTGGCAAACACAAGAAGATCTGGATGTTCTTTCAAAAGGTAATGTAAAAACCACAAAATAAAATCTAACTAATAAAGCAAATTCTGAAAGAGCAGACGGATATCTGGGCCAAATGTTTCTGTCAAAGCAAAAATGCAAACTCTGCTTCCCAAGAAGCTGTTTTACGCCTTCCGGTGGCTAAGAAATGTCTCACTGACTGAGGTCGGCCTGTGGAAGTGCAGCCATCTGTCTCTGTTTTACAGTCCCTCTTTAGCCAGATGACTTCAGCGATGAACTTGTTTGGGTGACAGAGTGGTCAGACCAGGTTAACCCACAGGTTGACCCTCAGAGGACGACAAGCAGCCAGATTTCTTCATTAAGGACGACCATCTGTGGAAAGCAACCAGACAGAAAAACCTGCCAGCTCTTGAAACAACAGAGAAATGCTTCCTCCAGATTCTGGTAACCAATAAGCTAAATGGACATAGTATAAACATGAATGGACATACCTGTCAAGGCTCCCATTTTTCCAGGAAACTATTGGCACATATTTTAATATAGTAATTTTAAAAATCATTTCTGTGCCTCTTGAAGCTGAATTCTGTCACATGAGAACTGCCACTGCATGTGCCAACACCTGTGCCAAGCCGCAGGTGTTGTGCCAAAACGTGATCGGGTGAGATCACCTCCGCGAACAGAGGCGACCCGATCTCTTGTACCACATTCTGTCCAGTAGAGCTTCAATCAAACATCGAATACATAAGAAATTGGACTACTATACTGACATAGTGTAAAGCACAGTAGACTCAGACTTTACTCAATATTAACAATTTACTAAATTGTTATGTTTTAGGACTTCAGCACTTAAGTCTTGGTTTTACTTTCACTCGGCATGAACAAAGTAATCTGCAAACCTTAACTTGAATAATTAGCCTTAGACAAGTAAATATGCTTTGCAAAATACTTTTCCATAAAACTTATTTATTTGCAATTAGTTATTGCACTGAATAAAACACATAGCGTAACTTCACAAACTTCTGCAAGTGTGGGGGAAACCAATTTGTTCCACAGCTTTACCTTTGCGCTATGCCTTCAAGACGATGCATAGGGCAAACCTGCCGGCCTGTCAAACACTGAGAAGGGAAAATTAATCCATGAACATGCACTACCCAGAGCTGAGGAGTGAAACAGTCTCTTTTTAACTTAAAAAACTGTTTATAAATCACATTATGACTCTGTCCGCGGAGTTTAGCTACATTTTGAGGGAACATTTTAGTTGACCTCTAACCTGATTTGACAACAGAGAAAGCCCTGGGCGGTTGCCCATGTTGCCCATATCAGAAACCGCCACTGCCCACACAATTATGTAGAAGTCTAGTTGAAACACAACTGTGTTTCCTTATTGATTTGATTTGATTGTACTTTTGTTTCTTTTCTTTTTTCAGCTTCACTTATTAAAAGAAAGTCTCTACACTGATGACATTATAAGGTTGTAATTTCCAAGTCTTGCCCTGAGAAATTAATTGTGTTGATAATTATCTTCAAACACTTAATATTTGCTAAACGGTAGAAAACCTCCTACTGTCTACAGCAACACAAAGCTTGTGAAGGATGCTTTAGTGTTTATAATGAAAATGTCAAGAAAAAGTGGTATAATTACACTAGAATGGTGGCGTAAAGATAATTAGTCATTCATTATTGTAAAATATGCATATTAAAAAAGCTAAAATGAGCTCAGAGACAACAGAAGAAGTGAGGATTGGTAACAACAGACAACCAGGTTTACAAAAACAACAACTTGAACCTCCATCCATTGGGTCACGTCAACATCGCTTCCCCAAGAGACTTAAACCCCAATTTGAGAGCGTCACACAGACGGAGAGAAAATATTTGAATTCCTGCGTTTGACTGAATCTAAAACTAAACCACACAGCGTCTGAAGTGCAAAGCAACTGCTGTTGACAGCTTGTTTTGACACATTGACCTGCTGGCTGCGATCTCTCAGTGGTTTGAGTTTTATCTGTAGCCTGTTATTTTATCCCCTGGCAGTGAGAGAGAAACCCAGAGGTTGGAGGCCCCTGGAGGCCCAGCCTGCTGCGTAATCTGCAGATTCCATCTTGATGAGTGGCCCTGTGTGTGTGTGTGTGTGTAAGCGTGGGTGTGCGTGGGTGTGTGTGTGTGTGTGAACCTGGTTTTACATCCTCGTGGGGACCTACTCGTCTACAATGTGGGGTTGTGGGGACCACTGTTCCCTGTGAGGACATTTTCTTTGTACCCATGAAGGGAAATGCTGTCTTTGGGTTAGGGGCTAGCTATGTGATAGCTATGTTTACGGTTAGGGCTAGGGTTAAGGGTTGGGCTAGGATAAGAGTTAGGCTGTAAAAAATGAATAGAAGTCAATGAAAAATCCCCACAAGTTATGAAAACGTGATTCTGTGTGTGTGTGTTTAGCAAAGCCAGAATTTCAAAACATCCTTCCTTCTCTGTGCTTATCCATTACACACACACTCTTGGCTGGTTAATCCCTGTTTTTGTGTGTTTCCTCTGTCGGTGTGTGAGGTCACATAGAAATGCTTCCAAAGATAATCCCAAAATTCGGGCATATTCAAACTAATGACTGCACTTCCTCTATGTCTGTGTGGGTGAGTGTGTGTGTTAGTCAGAGGGTAGGTCGGGACAGTCAAGTGTCTTATATGTGTCATGTTGCTGTTTTTTTTTCCTCTCACATTTGTTAGGGTCTCATTTCACACCTTTAATATTGAATTTTTTAGAGTAGTGAACTAATAAATTGCTTCTTCTTCTGACTTTTATTTTGCCGAGTGGCTCTGTTTGTTTTTTTCTGTTCTTCTTCTTCTTCTTCTTCTTCCATTTTCCTTTCTTTCTGCATAATGTCCATTGAATTAGATTTACCACTGCTTAATCTGAACCTGTTGTCACCAACTCTCATCTCTATCCAGAAGGCTTTTAAATTTATCCTGCATTAGTTGATGTTTCATCTGCGCTTTACTGCCTCAGTGTATTCAACCTGAGCTCAGTGGTGCTAATGTTCACCCTTCATTCTACCACAGTTTTAATTTTCACTTTTCCTCCTGCTGCACTCCATCATTTTTACACACTTTTTATATTATCAACCTGCCATCATATCTCACTACCCTTGCTGTCAGCTTCACAGCTCTATTTTTTACATCTCCCTCATCTTTAGCTGTAACATCTTTAATGTAGCAACTAACTAAATATTTATCTAGTGATTTGAATTTTAAATGTAAGTACAAGTTTGCTACCAAGAACTCAATCTCAATCTTTTTCTCCTACCTTGAGCTTCAGAATCCATCCATCCATCCATCCATCCATCCATCCATCCATCCATCCATCCATCCATCCATCCATCCATCCATCCATCCATCCATCCATCCATCCATCCATCCATCCATCCATCCATCCATTTTATAACACCCTTGTCCCTAGTGGGATGGGGAGGGGTGCTGGTGCCTATCTCCAGCTAACAGAATGTATCTACATTTGTCCAGTTACTGCCATGACAAGTGGTTTTGAAATCTACTTTTTTCCCCTGTAATCTTGTTTTTCTGCATTTCTGTTTCTTGACTGGCAGATTTTATGCCAGGTATAATTTTTATACACTTGTGTTTATGATTTTAGTTAGTTTTATTACTTGTTGTAAAATAATATCTGATGCTTCCACATCAGATTCATAAACGGGTTTGGAAAAGCTGAAAAAGGATTGACTTTGACTGTCCATCCATTTATGGATCTGTCACGATTGTCGTGAAAACATTTCATATTTAATCAAGATTTAATAAACAGCATAATGCATCTTTTTTCTTTGTGCAAAATCAACACAGTCAGATGTGAAACTCTTTCCATACATTCCTTTATTTACATCCCTCTATCTTATTTTCCATCAAAATTTCACTGAAGCAGGAAGTCTACAGTGGGCCATACAATGTTGAATTATGGAGACAGCATAGATACAACCAGAGTATTTTCACGGCATTTTTTTCTTATTTGCCCCTACGTTGGTGTTTAGTTAGACATTTATTGACGTTATTAAGAATATTTTGGTACAGAAATTTTCAAACACTTATTTAAAAAGAAATTCTTACATCTTCATAAGTGTGTTTTTGCTTTTCTCTGCACATCACATTTCTTTGTAACAATTTAAAGATGCTATGTGTCAGATTTTCTGATAAGACATTATAATTTGCAAAGGCTTCAGATAAACAGGTAATAATTTGGTTTAATCACGCCACATATTTCACATAACTCACGTTAGCTTTAAATATCACCAAACTGCTGATTTTAAGTTATTGCTTGAATTATAAAGCACTATCAAAGGAGATAGATTTGCCAGCGACTCAGAGGGGAAACCTTAACATAGTATTAAGATGCTATGTGAAACATGTAAAGGATTGTAGTTATTATCTTCTGCTAATTACACCAAGCTATTGATCCAAATTTGGGTATTGCTGTTTACACGAATTGTCATTTGAAAAATTCTGATCCTTGCTTTAGTTACCTGATATTCTTGTTCTTTCTGTGCTCATTTGCAGTCAGCTTCTCCTGTATTTATGTTATTAACATTGGATCTGAGATCAAGTATTTAAGACTGAATAAAAGTTTAGACTTCCAGCTTTCATTCAAGAGATTTAACAAAAATGTGTTCAGTTTTCTAAGCATAAGCCAATGTAGCCTACAGAAAAAGACAAAAAGATGACTGCAACTTCAAAAAGAATGAAGAGCTTAGGATTTATGGGTTCAAAAGATTTTAACACAACTTACTGTAAGTACAAAAATAAAAGAAGACAAAAAAATCATTGATCTCATGTAATACAGTTGATCAAGCCAGGAGAGCCAATTGCTTTGTGGAAAGCTAAACCCAATGCAAAAATACTCAAATTATCAGATAATTACTGTAAAAATAAAGGGACTTTTAGGCAATAATCATATCTCTTTTGTTGCAAAGCCTCACTTTAAAACTTTATCTTTTTCCAAACTTTTGGTAACTTATGTGTTTGTAAGCTTGATTTACAATTAAAATTGATTTTAAAAAGTTACCTACTGTTAGCTTTTTGTAAGCATTGCTAACACTGTTAGCGCATCATAGCTTTCTACTGCTACAATAAAGAAACAGAAGTTTAAATCTAGTTTAGCTTTAAAAGTTGTGATCATTTGTGATCTTTTTAGTGATTTTACTGGAAGCATAAGTTTGATCTCAAAAACACTGAGTTTCTTAATTTTCGATTTTTTTGTTGCATATTTAATAAACTTTACCAATAACTCTGCCATTAACGACATTAGTTATGGAAAACAGTTTATCTTTAAAATATTTACATATATGCGAAGGCAGAACAACAAACTGCGGCATTTTTAAACAGTAGAAGAAATGTATTAAAACTCTGGAAAGAAAGCTGGAAATAGTTTATACCTCTATTATCTTTATGTTGCTTTAATTTTTGATTTGATTTTAGTCACAGATGGATAATAATCTATCTGATAATCAGAGGATTGGTTCTTTAATAAAAACAGAAACTCATTAAAATTCCCCAAAAAGAAACAAATGTAGAAAACTAAACCAGGAGCAACAAAAGATGTAAAATAAAAGATGACTGCATATATGACGTGTACACAGCATATATATTTATATGTGGCATGGACAGAACAAAGTATGTACAGATATTTTTGTTAAATGCATAGAAACTCCAAGATCAGAGGGTGTAAATAAATAAGAAGCTTAATTAGGGTGTTTTCACTTTGAGTTTAAAATAAATAAACTTTCATTCATGACAGGTGGACTGGACTACTTTGAAAAAAATAAAACAGAATAAATGGCATCATATTAAATCCCCCAAACAATTGACACAACAGAGTCATTGAAATCTTCTTGTTGCCTAAGTTATATCAAATCATGGCTTTTTATCACAGGTCTGTTCCATATAAACATCAATGGCTCTATTTCATTTAAACAGCCATACAGACCAAAATTACAGACTCGACAGAAAATACAGCTAAAACTACATAAATACATACAATGTATAAAAGACATCCATATTTTTCCTCAGTGACATTACCGCAGACTAAATCCCTTCCTGTTGAAGTATTTTTATGTGGTAAATGCCAGAAATAGTTTTTTTTAATTACTTCAGAGTCAGAAGTTGACATGAATCCCACTTCGAAAAACACAAGTTTTGTTGTTCTTAAGGCACTTTGTAACTAATTTGTTTATATATCTGGGGTTAATGTTCATTTGTAAGACCATTTTTATCCAATCTCCAATTCCCAAACAGATGTGTTGAGATATTTCTTCAATATTTTCTTCTCATGTTATTTCCTCATGATGCCATCTATTTTTTCTATTTTATCATCCCTGTTGTAGGCTTGTTGCACGTACAACTCTGGAAAAACTTAGGAGTCCACTGCAGTGAGCCTCGTTGAAAACCTCCTGGTTTTTCCACTAAATATTGATTTCTGAACTCTTCCTAAGTTAAACATCAGTGTTGTTGTTTCTAAATTAATATAAACTTGTTTTCTTTGCATTATTGGAGGTCTGAAAGCTCTGCATCTTTTTAGTTATTTTCACCATTTCTCATTTTTTGCAAATACATTTTTTGTTTGGAATTTCATAGACATGTCAGTATAGAATAAAAGAACAATGTTCATTTTACTCAAACATATACAAACTAAAAGCAGAGAAACTGGTCATTTTAAGTGGTCTATTAATTTTTTCCAGAGCTGTATATTTCATAATATATCATGACCTTCTCTGGGTCACAAACCCTCCAACAGTAAGATTCTTACAGTGTTAATACTTCCAATTAAAAATGGTATCAAAGGATAAACCAGATGACTTGTGGAGCATTATAATTCTGTTCTTGAGTGTTTTGACCAATTTCTTTTGAATTCCCCCCACAATCTTACATAATGAAGTAGTATGTTTGAGGTGCTGCATTAATGCATCAACGGGCTAGTTTGTAATTAACGGAAATGAATCAGAAACTTCCTGAACTGTTTAAAGGCATAGTATAGTGTATGTAAACTTCTGACTTTAGCGAAAGTAGTAAAGGTTCTCTAAGCTATTCTCTCTCCCATTATTCTGGCATTTTGTAATAGAAATTATTTTTGATAACCCTAACTGGTTATCAATAAGGAAAGTTTGGTTTAATTTAGGAAAAAGGTTGCCTTTTTACACAGTGTATGTAAAAATCAGATTTCAACTGCATTTCTTTTGGTAAATTTTATAAAAACAGATAAATTAAGCAACGTTTTCAAAGAATGAGACCCATAATGTGACGTTTTTGTGAAAACATGATGTGTAGCAAAGGTAAACTGTGGAGTTATTGGATAACAGCGGTGATTCCTGTGATGGAGAAGAGATACATAAAGACGACATTTCTGCAGGGGGAAACAGGCCTTTTCATCTATTTATATTTTTACAAACATTTAGATCATAAACATCTCAAGCACCATAGATAATAATATTAACAAATCTTTAGCGTTTCTATCCATTCAATGTAAATGGAACCAGGCAGAGAGCTATGACTTTTAAGAAGTTTTCATCATAAGTGTAGTTTATTCTTATTTATTTTAGTGTTTCAACACAATGTAATCTTACTTTAATTAATTGCTTTACTGAAAAATTTATAATTCAGTTTCAATACCATACTCTATAGTTTTATATCTTTTTCCTCGTCGCGGTTCCTTTTAAATATTTCTTTGTCGTCACACATAGCTTCTACATGGTCCCATTGTTCCCAAATAAAAAAAGAAACCTTATTAGAAAACACACACATTTACAAATCATTCAGTTTCTTTTAGACTAGAGGAGAGCAACACGGATACAAATAACGGCCAGTCAGTCAGCAGCCAGCCAGTCAATGGATGCACTTAAAAGTGGATCAGAGATGGATCTTTCCACCTCCGCTCCAGTGTGACTCTGACACTTCTTTCTTTTGTGAACATGAAAAAGCATCACATCTGTACCAGGGGACCGGAGCCGCAGGAGTCCTCCTGAGTCCTGCTGGTCGAAAGCCAGACGTGCATCGCTTGAGAGAGAAGTCCCGGCAGAGACTGCTCCATAAATTAGACTTTTTTTCCTCTGCGCTCTTACACACTGAATCTGAATTTCCCACGTCTCATATCAGATTTTGCTGTACATGAGTACAGCGCTGGAAAATTTTTTACTGAACCCCACTGAAAACCTCCTGGTTTTTCCACCAAACGTTGATTTCTGAATTCTTCCTGAGTTAAAACATTAGTATTGTTGTTTCTAAATGAATATGAACTTGTTTTCTTTGCATTATTTGAGGTCTGAAAGCTCTCTGTCTTTTTTCTTATTTTCACCATTTCTCATTTTACTCAAACATATGCCTATAAAAAGCAAAATTGTAGAAACTGATGATTTGAAGTGGACTCTTAATTTTTTTTCCAGAGCTGTAGGTTCTCTCACTAACTAACCAATGGTAATACACAAACATTTTTTTTTTAAATCGAACTGGGAAACACCGACCCACAGAAAAACATCACACTGGGAAATTGCAAAAGGAAAATTTCCGAGGACATAATTTTTTTTTTCTACACTAGCACCATACCAACGGCATGTACACAAAAAAATCAGAAAGAATTGGTCTTGGTGGTGTTAGAAATGTTCTCAAGGCACTTATCTTAATCATTTCCTCTTGTCTTTCTCTCAGTGATACAATTCAGCATCTTTCTGTCATTAAGCCTCATTTACAGGTTCAGTAATGTACCTGTAAATTACATTCATCATAAGTGTAGTTTATTTTTATTTATAAAAAATGAAAATAAACTACAGGTCTGATTTCTTTTCTTCCACCATTTCTTTGTTGTTTTTTTTTAAAAGTGGCATCTTTGTTGTCCGGTTTTCTTTTTCTCAGTACATTCTTAACTCAGTGTGTGTGGTGTTAGATATTTCGTTCAGTAATTTGCCGTTCTACAATCTCGTTCTGAGTATTTCACTCAAACACCAAAAGCTTGACGTTTGCTAGTTTTCACTGTAGATCTTTCCATTCGTTGATCTGATCTGTCCTTCTGTCCATCCAGGGGAGATGCAGGAATGACGGGTCGCTCCGTCCTTATGCTCCTCATTCCAAGTTTCCTATTGTCCACTGTTAGAAGAATGTTTTGTCGTTGTGGTCTCTCTGGCTGCCTCTCATCCGTCTACCGGTGTCTTGAGGACACATCAAAGCAGGTAATCATCATGAGATGGGCTTTGCAGAAGTTAACTCTGGTTTCCAGTTTGTCGGTCACCGTTTCCAGTGCCTCCAAATACTCCACTGAGTCGACGTCGTAGGGCTGCTGCAGTTCGACTGGAAGGAGAAGGAAGGAAAAAATGTTCTTTATGTTTGCAGATTTAGTTGTTTATTTGAATCCCCAGTAGCTATTTATGTAACGAAGGCTACTCTTCATGTCAAATAATATTTATTACATTCATTGAAACATTAGTGATGATTCATAAAGGTACAATTATAATCATTTACATAATACAATAAATCAACAGGGAGCTTTTAATAACCATTTGTTACATTTAAAACGGATGAAGAAAGTGAGTTCTGGTTCTTTTTATTGCATGGTGGAAGAGGAAAGCTACATTTTAAAGCATGTCTTGTATTGCGCGATTGTGTTTTGCTAACTAAAAGTTGGTTATTCAAAGCATTAGATATTATAATCATTCTAAAAAATAGCATAAAAGTGGAATTTCAACAGTATTTCTTAACCAAAAGCCAGCCTAATGCTTTGTGCATACTAAAGATATTTGTATATATAGAAGAATTCATAAGACAAGCTACAGTATCTTGGACTGTTTGTAGTTTAGTTAGATATTTAGAATGTAAACATCTTATTGTAACAACATTTTCTCATTTTTCTGTCCATCATCTGAAAATGCAAAAGTATGACTTAACAAATCCAAAATACTAATATTGTCCTCCATCTAAGGCAGGAGAGTCGAACTAATTTTGATGTCAGACCACATCAAGATCACAAATATAAAGAACGAGTTGTGGCAAGATGGATCGATAAACTACCCATTAAAGTGTTAAAATATAAATAAATATGTATTTCTGCATTTGATTAGCACTTCTTAAAGTTAAACATCTTTTCACATTTATGTAATTTGACAGCATTCAGATAAAAACCGCTTTGATTTGATTGGTAAAATAACATTTAAGCACACAACGGTTTTCTTGAAGGCTCTAAATAAGTGTTTTTCTAGAGACTAAAGGGCCACATAAAAAGCTATGGCGGGCCAGATTTGGCTCCCAGGCCTTCAGTTTGACACATGTGACCTGAGTTAACAGCTTTTTATGTGACTGAAACCTTTATTAAATGTATTATTCCAACATAAAGTAGGAAACCTGAGCCTAAACCAGGAAATCCCAACATAAAACTGTTGTTTTCTATAGTAAACAGAAAATATTAACAGACGTTATGTTGATAGAAAATTACTAATGAAGGTTCAGTAACAAAAGCTACCAGAGCTGCTTCTCTTTATCCAGAAATATTCTCTATCTCTAAAGTGTTGTTTTGTTGTTGTTTTTTTGCAGAGGGTGTGTAGAGAAAATGAAGGAAGCAGTCTAGACTAAAATATGGTTAAACTATAAAGTTGAATACTAAATGAGGCTAATAAATGTGCATCATAAATGATTGGATTAATACATTCATTGCTGACAAATGAGCTCTTAAAAGCGTCCTCTAACCAGCTGCCGACGTCTTATCTCCTCTCACACACATCATGTTCCCTGATGTGCTACACTTACACTCAGCTGTCCATTTGTGTGGCTCCAGCATCAAGTGCTGTTTGGTTTGCTCCAGTTCTTTCTTCAGACACTGGTACTTGGCTTTGACTTCACTGATTCGCTGCTGGCGGTGCTCCAACACACGCAGCCTGGCGCTGACACACACACCCTCCTGACACACAAAAACAGAGAAAGTGCCAGCAGAGTGAAAGGGTTTTATTTACCTTTACATTTCCAGAGGAGCAACTTGCAAAGCACTTTCAGCAGAACCGTGTTCAATATTCACACGGCTGCACACATTCACCCCTCATCGATTCCCAGTTGGACCACAGTTGGGTATGTGGGATACAGAGCCGCTTCACTGGACCAGTTGGGGGCTAAGTGGCTTTCTTAAGGCCGCTGCAGGGAAAATCTATCTTTCATGCTATTTTCTTCCTCCTTCTTTTCCAAAGCTCACAACTCTTTCCCCCTTGAATACACAGAGACTTAACAATGGAAACCCAAAAACCTGCACTGTGCATACTTTTGCAATAATTTCTCAAGTTGCAGTCTATTCCGCAAATCCCTCTTACATCAGAAAGACTCCACATTGCTTATGGTGTGTTGTGAATACTTTATATTGTAAAAAATAATTTCTTCTTTATATCTCAGTGGTTTTTCCTCTCTTCCAATTCTCCTTTCACTACAAAAACACAAAATATGACCAAGTGTTTTAGGCTTATTTTTAAGAGCAAATGTTTTTCTACACTTGAAATAACCATTTTACCTGATATAGGAGCTTGTTTTAAGTCAACAGTTTCTCAATATTGATTAAAAATATTAAGGAGTACATTTTATATAAATATTTCACTTATAGCAAGATGAAATAATCTGTCAGTAGAACCAGAACTGCTTCTAAAAAGAGCACAAGAGTCTAAAAAAAACAAACACCCAACTGTTTTTTGGGCATTAAGTTCATATTTTTTGGTGTCCTCCTGATTATTAACTCACTTTGCCGTTACCTAGCAACCTTAGTCAGGCTCAACCACCTAGCAACCCAAAAGGAGCTCTGGCATGTTTGGCCAGCTGGTTTCAGTGCTGTATGCTCTGTAAAATGAAATTCTTGTTGGTTGTGCAGGGGGCTCCACTTTTGCTTTTCAAAGGGTTTAACCATTTAACCATTTTCACATGGAAGTGTAAACATTGAAAGGGCAGCAACAGCTGTTTTGGATTTAAAATTGAGCTGTTATACCCCAAAACAGCTCAAAATATGCAAAACTGAGCAGAATGAAGTCTCATTATCTCAGAATAATTTTGTGTGGAAATCTTTAATAAACATGTTTCGTATGGTTCATATCTTAACCTGTTTACATGATATGTCACCTTTAAGCTGTCTGTACCATCTTCTCAAATCTACAGCGAACCCTACCTTGCTCCCTCCTTTGTCCCTTCTCTTCTGCAGTCGCTCCACATCGTCGATCTCATACACTTTGATCTCAATGGTTTCTGTGGATGCAGCTACAACGCGGTGGTTTGAGGACCCAGGGGGCCCCAGTGGGCCGTCCACCCAGCATGCTCCTGGGCTGGAGGAGGACGATGAGGAGGAGGTGATGGCTTGTTTGGAGGAGCGCTGAGAAGGTGACGAAGACGAGGAGTCCAAGGTCAGAGCTGGGATCAGACGTCGCCGCTGGAGGCCTGAAAGAAGAGAAAGGAGTGAGTATTTACAGGTGTAGAAAAACAATTTGATCCAACAAATATTTGTTTATTATACATTTACAAAGAGTCAAAAACTTAAATACGTAACGGTAACACTTTATTTGACGGGTTGTGAAATAAACCTGTCAATTTCACAATTGTGAAATTTTGGGTTGTAAGTCATGTAAGTCTTCATGAATATTTATGACTGTTGTCATAAAGTGTCATTCTGTAAATCATGACACTTTTAATACAAAGTTGACATTATTCAAAATGTCTTCGTCATGACAACTTGACATTAACCAAGAAATCATGATCTGACATAAATTTGTTATAAAAGTATTACTGATTAACTTTAAAAATTATGTAACTTTATGTTATTAAAGCTAAAGTTTAATTCTATTCGTTTCCCTAATGCAATGTGTTTGTTTTGTAACTTTGAATAATTCAAGCGGAGAGATTGTAACAGGGTATTATTTTAACAATATTTTAAAATGTGAAGTTGGTCAAAATTTGTTTATTTATTATTTTAATTTATTTTGTTTAGTCATCAAGTTGTTTCTTCGGACATTTATTGGTGCTTTGAGTTCTGTTATGGCAGTTGGTGGTTACCATAGCAACCAGTAACTGACAGCTCCTCCCCCTTTTTTTCTGTTGCTGTTGTAACTGAGATATGTATCAGGGTCTACTCTGTGTTTTCTTTATAAATATTATATTGTAACATATATTTTAGACAAATTTAATAATGTACAGTGTTTCAAGAGTACCGGTAATTGTTCTATGTTTTCTAAATATTTTAAACTGTTATTATTAATGTTGCCCATTTTAGCTATGTTTAACTTTACAAATACTAACTGCTCATTGGGAGCTCTGTAGTTTTGGGTTATTTATTAGAATTTATTTAATGTATAGGGCAGTGGTTCCCAAAGTGTGGGGCGCGCTCCCTAGGGGGTCGTAGTGCCATTGATGGCGGTAGGGATGAATGAAAAAACAAACAGTTACACAAAAGTATTTCACTGTAAAGATGGTTTGAAATGTGTTTTGTTGCAACCTGAAGTGTGAAATTGGTATAGGGACAGAAGCTGCTGGACTGATTTTAACCACCAACTTGATTTCCTCTTCTCTTAGAATAAACAGAGTGAATCTGAGTGTGTCTGTCCTGAAGACGACCTACTGGATCTGAGGCGAACATAGAAGGCTTTCTCTGATAGGCAGAGAAATTGAGGAGTGAAGGTGTCAGTCAAATATGGAGCAATAATTAGTCTGTATTTTGAGCTGTAGTCAAAATACTATAATCACAGACTTTCCACAGAAAGCCTAAGAAAAGAAAGGAGAGATAAAATGTTGAGAAAGAGAAAAGCAGTGATTTTAATATGATTTTCAGCTGGCTTTGGTCTCAGTTCAGCCCAAAGGTCAAGCAAAGACATTTGTATTTCATTAGGACGCTTTACGGAGGGTCAAGAAAATTGATTAAAAAAAGAAATCCAATCAAATGGCAATCAGGAACTAAGAGAGATTGAGCTGGCAGTGGAATGAAAATGTCTTTTTTATCATTTTACACAAAATTCACTTTTCCTCCATCAAGGCAGTCCTTTGTGTGACACCCTGAAAGCACATTGGCTCTTTGTGCAACAGAATCTGTCAGGGTTAAAGCAAAATAAATCCAGATTTTATGCTGAATATTCGGAAGGTGAGATCGTTCACAATGGGAATGAAAGGCTAATTCCAGTTTAAATCAATAATCAGTCTTGCAGCAGACAAGGCTGCCTCTTTCCAATCTGATTTCATGCACACAGCAACCCTAATGCTAAAGCAGAAGAGAGTCATTTGGCAGGTACATTAGCAAGCTCTTTGTGTTAGATTCTGGTGAATATATATTCATTACTACACCGCCATGTTCCCTTTTACCATTTCACAGATGGCTGGTCAGGGTCACCTTTCCTACCTGGCTCCTCCTTCAGACACAGCTTTCTGCTCTTTTTGCTTATCTATTCACTTTTTCTCGCCAGTTTTTTTTTTGTTTTGTTTTGTTTGTTTTTTTTTTTTGCAATGGATTTCTGTCATTATTATTAGTTTTTCTCGTCTTCTTTGACATCCTTTGACTTTTTAGTGTGATTTGCAAGCTGAGACTGGCTGTAAAAAATATTTTTTTCAGCTTATCTCCATTCTGATTTCATTTGGCAGTGAGTGTGTGGTAATTTCTTGTCTTCTATTCAGTTTCTAATTATATCTTAATGGAAATTACCCATACAGGCAGCTCCCTTAATACCATAGGGTGGATGAAGGGTCACGAGATACTGATGAAACAAAGCTTCTCTGAATTCATTATTAACCAAAGTAATCTGACTACATTCAGAGTTTTTTGTGATGGTTGTGTATTAGAGGTGACCTTGAACAGGTTAGGATAAGTCTATTGTCTATACAAAACATGTTTATTATATTTATTTACACAAAATCATTCTTGGATGATAAGATTTTCATCTGGTCAGCTCAGAATGAGCTGTTTTAGGGCATCTTGTCATTTTAAATCCAAATAAGCTGCTGCTGGCCATGACCCCCAACTCAACATTTACACTCACACATGAAAATGGCTGCAAATAGATGTGTACTTATACAACCATACATCTTTGAAAAACAAAAGTAAAGCCTTCTGCATAATTAACAAAAATGCAGCAACCGGTTTCTGGATGGTAAGTCAACAACAAAACTCTTCTCTTTTCCAGCAGTCATTGTACAGCGCATACTATACTAAACCCAGCTGACCAAATGTGCTGGAAATGGCTTATTTTATAAACATCCAAAAACAGTAACTTATTACCCTAAAACAGCTGGACGGTTCTCTTTAAGCATGTGAGCTGTTTTTAGAAGCAGATCAGGCCAAAATAGAATTATAAAATGTACAAAATGTAAATTTTGGATAAAGAACCCTTTTAATAAATATGTGAAACTGTAACCTGAGTTGCTCCTGCTCTTCTTGCTGCTCTTGGAGCTCCGTCGGGAGGAGGTGGTGGCTGAGCTGTGCTCACTGAGTGAGTCTGGGGCCGAGGAAGTGCTTCCTGTGTTCTCACTACTGTCTCTTAGCATGCTCTCATAGCCACTGCTGCCTCCGCTGTGGTAAAACAGGGCAGTTTTCCCCATTGCTGGGGGCAGCTCTCCACTCAGTACACTGCTGTTGGAGTCAAAGAAACAATCCGGTTACAATAAAAAAAAATATTTTTTTTTAAATCAAGCCTTGACTTGTCACTTTACCTGTTGTCACTTGCATGGCCGCTGCTGCAGCGGTGTGGCTTCCTCGGGGCTGTGATCTTGCTGTAAGGAGAGGGGAGTGTTTGCACCACGGCTGCCCTCTCCTCTCCCAGGTTATCGCCACATGCTCCACCTCCACTGAGAAAAACAAGTCAAGAAGCAAGATACAAAATAAAACATGAATAGATTAGTAATTGAAATATTTGTTTTGTTTATAGCACTGATGGAAAAGAGTGTGACAGCAGCTTCAACAAAATAAAATAAAAACCAATTCACCTCGCTGCTGCTGCAGGTCCTTTTTCCTCGGTTCGATCTGTGCTTCCTCCCTGGACGTGGCCCCTGGAGCGGGATCCTGCACTTCCCTGGAGGAGCTCCGAGATTCTACTATTGACCGCCCGCAGAGGCAATTTGGCTGTTAGACTTCCCCCTCGACTGCGGCTCAGGGACTGGGTCGACCACGATCCAGTGGCAGATCCTTGCTGCTGCTGAACTGGGGCCTGGACTGAATTCTAGGGTTTATTTGTTAAAGCAAAGCAACATCACATCATCAGCTCAATGGTTCACATGTGAGGTGGTAGAGATGTTGTGTTCCTTTCAATCTTAGGGTGCATTCACACCAGCCCTGTTTAATCCACTTTGTGTTTTTAGTTCTGGTTTGTTATCCCAGAAACACATTTTGGAGGTTTACATGCACAATTGGACTAACTCTAATCCAAATAGAAACCTCAGTCTCGGTTCGGTCGAAGTGAAATCTGGCACAGTATAAATTCATATGTGAACTCCAAACAAACCGGAAGCCACTCCAAAAGTAGAAAGTAAACTATAGTGTAGTGCATTCTGGGTAAATATGACCAAAACAAACCTGTAAGTCTAGCTAGATTAATGCCTTGTGGTTTTTTTGATACCAAAAACAACAGAGAAATCCTACAACTGCTAAACAACTACTGTTGTTTCCTTCAGTAGTTCTTGGTGTAGCACCCCCACAGGCAAGGAGGGAAACAAGCTTCTCCAAAGACTTTGGTTTGTTTGACACAGTGAAGCATGAAAGAAAACTACACCAGCAGAAAATTTTACAAATGTTGCAATTTTGGTCCCCAAACGAGCCGAGCCAACTGGACTATCAGGTGTGAAAACACCTTTAGAGGCAGTTCCTTACCTTTCCGTTCGGGGGGAGGCTGGAGCTGCGGCTGCTAGTCTGGGTTAATGACTTGGTGGAGAAACTCAGAGTCTTGGTGCTAGATGCAGAGAGACTCCTAGATTTAGGACCGCTGGTCATAAGCAATTTACTGACTGCTGAAATTTTTGACTGGCCACTGCCCTTGGCTGGTGACTGTGGAGCACTGCTTGGACTACTGCTTCCACTGAAACTGGAACTGCTGGGGTTCCCCGTGGGAGATGATACTGAGCCAGTCCGGGTGATGCTGCGACCAGTGCGAGGCATGGTGGAGTCCCCTCTGACTCCTCCTGCTCCCCTAAGGCTCTCGCCTCTCTCCAGGGAAAAGCAGTCATAGTGGTGGGAGCCACTGTGCGAACCATGGACTCTGCCAAGGGAGTTTGTTCGGTTGGCCAGTTGTTCTAACTTGGCACTGAAGAGTCTGCTACTGTCGATGCTGGAACCACGCTGTCTGGTGATCCCTGAATTGTCTGTAGAGCTGCTTAGTGATGACACTCCATGAGTGGATTGGGGTAGAGGACTTGCTGCCCTGTTTCTCTGGTCAAGGCTGGACTTTCGTACTGGTGGAAGAGGTGGAATTCCTCCCTTCTTGTGGGAGAACAATCCCTGTTTTCCTCTGGATCCTAAGCGTTCAAGTGTGGCGCGGGGACTGCAAGGTGTTGAATTGGTTACTCCAAGGTTGTGGTACTCTGTTCCACTTTCTAAGCCATCGTGGTGGTTGAGTCGGTGCCAGCCGCGGGGAAGACTTGCTGTGCGGTGGATATTTGGGCTGCAGATACCAGTCAAACATTCACCTTGGACAGCAACACTGATCATCTCGCAACCATCCACAACTCTCTTGAAAGAGTCTGGAGAGAAAACCACTTCACCGCCTGATCCAGCGCTACTGTGATCCCCACCTAAGGAGAGAGTCCACATGCAAATAAATAGATAAAGAAAAAATACAAGCTAAATATATTTTGCTTGTGGACAATATCTGCTTGTTTCTTACCGTCCTTGCAAAAGTTCCTTCCATGGCTCTTTAAAGGCTCTACTTCCCTTTTTTCTGGCTTAACTTCACAGATAAGTTCTCTAGGCCTTCCTTCCTCCATTCCACGTTTCAACCAAGGGTCTTCAAAGTTTATTTCACTGGAGATGGAGGCTAAAAATTCAGCTTTAGCTTTCCCTGTGTCTTTCATTAAGGCCGTCTTTATTGGGGAAGACAGGATTGTGGGCTCATGTATAATCATGGGTTTGACAACCATGCAAGGGTGAACACTTATTGTAGTCTTGAAAGGGGAAACATTTCCAAGCCCAGGCAGAATCTGAATGTTTGTTTTCGCCATAGATGGTGGCAGTTTTCTCTGCCTGTCTCTGTTTGGAGTCCCTTTATCCGACCCCTTCTCTGATAGAACTAGCTCTCCTTCCAGACTGCCTCTTCTTGAGCTTCCCCCATTCCCAGATCCGTCCAAAACCTCAACTTCAAAGCTTTGACTGGCTTCAGAGTCAGCCAGTGCCTCCCCTTGCTGTCTGTGAGACTGGCTGAAGCTGTGCAGAGACTGATCTGCTTCGCTGCACATGCTGAGATCGCTCGTCCAAGAAGACATGGGTGATCCGGAGTTTGACATTCCTGTGGCTAAAGTTTCACCAGTCCGCAACTTTGCCATCGCCACCTGCAACAGTGAGCAGCACAGTCAGGGAACCAGAAATCTATGCTTTAGTTTAATACGGTGTCTTTCAATAGTATTCACATCTTTTAGGCTAATGTTACATAGCAACTACAAACAACTTCTTTGTATTTTATTGGGATTTTATCACTCTGACAAAGGGATTTTGAAATGGAAGGAAATGTAAGTTTTACACAACTAGACTGGACTTGTTGCTCATTCTTCTTTCCAAGGTAAGTCTGGTACATGACTTTTAGATTAAGTTTTATTTCAACAATTGCTTTCTTCTTGCCACTGCTCTCTAAAACACTCTGAGTTGCGAAGTAAACAGTAAACATTTGAGCTTTGCAGCCCCTCCAGAGTTACTATGGATCTCTTGGCTGCTTTTCTGATTAAAGTTATCTTTGCCCTGTGTCAATTTTGGTAGCTTTGCAGTTTTGCCACATTGTTTCCATGTTCAAATGATGGATTGAATCACTCTCTATAAGATGTTGAAATTATTGTTTTAGAAGATGGTTCACTTCTCCTCAGATAATGTCTGGAACCAATTGGCTAAAGTCATCGGTAAAAAATTAGAATACCATATATCTATTGCCTTTAACTTCAACATTATACACTACCTTGTGTTGGTCTATCCTAAAAAATGCTAATGATATACGCTTTAGTTTGTTGTTTGTAATGTGACCAGTTGCTTTAAAAGTTTAATGATTTTGCAAAGCATTGCAAGTCTGCTTCAGCACTCGCCAAAATAGAAAGCCAAACAGTCCCACCAACCTCTGCCATTGCCACCACATCCTTAATGTCTGTGTTTGCTGCAATTCCTGAATTCAGGTGGTAACTTCCATCTAAAGCAGCATCACTGCTAATGCTGATGGGTTGAGGTTTTAAAGCGAGGGCAGCTTCAGAGCCACAGTCGCTGTTAAAGCTGATGATGCTCACTGGACGACAGACCAAGCTCTGGTCTTCCACAAGAACTGAAGAAACAATGTCCTCTTCATCTCTGCAGGCCATGGTGTAAACTACATCATCCTCCCCAGGGAGAAGAGTCCCAATTCCTCCTATAGGTGCTGCTGCAGCTAAGGTTTTGGAAGGAAGAGAAAAACTTATTGTTTCAAGCTCATTCATCAGTCACTTGTGTCTAATGTTCATGAGGTATATATCATTACTGTCTTTGTGTGTGTCCAAAGGTATCGGTGGGACGTCGTCATCGCAGAGTGTCTCAGCTGAGCCCAGGCTGGCAGAGAGGGATGCTGTTGGCTCTCGGACTTGTGGGCTCATCCCTGCAGGAGAAGTCCTGGACAGCAGCGACTCTGTGGAGGAGCGGCCACTGTCTGCAGCCAAACTGTCTGCAGAGTCACAGGAGCACAGTTAATATTGAAATTAAATATGTTTTCCAAGTTCTGAAAGCATGCATCAACGTATTTGGGAAATTCGTTGCATGGTGGTCTGTTATAAGCTACTATTCAGAGATGGGTAGAGTACCCAAAAATTGCGCTCAAGTAGGAGTAGCACTACTTAAACATATTTTTATTTAAGCAAAAGTAAAAGTAGCTGTCTAAGAAATTACTAAAGAGTACAAAATATCTGTGCCTCTACTAGATTCTGCATAGCCATGTTAAAAAATTGCTACGTCTCAGTCTAAACACCATTACATTGCTTTGCTCTTCTGTATTTTTTTCTTCTACTTTAAAGTGGGTCAGGAAGAGATATTGATATGTTGCTTTTGCTTATTTTTATGTTTTGTTCTGTAAAGTTATCCTTAAAATAATGTACTGCAAAAAGAGGAAGAAATTATTTGGTAAAAAGTCTACTCAAATACTGAAAAACTGGTCAAAATATAAATTATTGAATATTTTAAAATTCCATCATCAGACGGTCCAAAATCTAAAGTTATGTGAAAATGTTGGTATTTTAAGGCCCAAAGTGAAAATTATTAATGTAAATAACATAATTACAAAATAATGTCAGTCAAATTACTTTTTTCTTAATCAATTTATTTCATTCTAAAACTTTAACAGAAACTGCGGGTGTGTGTTAAAACAAGTTTTAACCAAAAAACAGTACCTGTAATATATATTTTGTAAACCTCGTTTTGCTTTTATTTCACCTTCTGGTTGTAATACTTATTTTTGTCACCAGGTGGTGCTGCTATTACAGACAGGTCTAAAACTACCGGAAGTTGAAAAAATCTCTCGTTAACGTCCTCTCGCATTCTAACGGGTAAAACGGAGGAGAAAGACATTTGAGACCTGTCGGAAAGGACGACTTTATGGCCACATGAATGAAGAATTCAGATTTTAGGTAATTAATGTCTGAATTGACGTCATGTTTGTCTGTTTGTCCTCTTTTAGAGGTCGCGTTGCCGTTTATTGTACTGCTGTATTTAAATTTTCTGTGAAGCCGCGTTCCTACATCTCGAGTGCTAATAGTGCTGTTACTGCGCCATTTTGTTGAAACCGTTCCTAGTTAGGAGCTTTATGCTAGTATTTTACGGACCATTCACGTAACAAAACACTGTCTTCGCTCCATATCTTGAACTTTTATTTTTGCAACTCAGAGAACATTTTTTTTGAGAATAAAGAACCCCTTTTATTTGAAGTTCTGTAAGCTCTATTAATCCCGGCTTCTTATGTAAAATAATAATAATAATAATAATAATAATAATAATTACTGTCAGACGTTAAAGCCTCAGTGGCCTGGCCGTCCTGAGCCAGGCTGTGTGAGGACGGTGGGGGTGTTGATGGCATTACACCCTTCTGAGTGTACACCTTACATCGCTGTGATGGGGAAGATGGAGGCCTGGGATTGGAAACAACAATCAAAAACAAATTTTCTATATTATAAGCTGTTATTAAATCACAGGAATTAATATGAAGATATTCAAATTATTGTTCCAGTGTAATTCATGCCTCACCTGTAGTCTGAGGTTTTTGTCAGGCTTGCGATGCCCAAGCGCGGCGACCCAAGAGGACGAGCCTTCCCTTCAATATTTCCGACCGCATTCAGATTCTCACGGCTTCAAAAGGAGACAGCTGACGTCAAATATTCCCCCAAGAACAGCAGAAACATCTAAATGTCAAAGTTGAGACAGCATACAGATGCCAGCGGTCCTCACCTGTCATTTAACTGAGAGTTCTTGGCTTTGTGAAAGGGATTGGAGGTGATGCTGCTGCTCCTGGAACTGGTAACCAGGGGGCATTCAGTGGCCTGAGCTAAACTGTGGATCATTGTTTGGGCGAGCTCTGCCTCCTCCACCACCTCCTTGATCTCTTGAAGCTGCTGGTCATTGGTTCTCCTCCTAGAGGCTGCTGGTAGTGGAGCAGGTAAATTAATATTTGAGTAAAATCTTTCATATGCAGACTCAAGAACCTAAGTTGGTAGTATGTTCCCAGGGGCCTCACTTTCTGATAAAAACAAAACGTTACTGCAAAATTTAAATCAGGTGCCAAGATCCTCTAAGAAAATTTATTTTGGCACTAAATTTGTCTATATTAATCCCAGATGAATATGTTTGCCAAATCATACATAACTGGACAGGGAAATCATATTTACCGATAATTTTATATGATTTTTCAAGATGGTTGTAATGGAGAATACATGTTTGTACTAAAATTGTCAGTAGTCTTAGCCAGTGGTGGACATGGCTAACCAACCACTAACTACTAATGTACAAAAGAAGAATTTGAAGTCCACTAACGCTAAACACATAAAAAATTAGCAGAAGCCAATGCTAAGTGGCTAAATAAGCCGACAGTAATGCTAAATTGCTAACCACTAAAAAGTAGTGGAAGCTAACACAGAACTGCTTGGTACATAAAAATTAGCAGATCAAGCTAGCACTAAACTGTCAAACACAAAAAATTAGCATCACTAATACTAATTAGTATCTTTTGCTAATTAGACCACATTAGTATTTAAAAAATTAGCGGATGCTAATGTTAATCATTAAGATCTCTGTCTCTGTCACACATCTTCATCTCCTAGTTGACAACTGGTGCGAGACTCACAAACAGCAAGTTTCTGACTTTTCAACATATTAGTATTTAAAGTTGTATCAATATGATTTTAAAGTACAAAACATATGATGTAACACAAAGTTAATACAACACATAAAAATTGGTAACATTTTATTTCAGTAATTGGTTTAGAAGGCTCAAAAATGGCAGCCATCCTGGAAATCATGGGGCTACATATGAACAACAGCCTGAGGGGTGAGCGTGCTAATTTTTATGCTTGTATCCACAATTGAAAGATTTTTACAGTAGCAAGCTGCACAATAAGGACAAAGAGAACTGTTGTTTTGTTTTTTTATCTTTACATGTTGCTTATTGTAATAAGATGGGAAGAGATATTAACTTAAATCTCAGGCAGTACATTGGTTAAATTACCTATTTTGGCCTCGGCATCCAGCCCATCTGCAGAGCCTGGAGCAGACGAGGAAGGACACGACTCCTGCTTGGCACTTGTATTGCTTGTGGGAATTTCTTCAAAGGGAAATTTTGCCACCTGGAGAAATGAAAAGAATAACTGCTTTAATATCAACCTGATTTTTTTTCTACGATTTAGCTTTCAATTTAAAAACAGTAGAACTGAAGCTTATATTGAAAAAAAATGGACACACAGCACAGAACAATTTAAATCAAATATCTTGGTTGGAATGATTTATAGTTTAAGATAATCTTCAGGATCTTTTCCAGTGTGCTTTTTTGGATTTTTTATGACTGGAGGCATCGGTCACCTCCTCACTGCCGTCAATGCAGTCCAGTCTCTCCTGCAGCTCAGCGAAGGTGTTGCATTTGAGACATTCAGCTCCTTCCTCTGGAACTGGAGCCAATGGTTGACCAACCAGTGACTGGGAGGGCTGCGGCGCCACTGGGCCACTGGTCTGCTCGTCTGCCTGAGCCTGAAAGTAGGAAAGGAAACCATTAAGTTATAAATAATCTAATTCTTCTTTGAATTGTTTTTTAATGGTTTCAGATAATTAATACACTGTAACTCTGTTCATACAGCTGAAATGAGATATTTTTCTGTAAATGGCACAAACAACAAATCACGTTTTAGATCACTTAGGATTACCATGATTATTTCTTTTTTAGGTGAAATGCCAAAACAGTGAAAAGGTTTGTAAAATTTCTTCAAATGAGGTTACTGATGTCAGGCCAACTCCAAAGCTAATTAAGCCACTTTGTAACTAATTTGGTGGCTTTATCTGGAACTTTCAGTATGTTAAAAGAAACAACAAAAACAAACCAACCTCTGGATGATACGTAATGTTTTTATTGTCATGTGTTCATATTTTATTGCTTTATATGTATTATGTATTTGTATATGAAGTAAAACATTATGTTGTATTATTTTAAATCACTACTATCATTTCACTTTTTATTAGCTTTTAGATGTAAAAGCGCTGTTTAAAAGTGCTGCAAATTTGCACTAATCTATAAGGTGCTGCTGTTTTATTCAGTTTGTCTATGTTAATGTGTGTCTGTCCCTATAAAGAAAACCCAATAAAATAAAAATTAGTAATTTAATTTTTGTGCCTAAGCTTTAATTTACATGCAAATTTATTGAAAATGTTGCTTTGATGATCTTTCGTCATAATATAATCTTTTTTTTTGTGAAGTGTGAAGGCCTTCCTATTGTTTAAATTTTAAGTATACACTACTTTGGTGCTTTGCAAACTGGAATCTGAAGTTTTTTTTGGAGTGATGGATTCTTGCTAGCTGATTGTTGGTGCATAATTCTTACCAGCTTCAGCTGGCCTCTACACAATACTTTTTGCTTTTATTTGCACATCTTGCATCAGAATGCATTAATTTCTGGGACACAATCCGTCAACTTGTATCTAAGGAGCAATAAGACGTGGAAGTCTAATAGCTTCCCGTTTCATTTTCTCCTGCATGTCTCTTAAGGAGGAAGTAATTTTGAGGTGTTTCCTCCATTTTACACGTATATTGTGAATAAAGCAGTCAAAAGCTTACATCATCAATCATAGTGTATGTAAACTTAAAACTTTTGAGTTACATTGAATCACAGTGTAATACTTTTTCCATAAAAATCTTTTTCATTCTGACATTTAGCAACTATAAAGAAGTTTGCTAATCCTGACTGAACTACAGCAGGAAGATTTTCATCTAATGTGAATTATGTTTTTACCTTACGTATGGTTACATTTGGTTTCAGGTGTATTCACCCTTGACCCCTGACCTTGTTCTGGACTCCAGCTGGTGGACCTTGCCCCTGTATTTGATGCTGCTCAGGTGTTTTTCCTCGGAGCAAAGCTGGGACAATCGGGACGAACTCCGGCGGCCCCTCGTTGTCCGTCAGCTCTCTGTCCGACACCGCCGCTCCGTTTGGGCCCACGTAGATCACAGTGTCGCAGGACTGCTCGCTGCTGGAGTACTCGTCCGGGTCGCTGGATAGCCTCAGCAATGGCAGTTCGGACTCGGCGTCGCCGCGGTGATGGAAAGATCGTAGGTGGGTTGGACGGCGCATACGACCCTCCTCACAGGAGCTTTCTCCTCCAGAGGAACTAGACGTATACTGCTGCAAAAAGACAATTTAAATGTTTTACTTTATTTTCCTCTTTTAATTAATAGCTGACATACAGTTTCTTGTTTCAAAGTAATTTTTAAAAGTAATAACTTCAAAATTCAAAACTACAACAGGTTTGTGTAAAAGTAGTCTCATCTTTTAAATTGTTGCTTGACTTTCTTACAGGGAAACTCACCCATTGTAGTCAAAGTTGCCATTTAGAGTAATTTTAATTAATTTTAACAAAGTTGGGACATTTTTTATGTTTATTGGCTCAATAATTAACCAAGCATGAAAGAATGTATTGAAGTAAGCCAAATATTCAGATTTTTATAGAAAAGGGGTTTGTAGATCATCGTAGATCCAAAACATAAGAAGGGTCAGACGTACAGTTCCCAAATTATCTGGTTGTTTTCTTAGAACAAGACGTTTCTGAGTAAAAGTGATACTATTTACTGTGAATAAGAAATAATAAGTGTTGTACCTAACATTTGTTTTTGTTTTAATTAGGGTTTTATTTCCATGAAAATTGCACCTTTAAAGAGACATTATGACAATCCTGCATATATCAAGAACAATTTAAAAATAAATTTGACTTCACAACAAACTTCAACATCTTGAAATTAGCTATAAAAATAACGTTTGCACCAGGCAACAGTTAACACGCCTGTCAGTACAATAAAGAGCAGACAACCTGTCAAGCTAAACAGCTAATATTATAATAATAATTTTATGCTTTTTAATGCTATTCTTTTAATCTTTCCTACCTTTTTAGCATTTCTGAAAAAATATGATCATAAAAGAGAAGCAATGTAATAAACCACATCTGTTTTAACTCTGAATACACTTTATGTTTCTTAAATAACTATTTTAGCCGCCCTGCAGGGATTTCTAAGAATAAAACATGCAGCCAGTATTACAATAACAGTTCAGGAGAGTGCGCCGTTAGTTACAAGTACTTTATTTTCCTGGTTGTGTCGTAGCCAGATATTAACACACAGTGTTGAATTTGCGGTTTAATTTTAGTCAGAAGAAAAACATCAAACTCACCACAGTTACTTTAGTTTTCTTCTTTTTCATGCGGAGGACGCGCGAAGCAATCTGGATGGTGGAGAGGGTTTCGGAGAAATCTCTCGGCGAGGCGGAGATGTGAGCAATCATGGTGGTCCTGCAGTTCATGTTGCCTAGCGACTCCCTTAGCAACATGGTCAGCTTGCTGTCCCTGGTTACACGTATAGATGAGACGTGAGCAGTGAAGACAGGTTTGAAATGCATACATGTGTACGACGCGACTGAGTGAGTTTTCAAACAGAAATCCTTGTTTATCTGACAGATTGAAGTAATTACACCTCCTTGAAAAAGTATTCACTCCTCTTGTGTGTCAGTGTGTAAAGGGTGTAGTGCAGTTTGATCTGTTTGACTAGGAAAGAGGCATTTATGCACCAAACAATCGTCAAGCAAAATAAATTTAGACTTTCCAGGAAATTTTTTTTTTTACAACTAAAGACCTGAAAAGTGTACAAGGTGCACTCCTGATTCAATATTTTGTAAAACCACCTTAACACACAGTTACAGCTTCAGTTACACTTACAGCTCTGAATAATGAACCTGCTATTACAATATTGGGTTTTTGGTCGTTATCCGATATGCCGATATACTAAAACTCATTTGGCCAATAACTGATACCAATAACAATATTTTTTTTCCTATACCTACTTATTAAAACTATATGTCTTTCTCTACTGTGGAATTAAAATACTGCATTATCTTTGTCAATTTAACCTGCTAGCAAATGCTAAAAAGGAGGCTGAAGACGATGCAACACTTTCAATTTGCATTGTTTAATGTCAAATTTATTCATGACATCTGTTCTCTCTAAGACAAAGACACTCAAACAGTGCAGATCTGACGTTGTGCTGCGTTGTCACTGGTTTGTCATGTAAGAACAACGCCTTTTATGAGTTATTTTGACGGAATGACTGATGTCCGATATTAATGGTCGATACCGATATCATGCTGATAATTGTGCATCCCAATAATAACAATAATTATTATTGTAGCTGTGATTATGTTTTGGGCAATTTCTGTTGCTGAAAGGTGAATCTGCACCGTAGTGTCAAGTCATCTGCAGGTTTTCCCATCTATTTCCTGCTCCTGCTTAAGAAAAGCATCCCACAGCATGATGCTGCCATAATGTACAGTGTTAATTTTCTTCCATACTATTAACTATACATATTGACTTACATTGGTACTGTCTTCACATTCAGCAATTTGAGTTTGTGACAAAAGGAATGTAAACATTTCAAGGGGTGTGAATACTTTTACGAGACACTGTGCTTTTCACAAATTTAAATATTTGTTGAAAATATATGTTAAAAAACAGCTAATTTGTTGGAAAAATGAAAGACAGGCTGTCAGAAAACTCTCTTTTGATATTACACAGTCTAATATTAGAGTCTTCTGAGAGGTTTCCATTAACAGATGGTGGGAAGTAAAACTAGGCTGTGTGTTTAAGAGAAGACTTTCTCCTGGGTGGGCCGCTGTAATCATTTATATCTCAGATTCGTGTGTGCAGCAGCAGGTTGACAGAGAACAGCTCCTCTGTGTCCCGTTAACTCATGCTGTTGTCCTTTTTTTTTTTTTTTATAAAAAACACAGCCTGCAGTCATGTGTAAACCCACTCACACACACGCACACACACACAAATTATGCACACACTTCTACCCTGACCTCTTCTTTTTCATCACTGCTCTCTTCCTCTCCTCTTCTGCCTTGGGCTTCAACAAACTCTCCTCTCTCTCCTTAAATCTCCCTCTATCTCTGCGTCGCTTCCTGAGATTAATGTAGGTAAACTCATGACTCATGAAGTATTCATTTGGATATTAATTCAAGTGGTGAATTAGTTGGATGAGATCGCAGCGCTCAGTTTCTGCTAAATCTATATCTAGATCTTCTCTAGGAAAGAAAATTATGATCTTTGTGGGTGAACTATCAACAATCAATCTAGCATTTTAAATCCCAGAGCATCACGTTTTGCATAAGGTTAAAATCAAGTTCAATCCATCTATTGTCTGTATGCTTATCCATGCGGGGTCACAGGAAGGTTGCATCTCTCTAAATTGCCCTTAACACTGAGGGCAATTAACCTAAGAAGCGTGTTTTTGGGCAGTAAGAAGATGCCAAAGTATGAGGAAAGAACCCACGCATGGCGCTCAGCGAGAACAGGCAGATGCATCTCCGCATGGGATCCACACTGTAAAACATTTCAGTTAGTTGTGTCTACTGTCTTCTGCTCTTTAAGTCAAATAAATTTAACGAGTTTCACATGTTGAACCTAAATGTGAGTTTGTGAAAGATAAACTTACAGTAGGTTGTGTTAAGTTTTATATTAAGAGTCAATAAACTAGAGTTTTTAGGTTAGCACTTAAAAAACTGAAAGAAGAAAAAGACAGGAGTGGGAACTATTTCCCAGAATGCTTAGCGGCTTGTTTTGTATCAAGAGATGGAAGTGCGTTACGTTGATCTGACTCTTGTTTTACTAAGGTAAATGTTTATTTAAATGCTTGAGGGTAATGTCCTGTTCATACTACAGGTTTCTGAAAAAGATGCAGAGCTTTCAGACCTCAAATAAAGCAAAGAAAACAAGTACATGTTCATTTAGAAACAACAATACTAATGTTTTAACTCAGGAAGAGATCAAGATTCAGAGATCAATATTTGGTGGAATAACCAGGAGGTTTTCAATGCAGTACAATGCAGTGGGCTCTTAAGTTTTCTCAGAGTTTTATTTAGACATTTTTCCCATGTTATAAGTCTAAAAATGTATTAGTGGAGTAAGTGTTTTTTTTTTTTAAATCAGTATTTATGAATTATTGACTTCAAACAACCACTTATATCTTACTGAAAAGTCCATTTTTACGTTAAAACACTCGAAATGAGACAAAACGAAAATATTTGCACTAGAAACTTGACAAGAAAAATACTTACAATATTAACAATATTAAAATACAGTACATTTCTATTTTTCATGCTTATAATTCATATATACAGTCTGTGATTACTTCTAAAATGTGATGTATAATTTTTGATTTCTTGTAGCCAGCTCTGCCATCAGCAGGTTATTTTCAGCCAGAAAACCGTTACTCTGTGCCTGTGTTATTCTTTTTCGGCCTCTCCATGAAAACCCTTAGAGAGAGCAGAGTGTGAAAATCAATACTCTGAGCAGCTGGTCTGGAACCTATGGCTTTGCCAAAAAAATATCTGAAATCATGTTTTTTGCCACTATGATGCTGGTTTTGAACTTCTGTAAATCCCCTCGGCCATTTCTTCATGCCCAAGCGCCTCGAGTTTCTGCCATGTGCTTGCATGATCGCACAAAGCTACGAGCAGCAATGAGCAGCCATGCAAATCGCAACAAATACATGAGCATGTTGAGATGGAGTGCCTGATCATACACTGTAAAACATTTGAGTGGCTGAAGCGGTCACTGATGGTTGTTAATGTAGGATTTTTTAAGCTTTTACTTGCTCTTAAGTTTTTTTTATAAAAGAAAGAAAATAAAAATCTTTTTAGCCTGTCGTTGAATGACTTATTCTGTGACATTTCTTGTCTTTTGAGTAAAGATGTTATAAGCCAGTAAAGCAACTGCACTGTAAAACTGCCCTCACCTGGTTAAAGAGCCACATTTCTCTATTATTTTACCCACAATATAAAGTTAAAATAACTTATTTGACTTTACAATAATTTAAATTCTTGTTTCAAACTGCATGAACAAAATTTCTGATCTGATAATTCATTTTATTAAACGTCACAATGAATTCAGCTCAGAAATATTTAGTATGATCAGGACTTTATCCTCAAGCTTTAAAATAAACATTTGTCTCAATAAAACACCAGAGTCAGATCAACGTAACGCACTTCCATCTCAGGAAACAGAAACAAGCCGCTAAGCATTCTGGGAAATAGTTCCCACTCCTGTCTTTTTCTTCTTTCAGTTTTTAAAGTGCTAACCTAAAAACTCTAGTTTATTCAACTTTTGGAGGTTTGACAAAATTAATAAAAAGTTAACACAAATTACTACTATAAGTTTATTTTTCACAAACTCACACAGTTAGGTTCAAAATCTAAAATAAATAAATTTATTTGACTTAAAGAGCAGAAGATGGGAAAAGCTGCTCAAATGTTTTACACTGTCAAACTGTCGTGTATCGATTATTGGAATATACTTTTGATTAATAACACAAATAATCTACTGATCAGTGGAGGCAAAGATCAACCATCAGTTCACCAAAGACATCCAAATAAATATCAACAAAGATTGTTGACACTTTATATAACTTAAAAATTCATAACTTCTGTAATTGCATATAAATTTTGATAGATTTTTTTACATGATTAAACTGTCACGTTTATGTTTATGAACATGAAGGAGTCTTCATGAATGTTTATGATTGTTGTCATTAAGTGTCATTCTGTAAATAATGACACTTTTAATACTAATTTGCATTAAAAGTTGCATTAAATCTCCATTAAATGTGTAATTATTTACCGAATGACACTTCATGACAACAGTGTCTCGATTTAAAGAAAATAATGTAACTATGAAGAGCTACATGAGTGAACAACCTTTTGAAAAGATGTACAAATGAAGATGCATGCCCTTTAAAATAATCCGTTTCCGACTTCAGCAGAAGTCTGAGTCACCAGGCGAAGCTCTGTGTTCATCTTCAGCGCTTATATAAGCATTAGGTTGTTTTGCAATGTAAATTCAAAAGACAGAGATTAAATTAACTCCGCAAAAAACACAGAGATACAAAACTATAGAAGATAAAAGAAATGAGAGAAGTAAAAAGTTCACCTGAATATTTATGGCTTCACAATCAGCTGCTTCAGTCAATTAAAATCAATACATACATTTTTTTCAGCTATTTTTCTACATTTATTACCAAATATTTCTGATTTAACTGTTTATCCTTTCTATTCATATTTATTTTTCAGTAATGTTTCTTTCATTACTTTTCAAATGTATTTGCAGTACAACATTTATTTATTTTTGTTTGTTTTCTTTTCATTATTCCTTCTTTCTGGATACTAGGAGGGAAGTTTCACCAATCTCATATTCAAGTTAATTCTGTTTTAACATGCTTTTAAAATTTTTTTAAATGATTTTCCTTATTCTTTTTCTCTCTCTTTACAACTTCTTAGCTTAGGTTACAATTTATTATCTCTCCTTTCTCGTCTTTGCCAGTCTGCAAACCAGAATATTAATTAATACAGCATCAGTTGTTTAAAATGTTAAGTTTCGATAAAACCTGAAGCATCTATAGAAACATGTTCTCTGCTCTCCTCTCTTCCCGTCCTCCTACTCAGTCTTTGCCTCGCTCCTCACCACATTTATCTCACACATTTGGTAATTTGGCCTCTTCTTCTCTCCTCTTCAGGATCCAATCAGTTCATTTTTACACACTTCCTCTCTGCATTCCCCGCCCGCACACCCACACACACCAACCTACTTGTAGGGAATGTGTTTGCTGCCGTTGACCAGGGCCAGAATCACGTTCCCAAGGGCGGACAGAGAAAGGCACAGAGGAGCTGAGCTTGTTGAAGAGTTTTCTCTGCTTTTACCGCCGCCTCCTCCCAGGGCTTTAGCATCACAGCTCCCCAGGTCCAGCAGGTGGAGGCGACTACGACCTCCTGACACTGAAATGTGTGAAAAACAGGTCAGTTAAAGTAGAGGAAGAAACAAATGGGAAATAAACTGAATCCAAGGTTTCTGTAGGTTTCAGCAAGTAAAATTTAAGACTTTTTTAAACCTTTTATTGCCACCTTGGATGAAATTTAAGACTGAAAAACCTATAAACATAGAGGATGGTTGGAGGTACTTAAAGCATTACGATCAAGAAGAGAATTGTGACACTGGATTTTTTTCCCCCTAGCTACGTTAAAAAGCTAGCTAGCTAACATTAGCAGCTTGTTGCCTCAACCGTCTCAAACCTTTGCCCGACAGAAAAGTTCTGCAAGAAAAAAAATCTACGATGATAACTAGGATCAATTCTGATAATTACAACAAATTGGAATGCATGTGTGATAAAATTTTTTTGTAAGATGTGTTGAGAAGACATTTTTTGTGAAGTAATGCTATGTTAATAAACTGAATTGAATTAACTGAATTAAATAGTCCTGTCACTATAAAATGTAAGAATTGTAATTAAAATATTTAAAGCCAACTTGCATTTCCTTAATGAATTTAAGACATCCAAGGCCTTAATTTTAGACAAACAAATTTAAGACTTTTTAAGGATGGGTGGACATCCTGGAATTTTAATGTTTTTATTCTAATAAGATAGTAACTATACAAATAAATAATAGACATATTAGGTGAACAGTATTTTGATATCCCTACAGCTGCAGCTCTTACTGAGATTGTAAGGGTGAATGTTCACTGTTAGCACAGGAGTGGCTCAGGGCTGTGTGCTCAGCCCACACACTTTTCAACTGTTTTTTAAAACTTGTCCGTACATGAATCAAACATGAAAAAAATGCGTAAAAAAAGAAGATTCTACACCAGGCATAGTGACAAAAAAACTTGTCTTTGAAAACCAGGAAGTTTAAGGCAAAACTACTGTGGATTATAACACCAAAAATTAGAAAAAATCACAGCTAATAACCATCAACAAAGACACAAAGCCTCTCAGTCCCTTCACTGTTTAAGAAAGTTAAGGAGAGCTAAACTCTCTCAGAACTGCTGGTCAGTTTCTCAAAATGCACAATAGAAAACATCCAGACAAACTGCTTGATGGTTTACTACTCCAGCTGCATCCAAGACCCTGAAAAAGCTCTTTCTGTAAAAGCAGCACAGAACATTGCCTTGTTTTTAGTTGCCACAACTCAAACAGCTGTATAGGAGTTTCTGTTAGAAAAAGGGCAAAAAGCATTTTCAAAGACATTTCTCACTGAGGACGTAACCTTTTCCTCCTCTAAGCAAGATGTTACAGATCAACGGCGGTACATAAAAATAGACTAAAACACTTTTTATTCAGCTGCAGCTTTGTCTGTTTCAACTTTATTAGCCCATTAGTACTAAATTACAATTTTAAGTCTAGCTTCTAATTTTTAATCAAACAAATTTAAATAAATGGTGTAATGAAGTAGCTAAGGTTCAAATTTAAAACTGGTACCAATTTGTACATTACCAGAATACATTTCATTTCTTTAGTTTAGGGGCCTCTTTGATAACTGACTCGTTCAAAGGTCAGAGTTATATGCCTTACCAACCACTCAAAAATAAATGAAAAAGTAATAATTATGGCATTGGACCCTTTCATTTGTCTCTTAATGTGTCTGAATTAAAAATAGAACCTTAAATGTGTTTTATATGTTGATCATTTACAGGGTTATTTGTAATTTAGAAGCATAATAAAAGAAAAATAGACTAGTGTTGGCAAAAACAAACATTTTATTTCAGCCTGTAGATAGCACAACATAGATAATTTTTTTAGATGTTAAGATGCAGTTAGTCAGTGTGGGATGCAGCGCTGTTCACCGTCTCGTCATCATCACGTCACACTCACCACAGCGGTAAACTGAGGTCTACATCCTGCAGCACGCTATATCTTAATAGCATTCAAAAAACAAAAGTTCTGCAACTCACCCTGAAAACCTTTCCATTGGTATCTTAAGTGTTTCTTTTTAGTGACATAATCTTAAGCCATTTATTTATTATCTATTATTATTTTTAAACACAATCCTTTCGTAAACTAACTGCAGCGTTGGACTTTTAGCTAACGTCACGGCACATTACATGCAGTACCTCGCGGATCACTAGGGGGCGCATGCGGACCACAGTTTGTGAAAGACTGCTTTAAATGGATTCTAATCTAAATTAGAGGGCCAGTAAAGTAAACCTACAACAGATGTAGTATGTAAAATTAGCTTGACATTTAAATTGGTGAGGGCAAATATCACAATGCAGATTGTACCCTCGCCTTGTGTAGATTAGATGAAATTGTAAATCACCTTTTTAAAGTGCAGAAATAAGAGTAAAGGCTTGACTTTGTCAAGGACTCTCAGTTGACAAAAATAAAAGCTTCTGACAACTGTTTTTCTTGCAAACGAGAAAGAATGTCACGTCAAAAATTACACCATGTTTATGTTGAAAAACCTTTGGAGTAGGGGAGGGTATGTACTCCCTAAAGTCTTGCATCTGTTTTACATTTCATCCATTATTTAAAGCCGTCCAGACAGTCCAGCAAAACATTCAGTGGGGCTTTATCTTTCCTGCTTACAATCAAGTAGACTTAAGATTAGTGGAATGATATCTGATTTTTGTTTAGGATGAAACTGAAGTGGAGCTTTTAAAAAGAGAACAAAGAATGGATCCCTGCTCAATCCAACTGGACAATTTAGTGAGTTTGACGGTGAAGCTGCAGCTCTTAAGGTAAGATTCAAATAACTAACAAACTTTTTATTGAAGCACAATGATAAATGGATGAAGATTAAACCAAAAGGAATGTTTTCTTCAATGTGCTTTGCTTCCAAGTTTCAAAATAGGGAACACTGGATAAATGTCAAAATGTGTTTAAAATAAAAAACATTTTAGCAAATAAAGTCCAGGGTCAGCTAAAAGCAAAATGAGAACAATGCATGTTGTCGCATTACAGTTATTTATCTCTTATCTCTGTTTCTTCTTATCATGCATGTTGACAATTATGCTAACACACACACACGCACGCACACACACACACGTGTTTGTTTTTTACCACAATTGGGAGTTTTAATTGATTTCCTTAAGTTTATTTACTAATTTCTAAAATAAATTTTAAAGGAGCCTGTCAAAGTGTCCAAATCAGACCTGAATCAGAGTCTGATTTCCACTGAATCAGTGGAACGGATTTGAGTGTCAAAGCATAAACAGGTTAAGACAACAGATAGTTTGTGCCTGTGTTTGTTGTATGTGATGAAAATATTCAGGATTATCTAAAATGCTGTCAGTAGCAAGTTGACTATCATTGACTTACTCCATTTTGTATTTCTACAACTAAAATGCTAAGGTTAGCCAAAATGATGTCAACAGCATGTAGGTTATCAGTAGCAAGTAGACTAACCCTGACTTACTCCCTTCAGGATGAAAACGTTATTGCAGAAACTAAAGTTAGCAACAATACTAAAAGAACAATAATAAGGTTAGCTAAGATGTAATCAATAATTTTTGGGGGATTAATAGCATGTTGACTAGTTTTTGATTTACTCCCTTTAGTATGCTAACATTGTAGAAGCTAATATTAGCAACAATTATAAGATTACCTAAAATGTAATCAACAGTATGTGGGGTATTACTAGCATGTTCTCTAATATGGACTTACGCTATTCAGCAAACAATCCTGTATATGCTAAAAATTAGCAACAATGCTATGATTTGATAAAATGTAGTCAGTAGCATGTGGGGTGTTACTAGTATGTTAAGTATATTACTGGAGCTCAACATGCTTGTCCCCACATGCTACTAACAGCATTCAATATATCTTTTCTTAATGCTAACACTGTGCTAACTGTAACCATTACCACTACATTCCTAGTCCTTTCCTTTAACTAGAAGTAATTTTCTGCAAACTCGAATAATTTAAAAAATCTGTATTATGCTGCATTATGGCTGATCTTTGGTCCCCACACGGCAGCATCCGGATCTTAGAAGAGTTATTATACTTGGAAATAGCTCCGAATAGGAAACACTGACAAGTACATTAATGCGCACACATTTTGTGCATGAGAAGTGTCAGACTCTCTCAGTCACATGCAATGACTCAGTGTGATTGTGTTATCAGACTGTTATTCTCTAAGCACTGAATAATTATTAATAGATCACACAGTGACAGATTTGCATTTATTGCACACACAGATCTGAATATCATATTTCAGACAAACTTTTTTTTTTCTCAATAAAATGAAAAATTAAATCTGCAGCAGGAAAACACATCTCAGTGGTAATAATGTCTTTCCAGCATAGAGTACTCACTCCCTCCTTTGCCTGTCTTTTCCATGCGGTACTGGTAGATATGCAACGTGAAGAGCATGTGGGAGTTCCTGTGTTCTTCCTCTGTGGTGTTGGGCCGCTGGCTGCTGTGGCGAGCTGCGATGGCCGCATCCAGGAACCAGGCCGCCTTCTCTGGGGTGGGAGCACGGAGCTCCGACTGGTTTTGGAGCTGGAAAACATCCAGATTTGAAAAATAAAGCATCAATGTTGCAGACATGACATGATGGGGGAGGTAAGAGGAAACCAAATTAAGCCAGAGGGGTTTGAGTCTCCAGCCAAAAAGTATTTATACGATGATTATGTTTACAATGAGGATTTGGCATGCAGGGCTCTGCTAGTAATGGTTCACCTGCAGGTATATGGCATTCAAAGAAGCTGCAAGGAGAGGAAAAAGTGTGTGTGCTGCAGGATGTAATTACTGATGAGATTATGCCAGATTAGTTAGGGATTATACAGATGTGTTTGCACCAGACCCTCTAATCCTATAAACATGCAGACATTCTGCTGTTCACTTGTTGTCGTCACTTTGTCAATTTCTGACTACTGCTGCGTGGTTTTCATGAAAAAAGCAAAAAAACAAACTATAATACTGTTTGGTGAAAGGTGTCCTTTGTGGTCAGAATCAGTTGTTTAACATTTTTATATATATGCATTGCTTTATATGACAACTATCAGACTACATTTGTCTAATCAAAACATTTTGTATTGACTTTATTGCTCGGCATTTCCATCTACAATTTTACAAAAATACTGAATTGCAGTGAAGCAAAACTGATAACTTGACAAATTTGGCTCAGATTTGGACACCAGTCTGAGATTACATATTCATGGACAAACAGCAAAAGTAATGCTGCTGCTATTCTCTAATTTGTTGGTCTATTTAGTAATTAATTAAGCAGTTGTTTGAGTGTTTTGAAGCATGTTAAAAAATCATAATCTGGTAAGGCAGATTGTGTTGCTTTATTATTATACTATTTTATTTGTGCTTTTTCGCTCTTTGAAAAGGTGTAATATCTTTCAGTTAAGGTAAAACAGTAAAATAATATTTACTTTTCCCCCAGACAACTTGATAAGCTCGGTGGTTGAGGTGCTCAGCGGTCATTCATCGTCGTGTTTTTGAGTTCAAAAATGTGCCAGGAAATTTGAAAATATCACTTGATAATTATGTGTTATTGAAAGATTGGAAGATTAAGACCTGAACACTAACTATAAAGTCTTAAAAAGTGCAATCATGAAAAAAAAAAACTTAAATAAGTAAGCAATACTTAGTCTGGTGGGGGCACAAGTAAAGCCTGGTGGCCCGCCAGGCTTGTAATACCCTGAGGGAAACCCTGCATTTGATTAAAGTTTTACATCAAGTGCTTTTTCCTTCTGTACTTTTGATTCTCATTATTTTCAAATGTCACAAAGGTGTGTTTCTGTCCCAACTCCCAAAGACAAAATCGACTTTTAAAAGTTAAAAATAAATTCTGAAGCAAATTGAAAACATTAACATAATCTAGCGGCTGTCAGATGTACCTGCATGCCACAGATTGGATCCTCACAGAGATAAACTCCAGGCGACTGGCCGTCCTGCAGACTTCCTGTTGCCACTTCAGACAGCAAATCCTTCAGGTTTTCCTCCTTTCCCCAAACCTGAACACAAATCAATCAGCTGATGTGAGCTGATAACATTTTATTTTATCTCAAAGCAAATCCATCTCATCAAAACATTATAAAACAGAAAGTAACTTTGTCGACCAAATAAAATTGGCAAAATTTTAATATAAGCAGAATTTATAATGAAACTCGGTTAACATGAAATTATAAGAATAATGAATATATAAGATTAAGAGCATTCTGGTCCATTTCCAGTTAAATGAAAAGATTTCATTCACCAACTTACCAAGCACACACTGTAAAACATTTGAGCCACATTTAGTTGTGTCTACTATGTTCTGCTCTTTAAGTCAAATAAAGTTAGCAAGTTTTACATTTTGAACCCAAGTGTTTGAGTTTGTGAAAGAAAAACTTACAGCAGTAAGTTAAGAGTTGAATAAACTAGAGTTTCTAGATTAGCACTTAAAACAACTGAAAGAAGAAAAAGACAGGAGTGGGAACTATTTCCCAGAATGCTTAGCAGCATGTTTTTGTATCTTGAGATGGAAGTGCGTTACGTTGATCTGACTCTTGTGTTTTATTAAGGCAAATGTTTATTTTAGGTTTGCAAAGCTTGAGGATAAAGTCCTGTTCACACTAAATGTTTCTGAGCCGAATTAATTGTGATGTTTAATAAAATTTTGATCGTGCAATTTCGAATACAAATTTTAATTATTTTCAAGTAAAACAAGTTATTTTAACTTGATATTATGAGTGAAAATGGCTGAGAAATGTGGCTCTTTAACCAGGTGAGGACAGTTTTTATTTACATATTGTGAAATAATTATTTGGTTTAAATTGCAGCTTTAACTTAAAACTCACAATTCAAGATTAATGAACTTAATAAACATTTTTAAACAACTTATCTCTTGTTGTTAAATCTACTTAATTAACTTTAATTTCTGAGTTAAGACCAAAACAATTTTCTTGTTGACTTAAGTTACATTTTCAAGGCAGCAGGTGAACTTTCAGTTTCAAGTTAAACCACCTTCAAATGTTTTACAGTGCAGTTGCTTTACTGACTTGTAATATCTCTACTATAAAGACAAGAAATGTCACAGAATAAGTCATTCAACGACACAAGCTAAAAAAAAAAATTCTTTCTTTTTTTTTAAAACAAAAAACTTAGGAGCATTTCTTAAGTAAAAGCTTAAAAAATGCTAATTTAATAAACGTCAGTGACTGCTACAGTCACTTCCTTTTCCATTTGATAGAAACATTATTGATGCTTTGCTCTTAATAACAACTGAGGTGTTTTTCTCAGTCACCTCCACAGCAGAGACTCGAACAGAGAAGCGCGCTCCTGTTTTCTCCTTCCTCTCATTGATGAGTTTAAACAGCCAGGAGATGGCACAGGGGATTATTCCCAGGGTCTGAAGAGAGTCATCACGACCAATCATTGTGTACGATTTTCCTGGATGACACACAGAAAGACAAAAAACAGAGAAAGGGGTGAGAAGAAAAGGATCATAAAACCTCTATGCTCTGGAGGAAGATGAGTAAGAAAAAGGTGTGAGAGTGAAATGATCGTCTGTGAGTGGATCTGTGTCTCCTCCAGTCACAGGACGATGATTATCCTCCTCCTACACCTGCTGCGGCTGTCAGAATCAGGAGATCAAACACCCCCCTAAACAAAGCCATATGTCACAGCTAACGTGGAAAACAGAGGACATGAAAGCCTGACTCCTGTGATGCAGCGTAGAGAAATGTTTCCCATTTGTTCTGAATGAGGATGGAGGGGAGGCTGTCAGCTACGTTGTGATTTTACATTGTTCTCCCTCAGCGTTTCCTCAAGCATCTGCTCCAAAAACACTGAGCTGCTTCATGAAACTGTGCAAACGCCTTGTAAAAGAGACACGTTATAAGCATTTATTTGGAGGAGAAATTATTTATTTTAAGCTACACATTGTGACAGTTTGTGTTAATAAAACCAAAAAGCTGCTCCATGAGTGTAAAATTCGACCTATTAGGTTTCCTTGAATGGTTTAGGACAGATAGATCTATGGCATGTGTCAAACTCGAGGCCTTGTCATTTCCAGCATCCATTGTACAGAGCATCCAGCTGACCAAACATGCTGGAGTTCAAATTGAGTTGCTAGGCAACTCCAGACTCAGGATTTTGAAATGTCTTGTTTTCCAGACACTAAAAAGCATTAACTTATTGCCAGAAACAGCCAAGTGTTTATGCTTGTAAAAATGGTGCTTGCTGTATTTAGAAGCTGAAAGGATGTACAAAAAAATATGCAAAAGTGAATTTTGTATAATGGGTCCTCTTTAAAGTTCAACAACTTCAATACCAGACCATTAACTTTGACTAATCTGATTTTTCCAGTTGATTCGATGGATTTCCTTCATCACAGTTTGTCTATTTAACAGCCGTTACCTCTCTGTGCGTCTCGCTTCCTTTCAGGCCTGATTTTATGCGACAATATGAGTGTCGGTATATCACAGCCATTTCCTTTGTTCTCGCTGCTGCAGGCTGTCAAGTCCTGGTTCTGTGGCTGACTGCTACAGCCAGTTGCACAGGGACGTTGCGCTGCAGGCTATAAAACAGTGAGTGAACTGAGTTTATTTTTTTATAGTGATGCGGAGGCCTCATAATTGGTCACATCGAACCAAAATACAGATGCTGTCACTGTCTGAACAAGGTTGAAGTAAACAAGAAGTGAGTGTCAAGGCATGGAGTATTCAGTACAATAATCCAAAACCTTCAACCAGCGACGGCAAAATAGTTTAAATCAAAGCCTATTCATCAGCTAGAATGTTCTAGTTATAGCTCAGGTCTTAAAAGTTTCCATTCAACCTGACTGTGCCAGTAGAAAATGGAAGAGTTGTGATTTTCAAGATGAACAAAGCTGGAAGAGACCAAACGTGGTGGAGTAGCTGCTTTCTACACTTTAGCTTTATACGTTACAAATTTAGAACAAACAAAGCGTTCATACTGCAGCCTGAAGTGATCCAATTCAGATTTTTGGTCAAATCTGACTTTTTTTTTTTTGCCATTCACACTTCTAAATGAATGCACACGACGAGTGAGCAGTTCACACCGGTCGTTTCCAGTGTGAACTGCAAATGACCTGAAAGTGTCCCGTATGCGCAGTAGAGGACGCAATAACGTCACACATAGAGAGCGTGTTCAGTGTTTTGCCAACCGCCATAAAGAAGTAGTAGTTCTCTGTTTGCAGAGGTAAACATGGATGCTAACGGTGGAGTGTAGCTTACAATTTTGAAGTTGTTGTCCAACTTGAGAAGCATATTAACAACTTAATCCTCATTATTGTCCATCATGGTTGTTGTTTTTCTTCCTATTTGCGAGTATCAGGATGCAGAATAGTGACGTTTGTCGAGTATCCGTGACGTTCAGGTCGGATGAATGCGAACTGGACGTTAGGTTGCATTTGAATCGGATACGTATCGGATATCCAAGTGGCCTGGGTCGCATTCGAAAAGAATCCGACCTCTGTTGTTCAGACTATCTTGAAAAGATCAGATACAGGTCGCATTATGGCAAACAAAGTCAGAACTGGGTCACTTCGGGCTGCAGTGTGAACACAGCTTTAAACTGTATCACCTACTTAGCAACCCAGAACAACTGGAACCAACATTTAGTTTTATAATCAAACATGGAGAACCAACCAAACATTTTGCTTTACACAAATCTTGAACTCAAACTTTATATCACTCTAACCTTTTGTCTTTCTTCTGATTTTGTTGTTTGTTTTCCTTCTAATTCATGTAAAGCACTTTGAACTGCCTTGTTGCTGAAAATGTGCTACGTAAATAAAATTACTTTACCTACCTTTTCAGGTAAATATATTCTTAAGCGTTTTGTACGATGTCTATTACATAAAATCCCAATAAAATAAATCTTACATTTGTGACAAAGTGTGGAAAAGCTTAATCACTCTTAGGCTTTTTGGTAACAATGCTGACAAAATCTGTGATATTTGGCTAATATCAAAATTATGTAAATGTAGTAGTTTTTCATATTTGGCTTTTTTCAATGCAAACCTGCTTGTTGTGCTGAGTGTCTTGAGTCGGACCCCTCATAAATCCACAGCCCAGGGCTTCCAGGCTGAAGATAAACACTCTTTGTGCTACTTTCCCCGTTTTAATTAGCAAAAAGGTAATGTCATTATAACGCGGCGGCTCCATTAAGATTCATGGCCTGGGGTGAGCTGCTGCAGCAGCGGCTTTTTAAGCTGAAACCATTCCTGGTCACGGCAGCAATGGAACGCAGAAATTCATTCAGAAATCCATCAACAAAAGTTTGTTTCTCCGAACTTAGAAAAGCGCCTGCAGTCTCATTTACACGGCCATGCTCAAGCAATTAGAGGGAACATTAGTTCCAGATGTGGCCGTTCATTACAGAGAGAGTCGGTTTTACCATTAATTCTGTCTTTATTTTTCTGTTTCGAAGTTTGATGTAAGTTGTGCTGTCTAGACGAGCGCTGTGGTGACTTACTTTGTTTGAGGAGGCTCTTATTATTGTCTGCACATCTGTCTCACCCACTCATTCATTTTATATGCTCACCCACATTTAGCTTAAGATTGTTTGAGCTCATCTCAGCATGTGTGCGTGCAGCTAAGCGCGGATAAATACACTCCCAAAGAGAGTTTTGAGTCACCAGTTCACCCAACCTGCATGTCTGTGGACAAAGAACTCCACAAAGAAAGATTTTAATTTTATTTATAAATGTTACTTTAATTCAAAGACTTGTCTTTGAGGTGCTAATTAGCACTAACAACATAAAGTGAAACATTAAGGTAAAGCTATTTTTTCCAATTAATGTTGGAATATTGATAAAGTAGTAAAACAGTTTGTATATATTTAATTTATGATGAGAAATTCTGTTTAATCACCAAAATAGATATTTAAAATCAGTTTACTCAACCAAGTTAGTTTGTTTGTAAATGTTCTGTTTAATATCGACTTAAATCCCACTGCATGTTTGATTGTTGGTGTAGGTTGTTAACGATGCACATTCTCCAAAAAATCTACATTTATCTAATCAGTTTACAGAATATCTCCACAAATCTCTTGGGGATTATAAACAAGGCAAATATTAGACAATAAATTGTGTTGGTTTTTGTTTTTTTTGGGTCAGCAGTAACTTTTTCTTTGCCCAGTTTCTTCTTCATTTTTGATTGAATCATGAACTACATAGCTCCATTTTTATTGCAAATGTACAAAACACTTTATCGATATTCCAGTAATGTTGAAAAAAACACAATTTCACAATCGCCGTGTTTCCATTAAATAAGAAACTTGGTTAAAATCACATATGAATAAGTTTCTTCATGCGATACGTCATTAAAAATAAAAAAAAAAAACAAAAAAAACATGCCGCGTCATCATCCTCTCAGCACTTCTTGTTTGTTTTTTTAACTAAGAGGTTATAAAATGGTAAACATTGTGTTTGAATTCAGCTTGTTTACAGAGTAAATCTATAAACAAGTTTCAGGGAATGTGGGGGAAAACTCAAAGCTGATTAACATCCAATAAAGCCCATTCAGTACCGGGCTTTATTGGATGTTCAGACATTTTTGTTTTGGTTTTGTCCATTAAGTTACAGGTCAGAAGTAAACGCACGGCTCAGCCAATAAGAAATTTATGTGTCTGTGGAGAATCACTTTGGGTTCAAAAAACTTCAGGTGGATCTTTGAAATAGAGCTCTGAAAAAAATTAAGAAACCCTTTAAAATGATCAGTGGCTCTGGTTTTACTCTTCATATTTATATGTTTCAGTAAAATGAACATTGTTCTTTAATTCTATGAACTACTGATAACATGTCTCTGAACTTCCAAGCAAAACTTTAGTATTTATTTACAGAAAATGAGAAATGGTGAAAAGAAAACAGATGCCGTGCTTTTAGACCTCAGATAATGCAAAGAAAACAAGTTCATATTCATTTAGAAACAACAATACTAATGTTTTAACTCAGGAAGAGTTCAGACATTAATATTTGGTGGAATAACCAGGAGGGCTTCAATGGGGTTCAGCGCAGTGAACTCTTAAGTTTCCCCAGAGCTGTACGCATCAAACAAAGAAATAAAAATGATCTAGTAAATTTAATCCAAATTGTAATTTTGAGTACGAGTTGGGAGTCTTCCTCAGGGCCTCGGCTACATGTTGCTCGCTGAGCCGACACATTTTAATTCTCAGCCATCATCTTCTGCTCCATATTTTAAAGAGACTTAGTGGAAACTCCAGCTGGACGTATTTAGATCACAGAACAAGACCAATAATGCAGCTCGGGGATAAACACAACTGGGGCTGACCCGAAGTTAAATAACATGTGTCTGTGCTGCCTGGCCTTTGTTAACGCTGCACATGTTTGGGTTCAGATTGCGTTGCAGTGTGCAGTGAAGGGTCCTGACCCTTTCTAAGACAGCTTCTCTAAAAAATCAGCTTCAGGAGGATTAGGAATCAAAAGAGGAAGACAGAAAAACAGCCTGAGCAGACTGAGGAAGCTTTCAGCCAGAGCAGACACTAATCCTCTTCTGTCTCTGATAGACGAGGGCGAGTCGCCAAGTGAAGGACTGACACACTGACAGTCAGGCACACATACGAGGGATGGCTCATAAACCACATATGCTCTGTGTGTGTAGCCGGGGAAGTTGTGTTCAAGAGGCTGTTACCCAGTTTGGAGTGTCCGAAGCAGAAGATGCAGCCGTCCGCTCCGTTCACCACTGACTGGATGACCTCAGCCACCGTTCCTGCACACACCTCCGCCTGGCAACAGGCGACCGGAGAAAGACGACGAGGAAAAACACAAAGCAAAGATTATATACTGAGATGGTCACATTCAAATTATGAGTCTGTTCACTCATTTTGTGATCAAAGTACTCGCTTTTGCATTTTTTTTAGCAACTTGGGAAGCCATATTTGTTTTTGTGGAAAATATTCACTACTTGAAAATTTTCATGTTTTCATCTTTGAGGTGAAAAGAGAAGGATGCAAGGTTTTCAGTTTTGTTTTTTTAATTACAAATACACATTTGTAAATATGTAATGGTCAACACTGTTGAAGCTTCTATGATTCACAAATCTGGAACAGAAAGCCGAAACACGGAGTTCCTGTAAATCTAAACTAAAACTATAATGTTTTATAACTAAAAACATTATAAATAAAAAAAAACAAACATAAAACAAATATGTAATAATAGCATTTGATAATTGTTGACTGTGTTCGACAACTTTGTACTTTTGTGTTTTTATGATATAAAACTCTTTGAACTGCCTTGTTGCTGAAATGTGCTTTGCAAATAAACTTGATTTATTGACTGATTTGTTGTGCGCTGTAATCCAAAGATTGTAGTTTAACTCATAACTAAGAAGAGCCAAAAGAGTGGAAGTGTAAGGAGAAAGTTTATGTAAATTGAATGTTGTATTCCAAATAAGGACACAAGTTTGGCTTCCAGTGGTGATGTAAAGAATAATCACATTCCAAACAATTTTTAGGAAGAAAACTTACATTTAGATTTTCACACCAATATTCTCACCTGTGATGCATCAGGAGGAAATGCAGCATCGAAGGTGAACATCTTTGGTGGAGTGTGATTGGCTCCTGCTCTTTTCTGGGAGGCAGCATTCGGTGTCTGGTTGGCAGACGGGTCCATGATGGTGATCTGTTTCTTTCTGGGATCCACTTTCAAGAAAGAACTGGACTCTGCAGCATCAGACTGAGACGTTGGGCAAACTCTGACCATCACCTTCACCTGAGAACAAAAAGATCAGAGATATTAACAGAGGTTGGCTAAAGGTAAATTCAAGAGCATTACCATAACATAAAATCATATTTTCTTTCTTTTTTTTTATTGGTGCCTAATGGTTAAAAAAAATCACTAAACAAAAAGAAAAATATTGTGTACATTTATTAGTATGTATCAGAGCTTAATAATTTTGTATGGCGTTCTATGAACTTTTTATTTTTCTTTATTATTAACATTTAGAAATATTGCTTAAGCTCCAACTTCTTTTAAAAAGCCTTATGCTACAAATGGTTTTAAAAATGATTACAGAAATTACAGATGGTGAAATTTGTGAAATCGTTAACTAAGAAGTTACTTTTACACTAAGGTAGTGGTTTGTGGCAATTGATGTAGTGTAACCAATCCGAATTATGACTTCCTACATGGGATACTTTTTATTTGTTTTACCTCTTAAGCATATGTTCTGTCACTACACGATTCAATAACTACTTTATACTGAAAGCTGAAGCTGTCTTCAAATAATCCACGGAGAACTCATTGTACGTGTTTTTTTTTTATATTTGTAAAGCCATGAAATCTAAATTTTGATCTAGTGCTTTGTTTTATTTTAGGATTTATCAGTCTTTTCATATTCAGTCAGGTTCAAGAACTCCAATGTTGTGTATTATTTATAATTGCCTGTATATCTTTTATTTTGGAAAGCTGTCTTTTTTTATTCCCTGTTGCTTCAGTGTTGTCTTGTCATCATTTTGTTTTGAATCTTGATCTGTTTTTTCCTGCTGGGTTGAATCTGGTTCGTTTTCCTTTCTTTTTCTTGTTTCCCTCGTTAATTTCTGTTGCCTTTCCTCTCACCTGCATCTTGTTTCTAATCAACAACCAGCTCCTTATTTTTCAGTAAACTCTTCTTAAATTCCCCAGTCAGTCAGATCCTATTTTATGGTTTTTCCTGTACTGTATTATTTTGGATTTACCCCTGGACTTCAGTTTTTGGACGTTTTTTTTGTGTGTTTATTTTTACCTGTCTCCTTCACCGTTTGTGACAAAATGAATAGAAAGAAATTGTTCAACGAGCCCTTTATCCACGGTAAGTCTGGTTTTAAGAGTACTAACTTTCTTTGTGGGTGTAAATCTGATCAGTCTGTAAAAATGACCCACTGCGGTGTCGGATGAAACGATGTGCGGCTACAAAACCGGATTAGCAAGAAAGCTAATCTAGAAGGAAAGCTAATATCAAGAAAATATGAAGTTTTTTTTGCCAATTATAGGTGGTAATATCAACGTGCTGCTCATTTAAAACCCTGTTCATGACGAGCTGTCAGCCAAACTGGGTGTTTCTGGGGTTTATAAGCAAGTCATTTCTCCAGTTTGTTAACTTAAACGTTACAGTGACGCCTAAAGCTAATGTTAAATAGCTAAACTGTGAATAATTGGCCGTTTTAGTAAATCTGTATTTTGGATGTGATATCCATCACTGTTTTTGTCCTAGTCTTTAAGTTAATGACACATTTCTCACGTTAGGTTCTTCTGATTTCTTTTTACTTTAATTAATCAATGCTCAACCGAATCCCGATGGGAAAAAAAGCACCTGGCCGCCAGCTTAAGGTGAGTTTCTACCCCATCTACCTCAGAAATAATATTCACAACCCTTTCTTTTAGTCCTTTACTCCCAGTTTATGTTCCTCTGCAGTTTATATTTTCTGTTTACTTAAATTAAACAGGAGTTTGGCATTTTACTGAACTCCTGTTACTTTAACTATTAACAGTAAACTACTTCGGTTTTCTGGATGTTTTTAAAATTTCAAACAGTGTTTTAAAAACAAGAAAAACAAGCAATCAGTAGGACAGAACGACATGTGCATACATAACCAAGAACAAAATAATGAATTTCCCACTACTTTTCTGTCTGAAAAGGAGTAGGAAGAAGTGAACGCTTCTTTAATCCTTGCTTATTGCTTACTGACTAAATAATAATCACTAATTTGTAATTAAAACCACGTTGTAATAGCCATGTGCCTGTTCAATATACTGTGCTAAAGAGCCAACAAATAAATTATATTACATAGACAAAATGGTCACAAACAAACTCATAACAGGAAAATCTATGGATAATAATAATCTGTTATTTTAAATTACAGCTGGACATACAGTATCAGAATAATTACAATCTCCTTGCCAATGTCCACCTTTAAAGTCTTCTTAATCTGTGTTTTACAACAATAAATAAAATGTTAAAAAACTTGATGGTAAGCTAATAATAAGCTGCCAAAAGTCTGAAATTGAAGAAATTCTGGCATATTACATAAAAATAAACACCCAACAGTAAATTAAGAAAAAGTTTGTATTGGTTTTAAAGATGCCTTTTAAAGCAACTTTGTATTTTCAGTTTATAAGAGATTCTTTTTCATATTTAAGCACTGAAATGTTATTCTTATCATTTCTGTGAAGGTTTTTTGTTTGGGGGGAAAAAATGTTTTCTCACCTTGGCTTTGAGAAAAGACTCGCAAAGAAACACAAAATTCAGCTTTTAGTGCTACATGAGTATCGACACGCTTGTGTTCCTGCTTTCATCCCCTTATTCACCCTGAGCGCCTCCACTTCCCTGCTCCCTTCTCCTCCTCTACCTGTCACTCTCTAGTTATCTCTTCCTCTCCTTCGCTCCTTAATCCCTTCCTATTTTTTTCTATTAATCTCTGTTCACTTCCGCACATCAAAAGGCCTGATTTAAAGGAATTCAGTTTTAGCTTCCTGTCATCCTCTTTCTCTCCTCCTTTCCTTCATCTTCATCTTCAGTCTCAAACTGTTAGCAGTCACATTTAAGCCGGGCGGTTGTTTTTCTGTGAAATCAGCAGGAGCAAAATGCTGCATCAGCTAAACGGAGGGAGTTGCGAAACATCCCAAGATGTAAACAAAGTTTTCATCTTGGTTCACAATGGCGTAAAGTTTGAAAAGTGTCCGAGTTCAACCTTGATAGTTTCCTTCACCTCTATTTTTTAATTCAAGTTTAATCCTTGTTTTTTCTGCTTCTTTTATTTTGGCAGTATTATAATCTGCTAGTACGACTGAGATTAGTTCATCTGAAGAGTAAAGGCATATAAAACCAGCAGCACAACTAAACTCTACAATCTGTATTTGGGAGCATGTTCCTTTACGGTTTGAATATAATCTGTTGTTGTTGTCTTGTAATTAAATATCTTTGTCTTTTAGCACAAAGTTTATCAAATCAAACTGATTTTCTGACTTTTAGTAACCATGTGCTCAACTCTGTTGTGATTTGCTTTTGCGACAAATTGACAGCAGCAAAAAATAGACGAATATTACACAAGCCTATTTTAATTCACATCTGCACGTTGTTGCTTGGTTAAATGTGAATGCATAGATTGAGATTTTTATGAACTGTACAATATTTTCTTAAATTATACATAAAGAAATTATGAAATTACTTATCCCCTAAGGGGAGATGGAGGATTTTTTTTTCTTTTGCGTTCCCTCTCAAAACATTTGTGTCCCCTTTCAATAAACAAATACACCCTGGGCTATTACAAAATTTCACCTTGAAATTTTAAATTCAACTTGAATTTAAAAATTATTTCTTTTGGCAACAATCTCAATCCAGATATATTGTTCTAGTCTTTTCTGTTACGATAATATTGTTGTTTCAAGGCCGTAGTATAATGAAAATAATGGCATAATAATGCAAGAGCACATTGTCAAAAATTAATAGACTTGAATTTCTAATGAACATTTGAACTGGAACTGTAAGACATTTTAAATATATAATAAAAACAGAAATAACATAAAATGAATAATAAAGTCTCTATAAACACAATTGACTGTCAAAAACAGGCCTAGTTGAGACCAAAGCACCAGTTTTATCATCCAGTTTTTGGTGGAAGGAGAAACAATAAATCATGCAAATGGAAATTTAATTGATTTATTGCGTCAGATACCAACAGAGTATCTAAGAAGGACAAAGGTAGTTAAACATGAAGCACTTTCTTGCTCTCTTCCGTTTGTACAATGCATTTTTGGTTAAGACAGTTCATGTTTTTATGTTCTAAGATAACCTTTGAACCCTTTTCAAAAGTGAGTGTATTTAAAGCGAAACGTAATCTGGGTTGCTTTCTGAACAAAGGTTAAGTTTTGTGACATCAAAAACCCAACAGCGTGCTGCTAGATCACGAATTAAAAAAGGAATACCTCCAAACTTCCCCCTCTCCACTGCAAGGAAACACACACACTTCCACACACACATGGAAGCACAGCGAGGCCATCTGCTGACCCCAGTAAAGGAGCCCATCGGCCTGAGGGGAAGATTTTACCACCGCACACCAAATAAGGTGTAACCCATGAGGCGCTCCGCATCGGAAACCCATTTGGTCTTTATGTTTGAGAAGGTGAAAGGCTGGAGAGTGAAGCAGAAATGAGGCCATAATGACTTTCAAAGTCAATTTTTCCAAAATTAGTGTTTTTGTTTGTTTTGTTTTGGTTTTCTTTGCTCCGTAATCTGGAACCAGAAAAAACTACCTCCTTCTTTTGGAAGACATTAAACCTCTGGAAGTCTGGTGGATTTTACACAACACTGCTTTGTAAATGATCATATAATGTTACGTTGACAATAAAAAAAAAATTTATCAGATTCCACAGGAAACTATTTTAGGTCTCCTTTCTTTCAGTTTACACTATAAATTGGTGCACCAATACATACAGAGTATTGGTGCACCAATTTACAGATTTCCATAACTCTTTCATGCATAGCGGTGACTGCTATCTAAAAACCACTTTCTAGTGTTTCTTGTGGGTTTTTATGTTAGTGGTCACCAGCGCATCTTACAATACACTGCCAACTACTAGCCATCCAATGCAAGTGGAAGACATTTTTTGTTAAAGCCAGATGAAAAAGCAACTCAGGAATATCCGGTCCCTCCTTCTACTCTTGCAAGTAAAAAAAAATATTGACAACTGATCACCTACAAAAAAATCCTAGAAATTGTTTTAACAATTTTTCTTCCCCCCACCAGTTTTATATGCCTTAAGAAAATGGAAACGTTTGGAAAAAAATCCTGACATAAAGGATCATAATTTATGCATGGAAGGATTAATTTTGGGAGATCGGCCAATACTTGCATATAAAACTGACTTTATCCACCAATTTTATTTACCTCAGCAAAGGTCTAAAAATCAACCACTCTCCTTTTCTGCTCTGCTGTGAGAGGTTTGACTGATGGACCGACCCACCAGCTCATGTCTGAACGTTAACAATAGTCACCCCACTGTTACCAACTCAGTGACTTTCTTGCTGTACTTAGTGACATTTCAGACAAAAAAAAAATGGTATTGGCCAAAATCAGAATTGGTAGGTCAGGCTTTTTAAAGATTGGCCAGAAAACTGCAATCTGGGTGCCTCTTATTCAGAGGGTTAAAAAATAACTCATTTAATTTTGCTCAAATATGAAGGAAATGAAGGAAAAGCAACTTTAAAACTTGTTTTCTTTTTACTGCAGGACAGTAAAATACCAGCACAATGAATACTGCATGGCCAAAAAGACAAAACGTTGTGACCTGAATTTGCCTGAGCAAATGAGTTCTATTGAATACACTGCAAAACACAAAACCTTACTAAGTATTTTAGTCTACTTTTTAGTGCAAATATCTTAGTTTAGTCTTATTTCACGTTCACTAACTTATAAGTTTGTTTTAAATCAACAATTCCTTAATATTGATGATGAATTATTAGTTATAAATGAACATTTTTCCCATGTTATAAGTTGAAATGTTTTGTCCACTGGCAGATTTGGGAGTTGGTTACACTTTGATTATGTTTTCACATTTATATGACCAAATGATTACACATTATAAATTCTTGATTAAAAAACAAATACTGTGTAATTATTTAAATCAAATATAGTTTAAATGATCTTGGATCTTTATCTCTTTGTTAGGAAACTACAGCAGATCTACCAGAGCTTCTCTAGAAGGTAATGCCCAAATCTTATTATGTTTCACATTATTTGTGATATAACCTGTAAATCTGAATTGTTTTTACAAAAATCTGTTAAAATCAGCTTTAATGTCTATTTTAAGTCCTTCTTCTCTGTTGTTTTTATTGTGTGCTTGATCCAGTTGGTTTTCTTTAATCTTTCATTCCTAGAGTTTTGTTTCTCATTTACTTTTTTAATCTGTTTCTAATGCAAAAACCTTTGTATTGATATTTTAGAGGTGAAGTTTATTGTTTGAGACTGAGTGAATTAGCCTGACAGGTGGCCTGAGTGTGAGCTACACCTGAATAAATAATTTAAATATTTGTAGAATTAGCTACATGTGCTCCACTATAGACTTTTAAAGGGAGATGTTTATGTATGCTGACTGACTTTATCAAAATAACCGTATTTATAAATATTTTGTGCAACATATGGATGAACACTAATTTGAGCAGCCTTTTTTTGAACCTAAGGCTTCATCTAACATCAGAAATGTTTGTCGTTTGATCAACTCACACCCATAATCTCCTCTGATCATTGGGATTTTTCCAATCAATACATCTGGCAGAGGGTAAAAGCCAACATAGACACGAAGCTAATGGAGTCTTTTTCCTGTTTGATGTAAAAGATGGAAGAGGGAAAAGATGTGAGGTTTATTTCAGAGCAGAAGGATGAAGAAGAGAAAGCAGGTGACCAGTAGCTCTCGTGTTTCTCGCTCTCCAGCTTTTCCAAACCTTTGCTTTCATTACATATATTTAAACAAACCTCTTTCTCTGTTTACATTCTTCATTTGGTGCCGGCCTTTTTCATTCCCTTCCTTCTCTGAGGTTCATTTCCTTTCTATCCTCTGAACAAATAAGACGATTTTCCGGCTTTTGCTTTTATTCCTTTTTATCTTCTCCATCTTCTCCTCACACGTTGTGCTGCGATGAATACAGCTGTTCAGGGAAAGGGGCTTTCTTATACAAAGGAAAGCCTATTCCTTGCACTTAAAAAAACATTTTTAGTTTCTTTAAACATCACAATGAACTGTGCAGAGCTTTGCATGTTGCAGCTTCGATTTAGGAGTTATGTCTTCTTTAAAAATACTTTCATCACCTCCTTGAGGTTCTGAGCTAAAGGGCAAAGACACCTTTCTGACGATTCCTCCTGAGAAACCGATCTCGCCACAATTAGGCACCTTTCGATATAGATCCTGCTGTTCTTTCACTTCAGATACCACACTCAGCCAATTTAAAGAAAGGATCTCTGCTAAATGGCAACAGCTCGCCCTGAGCAGGGGAGGTGGGTTCAATAGTCCACCACCACAGCGCCTCATTGCTATTGGCTGGAAAATCAATAGGGGGCTGAAATCGAGCTCTAATTGGTTCCCAAAGACTGCAGAAGCCCAGACACATTTGTGCAAACATGTGCATTAAGATGGATGCAAACACCACAAGGGAGGAAAAAAGTTCCTGATTGAGATCAATGCTAATTTTAGCTGGAGTATTTATTCCAGATTAGCTCACTGTACCATAGGATTTATGCTGGAAGCCCTCAGATGAATTAGAAAAAACAAACAATTTAAGGTTTGTGTTTAATTAGACAATAAGAAAATAAGACAAGAACAATGTGTGTGATTTTTAAAACATGAATGCAGTCTAAAATTATTTAAGATTTTTAAAAAGTGTTTAAAAGAATAAATAATTTGATTATTGGGGCAGAATTTCACTCTGGGTATATAAATGGAGCTGTGGGAGAAATCTTCTAATAAAAAATAAATAAATCCTATTTCCATCATTGCCTCTAAACTTATCGCCATCTCCACTAAATCCTTTTAAATAACTATATTAGTTTTTCAATGTGTGTTACAATTGCAGTTGAATATAAACAACTAAAAAGATGCAGAACTTTCAGACCCCAAATAAAACGAATTCATATTCATTTAGAAACAACAATGCTAATGTCTTAACTGAGGAAGAGTTTAGAAAACAATATTTGGAAGTTTTCAATACGGTTCAGTGCAGTTGACTCTTGATATTTTCCAGAGTTGTATATTTTTATAAAAGCTGCATACTGCAACTTTAACAGGCATCTCCAGCACTTGGTGGTTTGCAGAAGCTAATGCTGGCAATTTATTCAGGTGTGCTGGAGCAGAGATGCACCTGAAATATGCAGGGCAGTGAAACCTGAGGACCAGGATTGAGAAACACTGATTTAGGATGATCAGATTATCTGAATATAAACACATGTATAACAGAATAACTGTAGGTCATTAATATTTTAATATAAAGCATTTTCTCCAGAATGCAAATCGGATCGGTTAAAGGTAAAGTGATACTGCTGAATGAGGAAATCACATGCTCCTCTCACTCTAGTCTATTTTCAAATTCAAGCCTCATCTATTTGATTTATAGAGCCCCAAAGAGCCATAAAATACAAGATAAAACCTATAAAAGATGGTGTGTGTGCGTGTGTGTGTGTGTGTGTGTGTATGTGTGTTGGTTACGTCCTCCAGGACTGCCAGCACTGAAAGCATTAATATTTTAGTGATGAGGTGGAACAAAGTGGCTGCTGGACTGGACTGTCATAACAGACTCGCTCAATCATTTAGATACAAGGCACACAGATGCTCGGTAACATGCATGCCTGTGCTAAATGCGCTTACACATGCTCAGTTGTGACACAGACACACAGCTTGTGACTTGAGAGGAATCGTAGCTGCTATTAAAAATTGATTATCTGTCATAGTATCACTTTCCCCCAAGGTCAAGTCGCAATCTGTGAGTGTGCATGTGTGCAAAACGCAGGCTGGTGAGATTGAACAAGGGATAAAGCTCCCGGATAAAGAGTAGAGAAGAAGGAGGGAGAGATGAGATTTATGCTACGTTTAGATTTAGGAGATGAGGAGCAGATCGGTTTAGAGGAGAACAAAAGACAAAAGGAAGCTGTTCCTCTTGGGCATCAAGGCGTCTCCTAGCGTGTTGCTCGTCCTCCTGCAGGTGAGCTGAACAGTGTGATCATCAGGTGTGACTGAGACCTGCAAATGAAGTGACAGCTTAGAGGAGGAGATGTGAACCCTGCAGCCAAACTCTGACGTGCTCTTATGTTTCACACCCAGGAGACGGGGCTGCAAGGTTTAATGACAGTAGTGACGTTTCATGTAGAAAAAATATGATTAAGGCATTATTTTAAGAAATTATCATTTCCTAAACCTGCCTGTTACTGACGGCTTACAAATAGGTAATAACGATGTTTAGGTCCAGATTGATTTAGGTTAAAATTATTTTAAATAATCTTATCTTTCTTACAAACCTTGCAAATTAATTTCTTTACTTGAGTAATGTACACAAACATGACATTTGACATTTACTTACTGACTTCCTTACATTTAAGGTATCCTTGATGGAGAACAACCTATTTACACTGATTTTCTTCATAGATTATGAATTATAAATGGAGGTAAATGTTTTCTATAAGTGTTGCATTTGACTTCTAATCTCTGCTGTACAAAAACTGCTCGCTTCACAATCTGCTCTCAAAACTGTAATGTCGAATTTACTTCCCTGACTTGTTTTGCAGACAATGCATGGCTTTTCTAATCGACAATAAGTTAAAAATAAATAAAAATCTCTGCTGTAAATGTATGTAAATTAGAGATGGCTTCCAGAGGAGTAATCCATACACAGCTTAATTTTCTCAGCTCTCCTCCTGCAGTCAGTGGTTTAAATGAAAGACTCCCAACTGGCTAATTGGATTAAATTAAGGTGGAGCTTACAGCAATATGCCAAGGCATTGTCGAATTACAAGAGGTGTCTTTTAGATACAAAACTCTCATAGATTCAGAGGGATTCAGGGTTCAGACCTGTGCAGGCTGGTTTCCCCCGGCTTCATGCGAAACGTCTCAATCTGTTTTCTGCAGTATTTCCATCAGGGACAACACTAACCCGCCATTATAGCCTCAGACAAGTCTCATGTATTCTGTCGGATGTATCGCTCACACGTCCAGCGGGAGCTTTGCCGCTTCCTTGACACTTCTCTATGTTCGCTGTAATCCTATGAATTTGTGAGCATGCAGGCCAGAGTGGGAGTGTGCATGTGTGGAAATAGTATTTCAGCAGGGAGCAGACCCCCTCTGCAGATGACATTTTTACTGGAGAAATGTCACTACAGCTGTTTTCTCCCCATATGTCTGCATGAGTGTGTGTGCCACTATGACTGTGCGCTGAATAACTTTAACAATGGACGACATCTTCGGTCTAAATCATAAAATGCTGCCCTGTCTTTATATACAATGGCTGAATTTTTGGATCATAGTTCACCAATGGGTTCATTTTAAGAAATAAAAAAATCTTCAAATGCGCTGATAGTGTAAGAGGTTGTTTAAGACAAATCTAAAAAAAAAGAAGTGTCTTACACCTGTTTTTAAGTTGTTTTGGTTTCTCTAAAAAAAAAAATTAATAAAAACAAATTTTACTGACATTTTTCATTTATCTTGAGAAACAAACATTTTATTATAAATGAGCTCGCCATACAGTTAGCCATTTCTCTTGACCCTTTGCACGTAAAGCCTGTCATAATATCCCTTTTATGTAGTTGATTTCGCAGTTTAAATGGTCATAGGATGCTGCGAGGTCGGCTGCACAGACAAGGGTGAAAACCAAACTTGTCATTGTATGGCATAACTTAACGAGGAAAGCTGCAGCGGTGATGGACAGCAGCCATCAATCATAGTGACTGTCAGCCCTCAGTCTAACTGCGGATTCGCAGCAAACACGTTTTACAAGGTAAGAAAATTAACGTTCATATACTTTATATGTAAGTATAATTAGAAAGATGTCAAATATCGCATTATGGCGAAGGTACGTGTCCACTGGTAACCATGGAGACAATACCCCACCGCCATGTAGCCTAGCTGGTTAGCGTCTCGTCTTCCGTTCGTTTTTAATGCTGCTCCGGTGTAAAGGGAAACTCCATTTATGACATAGTGACAAAAATCACGTGGTGTGAATTCAGGCAAAATCGGTAATTTGATCAACACATCTGGAGGGAAGTGTGGATCAGTTTGTAAGCTAGTCATTTGTAGCTTCTGTAAATACCGCCGTCCATTGACATTCAAAGGTATGTTACGCTCAAAGACAAATTAGCTCGACTCAACAAGTAGAAGCGATGAGTAAACGGACAAAAACAACTTGGGGAAAACCACTTCAGTCGATCAGTTCAATACTCCTGTCCCTCACTTCCGACGTCCATCATGGCACCGCCAATGATTAAAAGATGTAGTTGCAAAGAGTCGGTAACAGGTATTAGTTTCTCTTTTTTAATCAAATTAGTGAAATAAATTATTTTAATTAACTGAGATGTAGTTGTAATGAGAAAAGTAAAAGCCAGGTATGATGTGAGAAGAGGTTTTTTTTTTCTCTTTATCATGTTTCTTCCAGCTGTATTATACAGTATGTGATGTGTTATGGGTTGATGGCAGAATCATTTGTTATGTGCGTGAATATGCAATCTAGAAATGGTTTCCTTGACAACTGAGAGGACATCTGTCATCTCCATATGGAGAGACAGACACAGAAACTCTGATAGGCAAAATGAAAGCTTTCTGTTGCAAAGACTTAAACGAAGCATTCAACACATTGAACTGTAGTGATTTCAAAAGCAAATACGTGGAAGATAAATAGATCCTCTTACTCAGTGAGTGTAATTTAATCAAAAATAGCAACCGTATTTCTGTGCACTGTATTTTTTTTTTATTCCAGTAGTAGTTCCAATTACTTCAGTGGCAAATAATGTTGCTTGATCACTGATGAGATGGAAGTGAAATGATCCCGAATCTTTTCTAAATATCGTCAGGTTTTTCAGACTACACAGTTGTAACATTTTACTGCGACTCATTACAAATGTAATTGAACAGAGAGATGGCTTTCGGTCTCATCTGGTAGTTAATATGAACGGCACGCACATATTTCCACTCGTACTTGACAAATTCCCTCAGAGCCAAATGGTTCCAACACATGGAGCGCAAACAACAGATGACACACACACACACACATACAAAAACTGGATGCTTTTATTTATTTTTTTAAATTCCTCTCTTGCGTTTTGATACGGAAACTTTCGCAAGAAGTTTGATTCTTTTGTCCGACAGAGGGTTTGTTTTTTTTTTTACAGCTGTTAGGGGCACAAAGTCAGGGAGCCTCAAACTGTAGATAGGGGGCGGCACTAAAAACTCATTACATGGACGATCAATACTGCACACACTTGAGAGCCGAGTGTGTGCCTGGTCCCCCAGCACACACACACACACACACCCACCCACTCTCTCTTTCTTGTGTGTTTCATCACCCAGTGGCGATGGTGACAGATGACTTTTGTCAGCCTGAAATGTGTTACCATGGTAACCATTAGGTTATATTTTGGTATCCTACAACAGGGGAGCCCAGCTGACACTCACACACACACGCCCATCCACGTAAGCGAACACACTTAAACTGGTGAAGGTCAGAATAAAATGCTACAGCTCAGTATTTCAGCAAATTACAGCACTATTTGGGCTTAAATAGCTCTAAGAAAAGGATAAAAAAAAAAGCAACAACTTCCGCCAAACTGATTCACTTTGAGTTTTGGAGTAGCTGATTCCTCAATGTTGCTAGGCTAATTGTATTTGGCAGTAATGTCTAAATTCACATTTCTGTTTATTCTATTTTCTGTTATGAATGATCATTCAAGAATTTATTCATACACCACAATTTAGAATAATCTTTACACAGTTGTTCAAACTTTCACTGCAATTTTTAATAATTTTTTTTTACTGACTTAAGACAAAAGCTTTTAATCCAGACTCATAGTTCCCGGTCGTAGATCTAGAATTTGCTGTAACATTTTAAAATAGTCTTGATTAAAGCTGCTGCAGGCTTTTCGGAAATTATATACATTTTTAAAGTTTTTATTTGGATTGCTTTTCACAAATTTTCTGCTTTAATTTGTCTAAAAAAGAGCAATTTCTTTTCCGTTCATAAAAGTATGACTAATTCACAAAAACTTCAGGATTAAAGAGGTTTATGTGGGAATGAACCAGTATTTTTCTATTTTTAAGACAGCTTTGGGAGCAAGAAGTTTTTATCTGTACTTGTACCCCAATAAAAAAAACCCGCAATCAATTTTACCTAACTTAATTAAATCTATTTTTAAAATATCACACATTTATATAGACGCAGAATAGTATTTTTAATACTAATGAGGTGACTCCAGAAGAGCTAATTGCTAATAATGTGTCATGAATTAATCAAATCATAATTTGAAAATCAACATCTACATCAGGATTTTTCTTATTTTAAGTTTAAAATTTTTAACCTCCATTTCCGGTTCTGATCTGACATCCAGTGTGGTCATCCACTTCAAGAGTCAACATATTTTACAATCAGATGATATTCTTGATTGTAACAATTGATTATTTGAGATACCATTGCCTTCCTCTTCTCAAACATTGTATTTTTGTCTCTGAAATACTCAGACCAGTGTATCCGGCACCGACAATCATAAATAAATCATGAGTAAACTAAGAATTAATACAGTAATACCTCCAAACCTGTCCTCATGACACATGTATGTACAAGTTTAGCAACACTCACTAAGCTAACATAAAGAGGTTGCATTTCCATAACTTATTCATAATTTATTCCTAAGCTATTGACTCATTCCTGTACCATCAATAGAAGAGTAATAGATGGTTTAACATGTCAACACTGGACAAAAAGCAGCAGCTTTTTGCTTTACATGTACTTTACATCATAATTCAATTTCATGGTGACGTTTCCTACAGGCAAGATGAGTTTTATAATATTTTAAAAAATTGCAAGAACAGAAATCCTGAGTTGCAGGAGGGTTTTCTAACGTAATTACTAAAACTACCACTTGTTTTAAGTGTTATAAGAGTTCATATCTACAGCTCTGGAAAAAATTAGAGCCCACTCTACCCCATGGAAAACCTCGTGGTTATTATTCCACCTAATATTGTTTTTTTTTGTTTTTTACTCTTCCTGGGTTGAAGCATTATTATTGTTGTTTCTAAAAGAATAGGAACTTGTTTTCTTTATTATTATTTGAGGTCTAGGAGCACTGCATTTTGACCATTTCTCAGTTTCTACAAATAAATACAAAACTTTTGCTTAGAATTTCAGAGACATGTTGTCAGTAGTTCTTAGAATAAAATTTTTTATTTTACTCAAACATATAGATATAAAAAGTAAAATCAGAGAATATGATGACTTTAAGAGGTATCTTAATTTTTCCCAGAGCTGTATTTTTAATGTTTTATCTCTATTTAATGACTGGTAATGTTTTATGTGTTGGATTCAACCTTTTCTGAGTTTTAAGGGAAAATAACATGGCAGAGAAAGAGAAGCCATCTCCATACCTTTCCAAGGCCGGGTGTATCTTTGATCTTGTTTGCTGCTCGAAGAAGACAAGGTGGAGCAGGTGGAGGCATCGTCACCAAAGCAGAGCTGAAGTTAGTCGGGAATAGATGAGGGTCGCAGGACGAGGACGGAGATGATGTCAGAGGAGCTGCAACCGTGGTGGTCTTCTGCTTCTTCTTCTTCGACGTCAAGTTCAACTTTTGAGCAGCTCTGAGGGGGAGAAGCAGTAACCTCCATTAAATAATCAGAATACTAGGTTAAAATCAGACGTAAGACCTCACTGAATTTTATCTAAAAAACCTACATTTCAACATAGGACAACATAGATTTAGTAATGGCATAAAGGTAATATTCATTTATGTACATGTTAGATTATTATTGTGTAGTTTCTCTAATTGGCTGCAGAATTATGCACATAAGCTTAAACCTGTGAATGATAATAAATCAGAAGTGTTAACTCTGCAGTGGTTTTTGGGCATTGAATGTTTAATGCACACTACAGAGAACACAGACAGAAAGATGTTATTTTATTCCTTGCACCAACTGTAACTACTTCCACATCCAGCTGCTCCATCACCAATTGAACACAATGAAAGTCCAATAAAACAGCTGGAGCAGGGCTTCCTGCACGGCTCTGCTTTAACCCACATATTCAATTTAAAAACATGTAAGGAGGGGAAGAAAGAGTGAGAGACCTTCTGCCCTGATGCACTCTCTGTCAAGAAGCTGTATTCTCACACCATTGGCTTTCAATTAACTGCAGCAAGTTTCAGAAATGAGAGTGAGGGAGAGAGTCGGCAAAAGGAGAGTGGGAAAGCAGGGGAGAGGAAGGGAGATGTGAATCAAGTGACCCGTGTTACGATGAAGCACTTCACCATTTGACTGGCTCTCTCTGGAGATTTGTGTGTGAATCCCTGTGTGTGTGTGTGTGTGTGTGTGTGTGTGCGTGTGTCTGACTGCACACAGCGTGAAACAAACCTCCATGAGAAGACCACTAATTGTTTTTTTTTTGAGGGTGCAGGGTAAGCTTACGCGCTTGAAATGCGATCAAAGGCAATTACAGGTTTGTATTATGTTGGTGTAATGTTCAAAGCCTCCCCATGCATCATGTGAAGAAATTTATTGAAATCTTTTTGTCTGCTGCAGGATTGTATTGAAATCAGTTTACATGCTCCGTCTAATCACGGGAGTTTTTAAAGCATTAGTGAATTTATTTTCTCTGTTCTGTGTTTCATTAATATTGTATGTGATTTCTGTGCTATCAATGAAATAAGGGGCTGCTGCAGTGCTGCTGATGGTTGCAGTAAGTGGCGTGACAATGATGGATTTGTTCACTCTGCTGCAGGGGATTCCTGCTTGTAACCTGCATGCATTTTCGTTTTTCCCTTTCACTTCAATAATGCTTAGCTGGGACTCTTCACAGCTAAGTAAAACAATTCATATCTTATTCTTCTTACAGTTTTCTTCTGGTGGGGAAACACTTGGGTTTCAGTTTCTGAAATGTTTTCCCTTCCTCAGTGATTCAATCTTTGGATAAATTTAAGCAACAAACACTCAAACAATAGCTGGGATTTGGTTGAGCAGGTCTATTTCAAACTAACCGTAAAGTGAACTGTAGTTGTTTTTTTTAATTAATCAGTTCATCAGATCATCAGCTCTTCTCTGTTACTCCCTTTTCTGTCCTCCGTTCCTTTTTGATCTCCACCATCCTGAAACCCTTGGTTTCATTCTCTCGCTCATTATTTTTCCTCTCCATCCTCTCCACTTCTTTGCTGCCCTCCATATATCCACTCATCCTTTTTGAAGAGCATCGATTCCTTCAGCACCGACTGCCTCTTCTTCTCCCCTCTTAGACTTCACGTATCTGACTCTTGCTGGAAAGCATCAGAGGTCAGCTGGTAACAAGATGCTGCTTTGTTTTCTTCCTCCTCTCCGGCAAACACAAACAGCTCTGCTGATTGATGCCTGGTGTCTCCTGGCTGTGTTGTTGGTTCAGTGGTTAATTACTTTCTGTTTAGCAGGCCATCAATGGAAGAAGATGTGAGGGGAGACAGAGAGTGATGGTGGACATGAGGAAGCGAGCTTTTGTGTGTCGTATTAGGTCAGAATGGCTGTTCAGCATGGACAGAAGACTGGCTTTACTGATATTATCTACTGACATGGACAAGTGGCTAAAGAAATGACCACGTTTTGTTGGAAATGACAGGGACTACTGTTGTAGCTATTCTGTAAATTACAGGTTAATTCGAAGGTGTGAGAAAATTCTGGATATTTGTTAAACAGAATTGCATTTGCAAGACTTTGTAAGGATAAGAATATTTAGCTAATGGATGGATTGCAAGGTCAGTGATTACATTGACAATCCCACTGATCCAAATGAGTTTTGAGTAAAATAAATTCCCAATAGTCAAACTCGGCTACAACAGCAGGTTCTGTCTGCTTGAAAGACTCGTAATTTCTGATTCAGGTATTTTGTGGGCGTTTCCTCACTGGATAGAAGTAAAACAGGATAGAAGTAAAAACTTCACCAAGTGAAGTCGGTTACTTTGGAGGTAAAGGGGGAAAGTGAAACAACACAAGGCACAGTGATTGAGGCTAAATTAAGCACAAGGTGCAACATTTATTTGCATGCCTTGTGGCAGTAAAATTATTTTTCTTGGTTGTGTGAGCAAAAATCAAAGCAAATGTGTATTTGATCTGATCAAATGACTTCTTTTTTTTTTTTTTGTCCCATCTGGCTGGATTATCAATCCACCAATTTGGTGGGTGGCTAATTTGTTATCATCTATCACTGGAGGAAACCGTTTTCCTTAAATAACACAAAAAATGTCGGCAAGAAATGTAAAGAGTCAGAAAAAGGGACAGCAGCCTACATATCTCTGCCATGCTCCATCTAAAATAACGCCTTCCCAATTCACCGACTCACTTGGGGCCAATTCATTTACTCAGCTGCCTCATGCAGCACACATACAGCCAGCCAAATCCCCGTAGATCCGATCCTCGGAGCATGCAGTTAAAAAAAATTCCTGCACTGATAGAAACTCCCTCCCCCTTGTGAGTAAGAGCATGCAGACACCACAGCAAGTCTCTATCCCAGTGTCCCCAGAGGGCCGCTGCGGCTCGGCGAAGATGTAGAGCTGCTGTGCAAGTGTGACATATTCCACTGACAGATCGCCACTAATGAAAGATATTACTCAGATATGCATTAGTGTGGAGGTAAAGGAAAGGTCAGTGTGGGAACAGAGAAGGTGTGGGTGAAAGAGAGGAGAGGACAATGGGAAAGGAGGAGAGCAATTAAATGAAAACAGGAGAGCTGCATGAAACAAGAAATGGAGATAGACGGGGGAGGCAGAGGAGAAATAAAGAAAGACAGGGGATCAGGTGAGAGGACATGGAGTGGACACGGGGATTTGGCAGTGTGCAGACAGCGAGCTCAATGAAGATTGTGTTTGTGTCTGGATGCAGCCCACGTCTAAGAGTAAAGACCGAGACCTGCATGGGGATTCACCAGCCCTGCAAGGCTGATTTTACTGACTGTAAACACAGGCTAATAGATAAATGCACAAACATTCCCGCATCACACCAACCAAAAATAAAAATACAACCAAGAGCATGTTTACCCGACTAAAACATAAAATCTTACATTGACACAAGGGAGAAAAAACAAGCATAACAGATACACTTGAGTAGATCTGAACTGGTTTAAGATTTTATTTTGCGGTTATAGGAATTAAATCCATAACATTTTTCTATACAGTTTGTAGTGTGTACATCCGTTTTCTCTGGTTGCTTAGAGAGTTAAGTAGCTCTGTAGCATTTTGAAAGCTGTCTGTCATCTGTGCTTAATCATCAAATTAGGGGATTTCTATCTCAATCTAGGCCTGGACATAAATCAATAACAATATATATCAATATATGTAGACCAATATCAATAAAAACTATATCTGATAGAATTTTCAATAATTTTACTGAATCCAGAACCGCACAGCATTCTGGGGGATGTAGGCAGAGGAAAAACTTCAGCCGCTGAACCTCTCAAAGCAGCTAAGCAAGGTTGGTGAAATCAAACAACTTTCTTGCTCTTTGGTTACCTAGCAACAACTTGTGGAGTAACTGGCGCAGCACCTGTGCTTCGTAACTGCTTAAAAATAAAAAGATGAAATTGTGGATGAAATGGGAAAGGTTATGTCACTACTTTAGCTGTATTTTAGATGTTTAAAACAAACAAAAAAAACCCACTCAATAATTATCAACTGAAATGAAACCCTTATATTGTGTCACGTTTTCCAGCCATACCATCCAGCCCTACCTCCACCTTACTCTTTTTATAAAAAGACAAAATGGAGTGTTTGGAAATTTCTGCTGTTCATAATCACTTCTGTATCAATACATTTTAACAGCAGTAGTTGCATTCCTGTACTTTTAAGCGAAAGCTTAAAAGTACAGATTGCTTTATGCACTTTTTAATTTTTGTTTTAATTCATTCAGCTGTGCTGTCTGTGACCACACAGTCAGACTCTTATACCACTCCATGTCCGTAAAACTCTGGACACTGTAATGGGAGTCTAAGCAATCAGAGGTTTTTTTAAGCTCTTACAGCTGGATGTTTTTTAATAACGTAAACCAGATGTGTGTGTGTTTGTGTAAAACAGCCTTTGATATTGGACAGCTCAGTGGACTGTAGAGGGGAAAGATCAAGACAGTGTGTGTGTTTAAGAGTCCTTGAGTACTTTGGGGTCTGACAGACAACACTATGTCTGGTACACTGAAGCGCAGCAGATGAATATACTACACAAACGCATCTAATTATGTGAGGATGAACAGCAGAGAAGAGGTGTGAAGGCAACAAAGGGAAACCATCAGTATCATTTAAAATGTGATTTGAAGCAGTTCATTAGTTATAATGGACCAGCGATCCTTCAGATACAGTGAATGAATAATTCACTTGTTCATTTTGAGTGTACCGTGTTTTTCATCGACGTTGTATCCATGTTACGGATATCTTCATGTTATCTCGCTAAGCATTTTTCTGGACTTGATTATGTAGACGAATAATGACTTATACCAAGAAATCGTTGTCTAATTTGGTTTTTTGTCGTTTTAATTAAACGTTTGTTTTTCCAGAGTGACATATGATCCTCTGGTGGATTCAGTCTGATAGATTTAGGTCTGAAATGTCTTACTGTACCTTGCGAAGAAGGAGGCAGCTGCAGAAGTGGCAGTCGGTGCTGAGGTGGTTGCAGCCGGCGTGTTGGAGGGAGAGTTTGTGTGTGATGGAGAGTTTGCACGTGCAGGGGAGTGAGAGTTGTAGCGGTTCAGGGCCGCTTCAGTCACTCCTTCTCTTGAAGCCTCAGAGATCATCTGGGAAATCTGAAACAAAGAAAAGGAGATTCTTAATGCTTCACAAAAACGAGAGCCGTTTGCAGAAAAAACAACAATTTTAAAGGTAAATCACCAATAATATGCCCAAGTTGATACATGCGCACTATGGACAAGTTGTAGGTGATACATTAGCATTGCGGCTGGTTTTACTTATTTATCAAGTCTAGTTTGAACATTTAGTCACCACATTCACAAAGAAGAGATCAAAACAGAGAAGATAAATTGAAAAGAGCTATTCTCCTGAATTGTCTCTTTCAAGCTGACATATACATTAGTGTTTATCATGTTAAACATTTTTACACACACTAGCTAAACTTTGGTTTAATTCTTACTGGATAAAGACGTAAGTAAACTCATACAGTTTTCTGCTGTGACCCTTTTTGAGGGAGATTAATTCAATCTACATTGACATATCCTCCTGTTTTTTTTATCTTTGTTTCTAGGAAAGAAGTTAATCCTTTTGCGAACATTTGAACACCACAGCAAAAACTTCTCCATTTAATACAGTATTAATAGTTGACTGACAGTTTATAACCTCTGTATTGATTAGCAGCTGGTTGTTTCCAGATATAGAGAAACAATTAAAAAATTTTTAAAAAAATCACAACAACCTCCTGGTTCGTCTCTCATAACCCTTTTAGTTTGCAACAGGTTTTAAAACGCACAGAAAGTTGTATTAAAACATATGCAATGCAATAATCAGGTACACATAAAACTGTATCATCAACATATGTCTGAAAATTTAAGAAGAATGAAATACTGCAGTGATCCACAACTCAAATCCCCAGGAATCATCCTGCATGTTTAAATGCATTCCACGCCCATCACACCTGAGTTAAATGATGCATTCAAGTGTCTGCAGAAAAGCCTGTTCATGACCCATTCATTTAAATCTGATGTATGCCAACGGACAATTATCTGAAACATACAGAATATTGGTCACCTTGGACCGGCGTTATGAACCTCTGTAGTAGTACACTTTTGCACTGACAATTAAACAGCAAATTACTTCTGCTAATGATGAATTGCTTGTAAAAGTTTTGCCAAATTAAAGTATATTTTTACTAAGAAACATAAATCCAGGTTCCCTTTATTGACTCCCTTCCAAAACCATTTGAAAGTAAGAAACATAAGCCTTTCTGCAGGACGTGTTTTTTAATGTAGCTGTGTAGGATTAATATAAAATACTGCCAAAGGATCTTCAGACTGAAGTCATAAATGTCTCCTTCTCTTCCAACCACATGGCCACACACACACACACACACACACACACGCACACGCACACACACACAGAGAGACACTGAATAACATGTGCTGCTTCTCTCATGTGTTCAGGTGAATCATTTATGTCACAGGTATGGATTATTGATTACTACTCTTTATGGTCTGTCTAATACCAGACAGCAGAGCACCTGAATTATACCCAAATACTTCAGTGGAGGAACTCCGTGGAGCGGGTTGTGTGTCCTTGTGTGGCTCAGTGTCTGCTCTTCTCTACATCGGTGCGTAAATCAGCTCAGCTTGACGTGTATTTACTGCCGAGGCTCCTGGGGTCGACGCAGGCTGCCCACTGCTTGATAGATGGCTTGTTGTAAATAAAATCCCTGTGCAGTTTGTATACAAATAGAGCACTTCTTTGTGCTTTTACTATATTCAAATGCTCACAGTACACTGTAAAAACATTTAGTTGTCTACTATCTTCTGCTCCTTAAGTAAAATAAATGTAGCAGGTTTTAGGTTTTGAACCTAAATGTTTGAGTTTGTGAAAGATAAACTTACAGCAGTAAAGTATGTTAACTTTTATATTAAGAGTTGAATAAACTGGAGTTTTTAGGTTAGCACTTAAAAAACTGATAGAAGAAAAAGACAGGAGTGGGAACTATTTCCCAGAATGCTTAGCAGCATGTTTTGTATCCTGAAATGGAAGTGGCATTATGTTGATCTGACGCCGGTGTTCAGTTTGCAACGCTTGAGGATAATATCCCTTTCACACTAAATGTTTTTAGCAGAATTCATTGTGATGTTTAACAAAAATTTATTGTCAGATATGAAATTTTGTTCATGTAATTTGAAGCAATAATTTAAATTGTTGTAAAGTGAATTAAGTAGTCATTTTAATTTGATATTGTGGGTGAAAGTAATAGAGAAATTTGGCTCTTTAACTAGGTAAGAACTGTTTTTATTTGTATGTTGTGAAATAATTATTTGGTTTAAATTGAAGCATTAAGTTAAAACTCACAATTCAAGATTAATGAATTTAAAAAACATTTTTTAGACAACTTGTCTCTTGTTGTTAAATCAGCTTAATAAACTTTAATTTCTGAGTTAAAACCAAAACAATTTTCTTGTTGACTTAAGTTACATTTTTAGCATTTTACTTTCATTTTAAAGTTAAGCTACTTTCAAATGTTTTACAGTGCAGATATGAAGTGTGGGTATTAGAATTGCTGTTAAGCAAATTTTGCTTGAACGGCGAGAAGAAGCCGTGAAATCTAAAATAATTGATTGGTTCTGTACAAAAAACAAGCAAACTGTTTAAACTACATGCAGGTTTCTGCCTGAGAAGCCATGGTAATAATTTAGATGGATCTGTCTGGCTTTTCATGCCCAAAGTTATTCATAAACCTTCCAGATTTAGAATTAATATTATTTTCATTCGGCAAAGACGTTTGTTTGTGATTGAAATGAGAACAGAATATTTCCAAACAGATTATAAAATACTGTAAAAACTACTTTCAGTTTGTTTTTTTTTGTTTTTTTTTTGTTTTTTGTTTTAAAAAAAAAAGCATTTTTATAAAAATTAGCATGCAAAAAATGATCTAGAACCTTCCCAATTACCAGTGGAAAGATTTTTAAGGGTCAAAGCAATAAAACCCTTCTAACCCGTTAAAGGTTAAACCAGAAAAAATTACTAAATAAATCAGTCTCCACTCAGAAATCCAAGTTTAAACGTAGAGCATTCTTAATATGACACAAGCCGATGTTACAATGTTTATCCTGCGTTTCCCCCTGGACTAATCTGGATGCAGTGTGGCTCCGCAGAAATACAGATTATATGGGTTTTTCTGGTTGCAATCTGAAGAAGACATTATAACCACACCGGGAGCTTAGAGAGAGAGAGAGGAATTAAACACAGTGATGCTTTAAGCTAAATGTAAATTCATGCACAGTTCTCTCTGCAGCAACTGCAGTCATCGAGCAAGTTCTGCATTAACCAGTCATTTGATTCAGGCGTTTTGAAGGATATGAAGAGTATCAGACCACTTTACTAAAGAATGACAACTAATTTTACAAGGTTTCTAAATATTAAACAATAACATTTTACCTTGTAATTAAGTATATTAGGTTGTAAATGAACTGCTTATTTTTCATGAGATGTAAAAATCTGTTTTATTTTGGTAATACATTTTTAATAAATTCTGTTCTCTCATTCATCGTGTCCAGGACTGACAGCAGTAAGATTTTTAGGTTTACATAGGTTCAGTTATGAATAATTATATAAAATAGGAATACGTTAACACTGAGCCTATCACTTGTAATGACTGATGTGTTTTATATTATCTCCTTTTTAAGAGTACATTTAAAACATTTGAGTCCAACTTAAGGCCTTAATCAAGTCGTTCTCATGACGGAAAAAGCTTCCAGATATTTATTTAATTAAACTTTTCTTTGCAAGTGGAACAATTTCCTAGTATTCCTGCAACCCAGATTTGTTTCCAGGCTACACATGTAACAAATCAAAGTTTCCATGGTTACAATTTTAGTATTTTAGAGGTTTTTCAGCTTTTCTTAATTTTTTACAGGTTTAACCTTAAGTCTTATTTTCCAGACAGACCTATTGAAACAATTAGAAAGTGATATAAAGGAATACAAAAGGAAGGTCTTCTGTGGGTGTTAGTGAAATATAATGAATAAAGTAAATAAAAATTAATTGCTTCAATATGTTATTATTAATATTGATACCAATTAATACATAAGTTTGAGTCAGAACAATTAATCCAAACCAAATTTAGCAAAAATCAACTTTATTGATGTTAAACAATTAGATATTTAGATTTGATTACATTTTAGTAAAGCCGATGGCGCGGTTTATTTTTTGTTTTATAAAGTGCAATTCCTGTTTTATTGCTGTTTTCATTTGGAAGAGACACAATGAGGACAAAATGATAAAGCACGTCTTGTTATCCAGTCAACAAAATACCAAATTACAGAAAAAAAATCCAAATCAATAGATATTACAATAATACTTGATCCATTTTTTTTCTCATCTAAGCAAAAAATCTGAGAGCCATGACTTTAAATATTCATTTTTTGTTCCCTTTTATGAAACCAGATGAGCAAACAGATTAATTAGTTTAATCTTAATAGTTTTTATTGTCAGGGTAATATGTTGACATTAGAAATGTAATCAACAGAATGCAAACCATTAAATATTGTCTTATTAAAGCTGTACATCATTTATGTCCAGTGCAAATTGTATTAAGATTTACCTAGAATACTACAAGAAACTTTGAATTCAGACTAGAAGACACTTATTGCTGCTTCACATCTCTCTGCTTCAGCCTGGAAGCTTGTAGAAACTCTAATCTGTGATTTTCTGTCGTCTAATTTAATTTCTTTAACACAGAAACTGGTTGAATAAATTGTTTAAGTTTGTCTTCTAATGTACAGCTGGTTTCACACCCAAACCATTCTTGCTATCAGTTGTCTGTTTTATTGATGTGTGAACTTGTAGTTGCTAAGGGAAAAAATGACTGCTGCCATCACTTACTGACTGATAGTCAGTAAGTGTAGAAAAGAGCGAGTCCATTCACCACACATCTGTCCTTGGTCTGCCTTTTTTTGTGCCAGAAGAAATACAGTAAATCTTTCAAAACATATTAGAGGTTATTATCTGTTCTCTCAGGACCGATTTCTCTGGTTACAAGAGCTTGTAGTGAACAGCAGAAAAGCTTTTGTATTGATTTATAAATAAATGGTCGGTAGGTATAAAAGTGCAAAATCGCTAAGCCTTTTTTGTGTGCAAAAAAAAGCAGTAATATACCCAGATGCATCTTGAAATCTTACAACAGATTCATTACATATATTTTATGTGTTTATCTTAATATTGATGATCATGAAAAGCAAACATTCAGATACTAAGACAATTTGAATTTTACCTAAAAATGATTTCTAACACCAAAATATGCTACCCACAACTTTGCTTATTTACTTTAGGGAATATTCGCCCAGAACTTGCTCAGGGCTCCTTTTGCTTCAATGCAGAAATTATTTATTTACATCGTGGAAGTAATCAGCCTGTGAGTTTGCTGAAGGGCTCAGATTGCTTTCATGATGGCTGCTGGCTTGTTGAAATGGTTCAGTCTGGTATTAGAACGCCACATTGGTTACTGGTGTTACTGGCGAGTTACACCAGTAACGAATGTAACCAGTAACATCCCATACTTTACAGCTCTGGAGTGGGTTTAAAACAGCTCAATGTTATTACATTTAAGTCAATTTTTTTTAATACTTTTGTAACAGACTGATTACTAAAACCAGATTTTAGTGGAATGCTCACTTTTATAGCCTGACTTTTCACAAAGAAAAGAAGCTATGTAACCTGGTCGGAGAAATTACACAAACAGAGAATGTAAAATTATTTACTCATTAAAGTAATTGTTCCTGTGTTTGTCTTCATGAGGTCATTAAGGTTGTTCCTTTCAGATTTACCCACAGGAAAGGCTGAGCTGCTGTCTATATCTTCCGGTAAATTGGGTTATACACTGGATGAAACTTTAATGATTCACATGAGGAAATGTAGCTGCAGCAGCATCAGAGAAGCACCAGAAACAATAGAGACGTGAGGAAACACAGGGCCAAACGTAGTGAAAATAATGAGCTCCAAAACAAAGCAGATGAGGACATTTTCACTGGTCCGCTGGTCCAGAGATTAGCTGGGATTTGATTAAATTCATAAAGGATTTCTAGAGGAAGTAAAGCTGGTTTAAAAAACCCAAAAACATAGATCCTGACAGTCTTCCTTTTACAGGACATCGTTCATCCACACTGGTGGTAAAAATGCCCTCATTTATCTTCATAACACCATGGCCGCCATTTTCTACAGCATTTGCTCTCTTCACCCGTCTCCGGTGTAGTTTGTGCTTCAAGGGTGACAATAAAACATTTCTGTTTGTGTGTCTTCAGGTGTGTGTGCTCCTGTTTGCTAAATGCAGGAAGAGAAGAGTTTGTGAAGGTGGGAGCAAATAAAAAACAGATAAATGAAAAATTACAAGCAGCTCGTCCTAATAGATTGTTTTGAATATGCTCATGATTTAAATGTTAAAATAAAATCCAGACTGCACTGTATGGAGGCTAATTCTCTCTATATTATTGAGGCAAAGGGCTTTCTCTCTTCTCAGTCCAAAATGAATCCTAACATGACCTCATCTCAAAGTTTCTCCCAGACAAATCAAATCAGTGATATTTAGCATATGATTATGTGCATTTTTCTCTTAACATGAAGCATAACATATAAATATGCTTATCTAACAGAACCACAGCAAGCCGGGGGTTTCCAGCCGTATATCAGCTAACTTCCTGTTTCTGTCACTCAAAATAGTGACAGACGCTGTTACAGAAGAAACGTCAGAAATGGGGGTTTTTAAAATTACATTTCTGAGTTGCACAGATTTCCTGAGGTTGTTTATGTTTTTATTGCCAGGCTGCTGCTGGGACTAGATCTTGGTCTTAGCCTACTAATGCATCACAAACATGAAGTGGAAGTCTATGTTTGAACCACAAACTTAAGGCTTCAACTTAGAAAATGTCTTACAACATGCATACAGATTTTTAAAGTAATCTAGACACAGTCAGTCATTTTACTGTGTCAGCCAGGCTAGATTCATATTGCAGGCTGACTGCAGGTCTTCAGATTTAAACTAGTGGCTGGTAGCACTTGCCTAAAAAGGTTAAATTCTCTCTCCTGATATACTGACACATTTCTTACCTAATTAGATCCCAACTGGCTATGAGCTTCACTGTCAGCAGTGAGTAGTTCTCCGAATCGGTGTATGAAATGTTTGGCAGCTTTAACTAAACTTTAGCTATTTAAAATGGCATCTTGTTTCAGTTTCACATTTTACTTGAAAACTACCTTCACCTCCCTTTGCACTGTTTTGATCCATGTTTTCTTTCCCAATACACCTGCATGTGTCGCCATGGATACGCTTGTTGTTTGTCATCCAAAATAACCAGTGGATACTTTTTGTGTCATTGCAAACAAGCTTTAAAGCCAGTTAATCTAACGATTGATAAAATCCCACAAGAACACATTCAGGGACATGAATCCGTTTTCATAGAGACGGTGAGGACCAGAAGGTTTTGTCACATTATTGGCACCACTGGTGAAGTAAACAAATCTTTTCTTGCTCATTTTGAACTAACCAGGCAGTGAACTATTTGGTTTTGTACGATCTGTTGCTAGTCTAGAGTCCTGGTTCCTTTAATTTATGGTTAACAATAATTATCAAACATGTAGCATACTGCATGTATTATTGTATTAACTTTTCATATAGTAAAATAAATGTTACCTGCATATTTATATATGGCTCCACTTATTCAAGGTAATACAAACCAGATATCTAACAAAGGCAGGATGCACCTTGCATTGCTCTTATTAACAATATTTGACAGGTTCTACTTATAAATCATCCCTGAATTGTATGGGCAACCTTTTCCCCCTTGTGTGATCATAAAACGTCTAATAAACACAAAATATGTTGGTTGCTGCCTCTTACACTGCTGACACAGCAAGATTTTATTATGTTTTGAGTTATGACTGCAAACAGCAGGGATCCTTGAGTAGATTAGAAAAACACATCTTCTGAATGTCACTACTTTATATCTATCAATCCCACAATTTGGGTTTATTTTTCCTGTTTTGCTACAGAGTTGGAAAATTTTCAAGGGGTTTTTGTTTGGCTTATTTATTTATTTTATCTGCAGTTATAAAATTACCTGAAACAGTGCTGGAACATTATGCTCATATAGTATTTTTGCACTTCCAAATGTCGAATACATAATGGAGGAGCCAAGACATATAAGTTGCAAAACTAGGGTTGGCAAATTTAAATTGCATTAAATTCCTCAGAAGCAGCTCTTTACTGTCTCTCCTCTTTCAAGCCTCCTCTTCATCCTCTTTTTCTACACCGCAAATCTTTCATATCCTCGTCTTTCCTCAGGATTCCCATCTTTTGATCACCTCTCAACTCATCGCCTCCCCCTCCTAGAGCAGAGTGATTTATTATCATGTTCCTTTTTTCCTGCTGAAACACCATTACTGTCAAAGTCACAATGGAGACACACGAGCGCCCTTCAACATTCACTGGGGTGCTTTTTAATGGACGCCAAATACATAAACACGCAACACATTGAGAAAAATCAGAGTAAAGAATTAAACAAAAAAAATACAAATTTAATAATAAAAATGCTAAAAGTGTCTCAGATAGAGTCCTTTAGGACCAGTGGGATAAGAATTGGCTTTTTTCAGTGACCATCCAAAGTAATTGCCATCTAAAACTCTAAACTATCTGTCCACATAAGAAAGAGGAAATATTAAAGCAGAGGGAGAAAAAGAGACATGAATAAGTATAGAGGGAACGTAAAAGAGAGTGAAAGAGTGAAAGGGTACTGAGGCTGTGTGTCATAGAGTCCCCAGAGTTCTAATTATCACTGTATGAATTATTACATCTGTAACTTTTGGATCTCCCCTGGAGTCTCAGCTGCTGCCTCCACCCATAAACACCTCTAGACCACCCTTCACTTCAGGCTATTTCTCCCTTCTACCTCCCTCTCCTTTATTCCCGCTCCCTCTCTTCCTGTCTCATCCAAAAACATCTACATGCTCCACTAGTCATTTTGAGTCTTTCAAGTCACTTGAAAGCTTTAATCTAAATGGAGAGGCCTCTCATTCCTGTTTAAATGTGATTATAAAATCTGAAAGCTTGAAGTTTTTATACACTTTTTTTATATTTTTTTTTACCAGCTGAATTTGTACAAATGTTTTTAAGTTGTATATGTGTAGCGAGGTTTTATTTAAACAATATTACAGATGTGATTTTATTTAGTCAAGTTGTTTAGACATCTATTGATGCTTTAAGTTCTGTTACGCTGCTCTTGGCAGTTGGTGGTTACCGTAGCAACCGGTAACCGATGGCTCCTCCCCCTTTTTTCTGTTGCTGTTTGCAGCTTAGGATCAGATCTGTGTTTTCTTTACAAGTATTATATTTTAACATACATTTTAGACAAATGTAATTATATTATTATTATAATAATATTATATTATATTTCATGAGTTTCATGAGTAACTTTGCTATTTTGTATATGTTTTTAACAGTTTTTATTATTAATATTGCCCATTTTATCCATCCATCCATTTTCTAACACCCTTATCCCTAGTGGGGGTCGGGAGGTGCTGATCTCTAGCTACAGCTCACGTTCCGGGCGAGAGGCGGGGTCACCCTGAACAGGTCGCCAGTCTGTCTAGGTTGCCCACTTTAGCTACGTTTAATTTAACAAATACTAACTGCTGCTAACTGCTCATTGGGAGCTATTGCTTTGTAGTTTCACGGTTCTATATTGTATTTTATTTAATGTATAGGAACAGAATGTGCTGGACTGATGTTAACCACCAACTTGATTTCCTCTCTTTTGTTAGAATAAATACAGTGAACCTGAGTGTGTCTGTCCTGAAGTCAACCTACTGGACCTGAGATGAACAGAAGGGTTACACTATGTCATTATCAATATATTAATTGAAAATAGCTTCAAAACAACAATTTTATCACTTGTCACCATAATTTCTGGGACCATTTGTCATCCAGCAAAATTTGTTATCATGACAGGCTTGCGTTGTAGGTTTCCCTGTTTATGCTGCTCACATCAATCATTTGGCCACATTAACGTATGTTTCCATAGTAACAATGTTAATGGGTTCATTAGAAAGGGTTTTTGTGTGAAGGAGAAGCGAATGCCTCCAAACACAAACCTACATGTGTGAGCGCCTTACCTGGTATGGATACAGAGTGACTCCTCCATTAGTCCGGTTCTGGTGCTGATGGGCCTGCAGAGCTGCTGCACTCAGAACCGCTCCCCCACCGTTATTGCTGGGACTGCTTACGCCGCTCACTGGTTGCTGCTGGGCACTGGCTTTCCCTGAGCTGGGGGAGCCATTCCTTCGGTCCACTCCCGCTCCCAGACCCAAGGAGCTGGGTTTGGATCCCAGTCTGTGTCCTGATTCTTGGAGCTGTTGAGTTGTGGGACCACAGCTGGACGTTTGCGTGCCTGAGGGACTCCCTTGACTGGGGGTGGACTGTCCATGGATCGGGCTTGGTGTCGGGGTCTGACTGGGACTCGGAGAAGGAGACTGCGAAGATGAGTGAGGAGTGTATGGAGCAGTCACAGAAGAGGACGGGAGAACCGAAGGAGCCCATTCACGTGAAACTGGAACTCCTGGTGGTCCCGAGGTGCCTGCTGGTCCTGAAGGTCCATGAGATCCGTACCGAGCTGGAGGCGAAGAAGTGGGAGACAGATCCCACTGATCCAGGGTGAGGACCATGCGCACAGCTTCCTGTTTGAGCTGAGTGAGGTGAGTGGCGCAGACATCGCAGCGACTGTCGCGCTCGTTCCACGCACGCCGAGAACTGTTGGGCACCTGAAGCTTGTCATGGAGGAGAAGTGAGAAGGACGGATCCTGGAGGAGAGATGAAGACCGACGGGTTAGATTAAAGGTGACCTGTATTTGAATACAGGTCTATTCAAAACATGGACAATGAGAATTTAGTCAGATCAGTTCTGCCTATTGTTGATTGCTTCAGAATGAGCTGTTTTAGGGTCAGATATGCTGCTTCTGGCCATGGCCCCCCAAACTCAACTTTTACATTCACACTCAAAATGGCTGCAAACAGATGCACAATTATACATATTTGAAAAGCATTAGTAGAGCCTCCTCTACTGCAATTTGCAGCAAGAATGCAGCAAATTGCTTCTGAATAGTTAGTCAACAACAAAACACTTGTCTTTTCCAGCAGCCATTGTACAGCACATACAATGGTAAAACCAACTGACAAAACATACTGGAGCTCCAACTGGGTTGCTCGGTGACGACCTGGGCTTGACTGGGGTTGCTAAGTAACAGCACAGTGCCAGTTGAATGTCACTTAACAACTGAGAAATTTATGAAATGACTCATTTTCGAGACACCAAAAAACATTAACTTAGTGCCAAAAACAACTGGGTGTTTTTAAAGTGCTAAGACTGTATTTAGAATAAGTTGAGACCCAAATGAAAATGAATGGTGTAATAATGGAACGTTTAATTATATAGAACCAACTATGATGGTAATTACAAAAACAAAAGTTAAAATGTTCTGTCAACATGATAAAAGTAATAAAAACTCTTGAAAGATTAATGTTAGGGGAAGAGAAATGCATATTTTACATATATGCTTCTAAATGTGAAAAACTTTCACACTTAGGCATTTTCTGCTTATTACCTTCATATAGTTAATATGAACTAAAATATAAAAGACAAAGCAACCACTCATATTTAGAAAATACATAAGAATACATGCTTAACTGTTGTTGTGACAGATACTTTCATATTAAATAAACTCAAAAATGCATACCGAACATTTCTGAATTAAACATTTTTTTTATGGCTGTGATGTGATATTTTAAATGTTGTATTCATTGACTGTAAGTGGAAAATCATTGTAATTAACAGCAATGAAGGCTTAAAAACATCAGTCTGTGCTTAATTAATTAATCCACCTACATAATGTATTACACGCAAAGAACTGTGTTAATGAAATAAATTAAAATTTCTATTATATTCTAATTTAGTGACTAGATGTGTAACCTGAAGACATAAAAGCAACATTCAGACTCTGTGAAAACACACATTTTCTTCCATTAAGAGCCGTGTGACACAGAGGAAGTTCCCTAATAAAGGTGACATTTCTTCTTCTGGCGTCCTCAAGCATGTTTAACCTTTTCAAAAACAGAGCAGATTAAACAACGCTCGTTTTATAATCGTCGGGTACAACAGTTAGGTCAGTGGAACATGAAAAATAATTCTTAAGCATTTTAGGATTTATTTTTTCATCCAAATCTAATGTACCTGCTTCTTCTGGTTCTGGTTCTGCTCTGCTCTGCGTCCCCAGAACCAAACATGGAGAAGCAGCATTCAGCTTCTATGCACCACAAATCTGGAACAAACTTCCAGAAATATGCAAAAATACCGAGTTCCTTTAAATGAAGGATAAAAAACCCGTCTGAGCTGCCTTCGATTAATAACTGAAACATTGAATATTTCTTGATGGTAACTTTTATTATCGTATAAAGCACGTTGAATTGCCTTGCTGGTCAAATGTGTCATCAAAATACACTGTACTTGACATATGAGGCAATATAAGAAACGATATGATGGCAGCTTAAAGAGCTCTGGAAAAGCCAGTTGGATTTATTTACCTTTGATGTTACCTTGCTATGGATTATAACGCCGCTATCCTCTTTTAAAGAAATATGAGAGCACTGTATGGCTTTTAGTTCATGTTTATGGATTTAAAATGAGGAGAAGGGATTCAGTGTTGCTGCAGAGATGTTTGTTTGGTCCACTGGTGAGGATTTCCACTAACTAATGAAAGTTTGTTTACCTGTGCATAACAAGCTACAGAAGTCAAGTTTGTCATTTTGCAGAATTAATCTTAAAGCAAACGAGAGTCAGAAGCTGCACATATTTATTAACCCTTGCAGAGAAAACTCTGATTGTTTGGTGCAAAATAATTATCCACAGTAAGTCTGAAAGTATGCATGTTGCATTCAAACACTGTTTAGAAAGTCATAGTGTGCAAGTAAAAATAATGTCAAAAATACAACCTTTGTAGAAATATTATAAGATATAATATCCAGCTAAACATTACACTCCAGCTTGACTTGCAGTTTTTTGGAGGGGCTTTGTTGGTGGTAATTCTGTCTTGTAGCACCTCATTTATGTAAATAAATGTAATGCACCTTTAGTGAGCTCATGGATTTGCACTAAAGGAAGCAGTCGATAGTGGTAGTAAAGTGTGGGCTGAGCGTGCAGAATCTGTGTTTCCAGACTAATTGGAACCACTTGTTCAGAACAAAGCTGCTCTAAATCTCCTGCCGTCCCTTTTTGGGCTAAATCTCCAAGTTAACAAGCAAAAGCACAAACACAGATAAGAATCTGAACCTTTCTGATCTCAGTGAAAAAATATTTTTGTTGCAATTTCCACAAAGCATTAAAAGCTTATCTGATAAAACTCACTGAGTAGAAACGTGTTTTTTATTTAAAGATAGGAATGCTGACTGTAAAGTATTATACAGCTGGAGATGGGTTCCTAAATCATAAAACTGTTTCTTGCAAAAGTATTCAAAGGTTTTCACACCTTCTATGCTACAACTTCAAACAAAAGCATTTTTTTTTCCATTTTTCTCCTCTAAACTTCATTTTATTGAAGAAGCAAATTCCCCAAACCTTGAATTTATTTCCATTCTTTATCATGTTCACATTAAAACCTTTTCAAAGTGCCTGAATGAGCTGAGATCTCTGTGGTTCAGTCCAGGCGCGCAGGAAAGAATCTGCAGAGTGAGATGTTAATCAAAGTGATGTGTTGGCTCTGTCTGTATATTGACTTTTAATCAATATATGATTTATGACCACACTGAGCTCACGTGTGTATATGTGCCGCCAATTATTACCGTAAGCCTGTGATAGACGTTTCCCAGCAGGACAAAACAGGCAGATATGAAGACACAAAGACAAATGATTGACAGAAAAAACACAGCAAAACCTGTAGAGAATTAGATGTGATTTATTAAGCCTCCGCTCGTCGGGAGAGACATTTCTCTGTTAGTTTGCTCCATTATTTGTTTATTTTCTACATCATCCAATTGGCTGAAGGAACAGCTTATAGTCTCTGAATGAATGAGTCTCTCTCACTAAAAAAAATCTGCTACTTTTTCTCCATCAATGTACCCAGTTGTCCATGTATGAGTGCTTATGTAGATACAAAGCAACACTTCATCTAATCGTAAAATACCCCTTCTTAATGTGAGAGCCGCCTCCTCGGCTACATAAACAAACCACACAACCACAAGATGCACACACACACACAGCAGGACCCTCAGTGTGTGTGTGGGCGGGTGGTGTTTAGAGATAAAGAGTACCTTGTAATATGTGCAAACCAGTCAAAACAGTAGTCTGGTATGAGGAAGACTGAGGTTAAACCTGGTGTTAGATGTACAAGATATCTTGATTTTTCTCTGGAAAAGTTCTCATTCAAGCATCTAAATATATTCCCATTAAACTAAGAGTAGTGGCATGTCACAGAGTTTCTATTTCCACATGATGGTTTGGACAGATTGTAGTTAAATTAATTGTGCAGCTCAATGTAATGGACTGGATTTTATGCACAGGTATCAGAATATAGATGTGGCATTTTCTAAGTTTTTATTTGTAAAAAAAAAAAAAAAAAAAAAAAAGTGACAAGGGGTTTGAAGGTGTGTGAATATTTATGCAAATGACTGTAAGAGAAAATAGAGCTGAAGCAGAGCTGGTTGCTGAACATTTAATCTCATTGGGGTCTTTCTGACCTCTCTGTGACCCTGAAGCATAGTCCATTAAACACATAATGGATTAAAGCCAATGAAGCTAAAACTGAGTGGAAATCCTGTTTTTAGATGCAATCAAGCAGTTTAAATAAAGAAAAAATACTATGAATATTAGAGGAAAGGTTTATTTAAACAGTTATTTTTAATGAATATGAAGAAAAAATACATTCAGTATGAAGTATAATGTCAAAGGAGTGGAAGTATGAAGCTATCAATATTCCCACTCCTCTTCCACCTACATAATCTTACAGTTAGTACATGTATAATCCCTACATATAACAACTAAACCAACACATTCTGTCTTTTGATTCAGTTTCTAATTATTTCTTCAGAGTGATACCTCTTTATTTTATTATAACCTCATGTTTCTGTGGATTAAAGTTTCCAAACATTTCCCTTATCCACACACATCTTTACTGCCAGAGGAGATCAGTCCAAGCGCTCAGAAAACAATTGTACAATAGCAGATGGAGAAAGTATTTTTTTTTTTTTTTTTTTTGGTTTTGTCATCTTTTAATGAGCTTATGGTTACATAACGATGTCTGGATGTTGCCGTCATAGTCTCTGCAGTCACATCTATCCATCTCTTCAAGCTTCGCCAACGAGTTTATCAGTTTTCTGTGAGTGACTCAATGAGACGTAGCAGCGCTGCAGACTGGCAGTGTGTGTGTGGGGGCCATGGGCGCGTGTGCGTGGGTGTGTGTGTGTGATTCATTTCCTCCTGCAAGGGTAAACACAGCCTGAACAGCAAAGATGGAGTGACAAAAAAAGAGAAAGCAGCTTCCAAGCTGACTGAACAGTGACCTAACTGACTCTTTGTGTGTGTGCGTGTGTGTGTGGGTGTGGGTGTGTGTGTGTGTGTGCGTGGGCATGTGTGTGTGTGTGTGTGTGTGTGGCGGCTGGAGAAGGACACAGACAGATGCTATTACTGAGATCTGATGGGAAAAGACAACTTGGTGCTATTTGCTCTCTCTTTTCTTTATGTGTGCATAGAAAGGACTGAAAAGTGTGTAAATACACACCCACAGCCACATACCAAATAGAAAAGCTGCTTCTGGTAATACACTCGTTTGTGTTTTTTAACCTTTGGCTTCCACAGGATTTACCTCTGATAAATTCGACTGTAGTTTAAGGCGTCGCATTTGAAACTGAAGAGGATAAGGCTGAACTGACAGCAGTTTGGAAATCAGAAGCTATACATTTGTGCATAATTTTAGCGTTCATCTTTCGTCGCTTCATACTGATTACCTGCCTCTTATATTTCTGATTATTCATTTCTCCTCTCTCTCTCTTTCGTTCTGCAGCTACACCTTGACACAGACTTGCAGAGGCATTTCCCAGCAGGTCTGGGATCAGGGAGATCATGCAGAAGAGATGCAGATGGTCTCCTGCACCTTCTCTGACCACATAATGGAAAACATACAAACACGCCACCTGGACAGGTGATCTACCATCACACACACTGGCCTCATGATAAGGACTGACATGTTCTTCTGTGATGGAGGCTGGTGTCTGTGCAAGAAGAGCAAGGTCAAAAACAAAATGGCATCTCAGATCAATCACATGGATGGGCGAGGCACATGTATGAGGATTCACACAAACCTAACTCCACTCCCACAGAAAACACACAAAATACAGTATAAAATTATTTAATAAATAAAATAAATTAAATTAGAAATGACAGGATATTTCTTTGACTCATAAAGACACAAATAACTTTCCAATACAACATTCCAAACAATGAACACGGTTCAGGGGTGTCCAAAGTGTGGCCCTTGGATTGACTTTGTGTGGCCCTCAGGTCCAATTCAAAAATGATACAAATTTGACCCGTTATTGCCAATATAATTTTCTTACACGGGAAAATGTGCAGTACAACACAAAATATTTGCCTTTTTATAACCACTTTTTAACAAAAAAGGTAAAACCTAATTTATCCAGAGACTTTCACTGAAAAGCCAACTTCGTTGCAGCCAAATCAGCTTTTATTCTTTCTTAACGTGGTTAAATATAGCAGGAGTTTTAAAACAAAGTGAATGAAATCCTGATCTGATTACTGAAAATAGATTTATTCAATTGAGAGCCAAAGAAACTGATAATAAGATGTGCTCCTAATACAGCAAACATGCAAATTGAAGTTGTAATACGTTTCTGCCAAAATATTTTGAGTAATCTCAAATTTTCTAGAGAAAACAATGAAATTTGATAGGAAAAAAAATAAAATTTTTAGATTAATATCAGGAATTTTCTACAAAAAAAACTTGGAAATTTCCAATTTCTAGAAAATTTGAAAAGAAATCACAAAATTAGAGGTTTTGCCAGAAATTTGGTCTTTTTTTTCTATCTACTATGGACCTAATACAGCGTCGTAAAACTATACAATAAATATCCAGCTACTTTATGTGCTTAGTTGGGTTTGTTTTTTTTGTTTTTTTTGGCCCTCAGCTATTTTTGGTTCTACAAATTTGGACACTCCTGGTTAATATTAAACATTTTAATTCACATTAAATGATTCAGTGTGTATTCAGGATGGTAATATTCTAGAAATATACATTTTAGTCACAAAAAGAAGAGAAAATAACCATCCAAGGTAATGAAAATGAAATGCTCAGCCTTAAGTTTTCCTTCACAGCATGCAAAGTTTGATAAGTTAAACTAAATGATTCAGATGATCAAAAACATGAAAATTTCACTGAGTCCTTAAAAACTGATAAAATATGAGCAAAAGTAAAATTCAGTTACCTGAACATGGTGAGTTTGACTGAATCATAAATAAAGCGACTAAAAGCCAAAGCTTCACCCATTTCTCTGCTTATGACAAAACGACTAGCTGTGTTTAAAATGCAGCTGAGGGAAAAAGGTTTGCATTTTTGCAGAAGCAACAAAGTGTTTTAGTTTTCTTCTCCGTTTCCCTCTGTGATAAATAACTTTAGGGCCTTGCAGACTTCCCCTCTCTGAGCCTCATTTATTACCTGCAGCCTCTCCTGCTCTACGCCTCGTTTAATCAGTTTTAATTGGTCTCTCTCTCTCACATGATCCAACAGTGGATTCAAAAAGGTCTGGATGTAAGTGTAACCTATTATTTATAAGTACTCACATTTACGCAGGGACACACAGGGACATTAATAACAGAAAATTAATTACACTGTTCATGTTGTGTTGTTGCAGCTGATATAGAAAAAGCATTAGATTGTAAAAATTACATGAATTGATCTTTTTATTCCAGGCGTTGGGTGCAGACCTCTGTATGTTGACACAACCCTGCAGCTCCACAGCCGTCTCGCTCTTTTACTGAAATCAATTTTTATCTTCAGTCAAGTGGGTTCAGCATTTATTTCTACACTGAGTTACAATGAAGTGCCTTTCATAAAACGTAGACAAACAGGCTGAAATTCAATTACATAAGCAAATAAATCCTGAAAATGTTCCATCTTACTATGGAATTACATGACTGAGTGTGAAGATGAATAAAAACCATTTAGATCTAATTCAGCACTTTTATTCATTATTGGGTTATGAGGAATAAATAATTAACTAGTTCACACCATGGGGTACAGTAAGTCAGCAGAGAGACTCAAAGTAAACAGAGGTTTTACTTTTACCACATTCCTACAGAAACTAAATAAACACAAAAATACTTTCTTCTAAAGGGAAAAAGCTTTTTAAACCAAACTACCATCAACAGTATCCAATGATTGTCATGGGATATTTTCAAGCTTGTTTCAGGTCTTGCCACAAGATCTCAGTTATAATTTTCCAGACTTTGACTAGGCCACTCTAAAACCTTTTTTTTCCCTAACCATTCATTAGTGGACTCACTGAAGTTTGATGGGTTTTCTGACAGTGTGTGTCCAGAAGCAGCATCAAGTTGCAGGATGCTGGTTCTGTCTATCCATAAAATATTTTCCCTGAACTCTCACAGTTCATAATAAAAGTTTTTTTTTTTTTGTTTTTTGTTTTTTGGTAAATGTGAGATGTGCCTTTTTGTTGATTTTGCTCAGCAGTGGTTTTGCCGTGATACTCTGAGAGATTCATTTGTCTCTTTCCTGCTGTTAAATCATAGGTGCTGGCCACAAATTGAGCAAAATGAGGTGTGCATTGTTTTTCATTTTATTTATGTAAAGAGAAGATGCACATTAATTAACACCAGAAACTCACCATGTAACTTCAGGCAGACCTCCTGGTTTAGTCGTCAGACTGCCCTTGAATTTGGTTGGAAAGGTTCACCGCTGCTCATGTTTTCTCTATTTGTGGAGAATATCTCTTACTGTGGTTCACTGGAGGCCCATAAAAACTAAGAAAGGGCTTTGGAAACATTTTAAGTCTGATAAATATTAATTACTTTCCCATTTGTTCTTAAATTTGTAAGATTAGTGGTGTAATGATATGCTCTTTTTTGAGAAGCTCCAGCCTACAGTCATATTCAGTTAATTAAACTATTCATCCCAATAAGTGATGTTGGTCAGATTAAACATTTAAAATACCAATCTTTAATAGAAATATTATATATCAAACATACTTTTTAATAAGACCACATTGCTGTTATTAATTTTTTTATTGGCCTGATGTCACTTTCAGAGACATGAAGTATTAAAACATTCATGCAAACATCCAGACATTTTCTGACCTCTGTATATTTGTGAAGTAGGTCATTAAACCCAGTCAAAGAGGGAACAAAACACCGTTTTGAATGTGTGAAGTTTGCCTGGTGCCGTATGAAAGTTTGACCATTTTTCAGCCGTGTGCGTTAAATGTCTCCTCCATGTTAGCAGCCCGAGTTACGAATCTTGTCCCAGCTTGTTTAACACTTTGCATATGAACCCCTGCTATAGTGTAAATGAGTCTGCTGGATGGTTCTTATTAGCCGCCTACATCAGCGCCCAGTGGTATAAATGAAATAGTTCTTTAAATTACTGCCCAGTTTTTCTATGTGAAAGCTACTTGCTAGTGCCTGTTTATAAATTAGCTGGCTGTTAATGGTGATGCCTGGTTGTAAAAAGAAATGCTTATAAACTCTTTCTGACTTAAAAAAATACCTGCAGGGTAAATTAGACATTAGATTAGCTAGGCAGAACGTGAAAGCGATCTGTTATCTAGCGGCCACTTAGCTTGACCTAATAATGATTCCACAGTCACTTTATATTGTTTGTTCTATTATTACTTTATGGATGGCATGAAGGTAAATACAGCCCATTGGTATCAAAGCCAGATTATTGGTGAAGTTTTATTGCCTCCTGTTGCAAATTAAACTAGAAAACATGTCGGTCTGCATCATAACAGAAAACGTTACAACCTTTGCCACATTTTGTAGAAAAGCATGCATAGTTCTACGTATATATTCCTGTTAAACAGACAGCAATTTAATCAGATCGTATTCTGAGTAGCAAGGAGTTCAATTAGGTTTAAATTATATTATTTTGCATAAAAATTGTCTAATAAAAACAAAACTACATCTGAAAATATGATTTTAAATGAGTCACTATAGGTTATTTTTATTTTTCAGTAAATAAACTAATTATGTATGCCCTAAACTTAACCGGTTTTAGCCTGAAAGAGTGAAATATAAAAAATAATTCTGGTTATATATTTTTTACTGCTGGTAATTTAGACATTCATTACTTGGCAGAAAACATTTTCTTAAAATGAGGGGTTGAAAAAAAATTTATCTAATTATGTATTTCCCAGGCACATAGAGGGCCATTTTATAAAACAATTAAGTAACTGTGTAACTAAAAATGCTGTATATCAAACATAAAACAAATTTGACTTTGCAATTTGAAATTACTCGCCGTCTCTTTAAGAAGCTCCTGCTCTTCTCCAACACATCACCTTAATGCTGCCAAAGGATTTAAACATGCAGGAAAGAATCAAAGCAACACTCCAGGTATGTTTTTAATGTTGGAATAACATTATGACATGATATAAATCTCAAAAAGTCAATTTTACTATAACATCCACCTTAAAGGAGGGTTGACAACCTTAAGATGAACTTCCACTGAAAGTACTGTTTTATGAACCTGGGTAGTTTGTTGGAATAGTTTACATTTCCTACATTTCCACTGCATGAAGCTCAATCAGGCATGAATCCTTCCTGAAATGCTCCAAGGAGAGGAAGAAAACCTCTTGGAGGGAGTTTTAATGAGGGAGGATGCTAAAGATTTCCAAACATTATCAATTAACTTTACATTGAATGAAAAAATGTAATATACGGTACACGTACTGCAATGCTCTGTGTTTTATAGAGTTGGCACTGAGTTACAGCAATAAAATCCTACAACCGCAGTGTAATTATTTAATTAAAAGAAGCACAAAGAGACTAAAACTGGTTGAGTTAAAACTGGTTTTAATAGTTCCAGCTGTAATTAAATTAGGATTTATTTTTCCTCGTAACTGGGAGTCAGGATTGGCGACACTAATTTAATATCCTTAATTTCCACACAGTCTCATACACTTTTGGGTGAAAGTCTGTGGCATTTCAACCATAACATCTGGAAAACAATCTCGTGTTGTCTGATTTCACTGTTTTTAATCCATTTCTGGACTCGGCTGTTGCAGTGAGCATAGATCAGTGTCCCATCAGCGCAGCAGCACAGGAACAGGACAAAGATTTAATTTACATAAACGGCTCTGCTTCCATCCTACACAATGAAAACAAACAAAAAAACAGCCTGGTAGAAAGTAGGAGTGAAGTTATGTGGGGGAAAATGTCCTCAAACAAGACTTTAGTGGCAATAATATGTGTCTCAGTTGAACCATGAGGAGTTATTTTAACTGTGACACACTTCTACATTAAATCCGGAAATATGTGTGTTATGTGAACACACTGACTGTTGAGTCCCTTTGCTCTGTCACTGTCTTGTCCTCTGATTTCCCAGGGATGGGGGAACTTCTCCTCATGACTTATTGCTGAATAATTCCAGTTTGATTTGCAACATAAAGTGATTCTGGCAAATGTTCAGCCGTCGTTTTATTATTATTATTTTTATCCTAACCTACATTTTATTCATCTTTACACCATCTCCCAAAGCTTTTGAGTCTCTCAGTTTCTTCTGTCCTCTCTCCAGTGACTCCATTCCTGTTTCTCTCTCTGACAGAGATAAATTGCCTCTTGGTGTGGGTAATCCATCTTCCTGCGTCCCACCCCTCCTGCACTCTCACTCCCATATTTTCTCCTCTTTTTCCTTCCATCTATTCCTCCTAGAAGTATCCTTCTATCCTAAAGTTAGTGAGACTCAGGGGAGGATGTGAAGGCCTGACACTTCACTGTTTAATACAAAACAGTAAAGAAATATTTTATTTATCATCTAGAGTGTGAAATCTTTTAATGTTCTTGATTTATTTTCTTAGGTTTTTTTCTCCAACTTTGTCTCGATTAAAAGAAACCAACAAGAAGAGAAAAAAAGACAGAGATAATGATTATAATCCAGCTGAATGATGATAATTTGCTACAAAAAAAGGACATTTACTGGCTTGCTTATCACAAATATCACAAAAACTATATTCAAACATATTAATGGAAAGTTGAGTGGAAAGAAAAAAGAGATAACAGCAGCCTTAAGATTGTGAAATGTAGCCTGTTCAAGATTTTGTGGCAGAGTCACCAGAAGCGCCTGGAGGCCTCCAGACCCACCGAACATCAATGTATCCACAACGTGAGATGTAACTGTCACATTACTTGTGTTAAGTTGCTCCTGAACCAGAAATGTTTCCAAAAACATTTTACATGGGGGAAAAAAGTATAAAGAATTATTGTAATGCTACATTGATAGTGTAATTCATACAAAAACAGCTGCGTGAGAATACTCTCAAGGCTGCAGTTAATCTGCTGGTTGTATACCTTCTGCAATTTTTCCTTCCTCTCAACTTTCCAGTAACATGCTTGAATACAGCTCTCTGTATAACCCTATTAAAAGCAAGACCATCAAGTAATCTGTCCCAGTTTGGCCCAGAATGAAAATGAGTTCATTTTCAACGCCCCTGGTGTGTGAGATGAGAATTACATGCTTCAAAGCGATTGGCATCCTCTTCATCAAAACAAGAAGTGAGGTCATATGAGGTCATATGTTTTGACAGGACAGCTTCCAACCTTCAGTGCCAATATGCTCTGAAGCTTCCCTGGTCTGCGTGTGGAAACCTGGCCTTTAGGTGCTCCTGTAATTTGTCGGAACGTTTTTCAGAAATTGTTAAGTGCTAGCAGAGTGTTGGCTTGTTGGCTCGGTGATGATGATGAGCATCATCCAGTTTCAGATGGAGAGGCCATTATGTCAGACACTTTGTGATTATCACCACTGAGACGTTTGCATTGACTTCATTGTGCTTAGCCACTTTTACAGTGATCAAAGTGAAAATGATCACCTATTTTATCAAAATACTGATTGAAATCTTTATTTTTCCTCTGGTGGCAGTTCGAATTAAGCAAAAATACTTCCGTATGATTTGAAGTTGTGGATTAGTTAATACTTCAGAAATGCTATTGCCAAATTTATGCCACCAGTAGGACTAATAATTTTTTTATTTGGTTTGTTTTCAGCTCAAAAATACATTCGTAAATGTATATTCATTGATTTATTTGTTTTGTTTATTTTCCATTCAAATTCTACCAATGTTCTGCCATGTTAGTCTCATGGTGGATATTAGCGACCATTTTGTTTGGTCCAGTTTTTGTAGTCTATTGGCGTTAACCCATACTTCTGTATTCATTAACCATGGAATTTAAATAAACCATTGTAGTTGCTTTAAAAACAAAAAACTGCAGAAAAACACCATAAAACAAAGGAAGAGGGTAAAAAAACACAACAGATGATAAACTAAAAAAAAACCCAGAATCAACAGAATATAAAAGCAGCAGAAGAAGAAAATGCAAAAACAGTAGAAAAATAATAAACATTAGAAAATGCTATGAAACACTGGAAAACAGTTAAAGAAAAAAAATAAAATAGGAAAGAAAATTTTTAAATATAGAATTATAAAAATGTTTGTTACCATTAAATTAAAAGTAAGTTAAAATTCAAACTTTTTTATGGTGTTTTTATGGTTTCAGCAGGGAAACTGAAAGTCAAAGTTTCCCTGCTGTTTCTTGGGTTTATCGTCACACAGTAGCTCTCATTCATAACTGGGAGCTCCATGAAAGAAAGCCCAGTGCTCCACTGGTGGCCAGTGCTGCTGAGGTTAAAGAGCGCAGTTATTACTGTAAGTTACTGTTTGATGTTTATGTTTCACATGAGCATCAAACCAGCATTCAATGTCAAAACCATCCAGGAAAAAGACTCCATTATCAGCCACTTGACTGCGAGTCCAAGATCATAACATGGGATATTATTACGTCTTTGGAGTAAGAAAGAGAGGAATTTGGGATGTGAGACAGATTTTAGAGTAAAAGCCCGACTCTCTAAGCACAGCCTGGTGTACAGCAGGAGATAAAAGTAAACAACAACAACAATTTTAAACTGTTTAAATTGGGCCCTTCAGGCTCCATTTGCTGAAAGTAATTGGAAAGTTTAATGGTTGGAGGCTATTCTCTGAGTCTGATTGAGGCACACGGTGGGAACAAACAGCCAATTGAACTCTGGGTCTGTGTCTCTCTCTCACACACACACACACACACACACACACACACACACACACACACACACACACACACAGGTTTGAGTGGCTATCTTTGTGGGGACTTTCCATTGACTTCCATTCATTTCTACAGCTGAAACCTTTCCCAACCCTAACTAAAACTCAATTCACACCTTAGTCCTAAATCTGACCTCTGACCCAAAAACAGCATTTCCCCTTGTGGGAACCAGGCTTTGGGCCCCACAAGGAGCAGTGGGTCCCCACAATGTAGTATATGTGTCAGGAAAATGGGCCCCACAAGGTATTAGAAACATACACACACACACACACACACACTTTTCGGTTTTTGAACAGCCTCTATGAATTATTACCTCTCTGTTTCTTTTAACCTCTATCTCAAGCAGATCTTTTCCCTCTTTTTTTTACTTTCAACTCCTAGTTTATTTCCACCCTCTCCTCTTTTATAGGCTGGATTGAAGAATGATATCAGAGTTAAGGGAACCCGGGTCCGCCAAGATGGATGATGAGTATTAGAATAAGTGGATGATGCTCATGTCTTCTCAGTATGTGGTTGGAGACTGAAAAATTGAATATTGTCTAGTGGCAGACAAATTGGTTACTTTAGATCTGTTTGAAGAACCAGCACAATCAGATAGGAGCTATTAAAAGTAAAAGAAAGTACCTGATACATAATTGGTGCAGTAAAATTTGCCCCAGCGTCAGGCTTGTAATGGCTGCCTAAATGTCATCGTTGTTCTAGTTTCACCTTCTACCCTTTACAATGCTCTGACACAATAGAGTCATAGTCCTCCTTAAAGTATACACACACACTTCTCTGTTTTCATCCTATATTTAGCATTAGACAGCTACCTATATAACTAGGCCTGGAATGTCCACACACACACACGCCCACACACACACACTAGCTCAGTGGAGCAGTCTGAGTCAGGAACATTATAACAGTACTTGTAAACAAAAGCACCACAGAAAAGGCAGAACCCGGCCTTTTTCCTAAAAGGACAATATTGGCATACTCTGACCCCTCAAACACACACACCTTGTGTTTGTTTTTGTTGCATAACCCTTTTCTACACGGTTTCCATTAATATCAACTTTAATATTTATCATTGGTGATAGGGTTGTCTTTAAATAGCATGAAGAAACAAGTGAATTCCTACGGGATTGTAGATCTTGTTCATACAAAAATACTACTAACCTTTTAAAATGTAAACATTCTAAACATGTTTTTGTTATATATAAATTATTTAAGCCTGAACCCCATTTAACTGCATTTGCTTCACATTCATCAGCCCCAGAAATGTCAGTGTGTCATCTCTAACACAGCCAGAGGCACAGTGGTGAGTTAGTGAGCTTATACGCCATAAATAAACTGGCTAGCCTTTCCAAACACTCCACTGCTGCACCAGAAACACACAAAGCTTTAGATCTCGTTCCTTTCTAATAAAACATCCCATCAGGACCGGCCCAAGTGTTTTTGGATTTCCATTTGGGCCAGCCACACCAACATGTCAACACCAGATGCTATACAATTCCTTACCTAATTAGAAACAATGCTAATAATAGTAGGTATTTTACACACCTAGAGTAGCTTACATCATACTAGAGTTGTTATGGTTACTAATTTTAACCTTACAGGAGTAGCAAACTAAAATAAGTATATTTTCAAATTCAGTGTTATTGATGTGTGCCATATTATTTCAACTATTTGGCATTAACATCCGCTGATAAACATTAAATTTATAGTAAACAAGTTATCAAGTTTGATATCTTAACAGCAGGAAGAAATTAACATATTATTTGTGTGACAACTATTAAGATAATATAGAAATATCTTTATTAACCATAACTTTAAATACTGATAAATTTTTTAAATGAAATGTAACTGATGGCTGTTATTTGATTGAATGATGGCATGTTTTTAACATGTCTGAAGTAATATCTTGCTGATTTTTTTTAAAACTTAGAGTAAAAAAACCTCTTACCTTGAGCTCTCACTCAAGTTAAAGAAGATATAATTAAAATAGTCCAACAACAAATTAAAAAGCCTAGCAAATTAAAGGTATTGTTTGTGCTTAAAAAGAAAGAAAATAACCATAACATACAAAATGTTCGTGTCCATTTTTCTTGTTTTCTCCTTTTTGTAGGTTTGGGAAAAAAAACATAGTAATTTTAAAACTGTTGGTTTATATTAAAGATTTTAGAAAAGGGTGAGTTTATCCCTTGATAGGAAACAAATTTAAAACGCAGACCTATCAGGAATACCATTATTTTTCCACAAAAAGTACCTGCAAATTTATACATGAAAAACACTTCTTCCTGTGGTGCATGTCTGTTTATTTCTGATTGGAAAAAGCAACTGATACTTCATTTTCATTTTACCCATTATCTAAAACACAGACTGAAGACAGGAAAAAACATTTTCACTCCATTTTTCATCATTGTATTGTCATCCAAAACGACAACAAAAAAAAATTGATTTTTACCTTGAAAGGTACATTGATAATTAAATATTATGATTTTAGTTTCCTCTTGCCACAATTTCTCAAAGAAACTGAAAGAAAGCAACCCTGAGAAAACCTAGAAACATAGAAGTTTATTGATATAAAGTTAACTCTCTCTATATATATATATATATATTCACACACACACACACACACACACACCGTGTTACCTGACACCTCAGCCTGTCATAAGATTTTCCCAGAGGGAGATGCTGAAGATAGATCTGCAATGTGTGATGATCCGATAGCTTGCGATGGTCTGTGTGTGTGTTTGTGCATAGGTGTGATGTGTTTGCATGAGTGAATGTTCATGCTTCTGTGTGATTTATCAGCTTCTGACAGGAGGCTGACTAATGTTAGAAGTGTTGTTAGCAGGTCTTCAAATGAACTGTTGAGCAAGCGAGACTTCACGGCCTCATGGAGGGCTGGATCTGTCACCTGCTGCTGTTGGTTTTAATCTCCACGTTTCTAAAAGTGTGGAGAAAAAATAGTGACTTAACCAGGCTGCTAATTATAATTATCAACACTTTCCATGAAGTGCATGAAGTTGTTTTGGGTGCTTAACTTTCTTATTCATAAGTATCACTTGACAGGTTAACAAATAGGCAAAAACGGTATCGCATATATATGTAATGATACATAAAGGTATTTACTCAGACTTTCCCAAATAAGTAATGGGCTTGTTATTAAATTCATGTAATCTCTACCAGTCAAATGTGAGATGCTGTGTACACCATAACTGATTAGTTTTAATAAAATATATGTTTAAGGCCCTTTTTACACTTTAATAATGACAGTAATGTAAAAATGAGACAGAGACATCACTACACTGCTGTCAGTATGACTATACAGATTTCCTAAGATATTTGCACAGAGAAAATTTTAATGGATTCATTCAACATCAAAATGATTACAGATTCAAAGAATAAGAAATTAAAATTTTGTTCTGGGAATGTATGAGAATCCTTCTGATTGAGCATACATTACTATTATAAATGATTTTACAGGTATAACATTTCAAATATTATTTCATTTACGCAGTAGTAGAGGAAATTTGCATCACTTCCATCCATTTTTATGTAAAGCGCTGGATTTTAATGCGTTAAACTGTCGTTTTTCTGCATATTATCCATCCTATACTTGTGCCTACTTCACTGCTTCTGAACAATGTTTTATACTTTTCTCAGTTGCGTGGGTAAAAGAGAGATAGTTGCCATGGCAGCCGTGGACATTGTGCAGCAGCTGCTGAGCATGTTTACCATAATCCAGTAATGTGCAAATGTTCTCTGTGATGCCATGTGCATGTGTCTTTGCACATTCGTTTGTGTGTTTTCAGACTATCCTCAGGATACCTCAGTCTGCATGTTGGTATCCGTTCAAGCTGTTGTGTGTCAGTGTGTCTGTTTGGGTATGAGCGCCCATGCATGTGATCTGCCCGTTGTGGCAATATGTTGCCAGTGTGTCACGGAGGAGAGTCTGCTTGCATTTTGTCTTGCAGCCTATGAATGTGTTGTGTTTTTTGTATATTTTATGTTTTTGGGATTTGATAAGTGAGATTTGTGCAGTTTATTAATGTTGGTGTCTGAAAACCTCAACATTTCCATAAGAGAGAGAAGAAATATGAAAGATCCAGGTGACAATCGGATCACCTTAGCAGATATTTAATCAAAAGTTTGAGTTAAACTTTAATTTTTACATTTTCATATTTTAAATATGACTGAGACATCACTACTTCATTTGTAGGAAAAAAGGTGTCTTAAAGTCTTAAAGATTTTTTTTTTGTCGACTGTATTTAAAATTAGCCTCTGACTGAGATGCAGATCTCCAAACGTTGGCGGCGTGTTTCTTTATTTACTTACTATTATAGTTCGAAAATGACTTTTTTAACCTGCAGTAATCTTGCTTTGCAGCTTTTCAGTCAGTCATAGAAAATTTTGCTGTTTATTACGAATATAAATTGTTCCAATTAATGTAATTGGCACCCTGAAGTAGATTATTCATTAATTTGTAGGTTATTCTTTTTTGATTACATCTTGCCATCGTTACACACCAAATGGTTGATCAATTGATTATGTGTCAGTAGCAACTCTAACCAGGTAGGTTTTAGTCTAGATTTAAAAGAAGTCAGTGTTTCGGCTGTTTTCCAGTTTTCAGGTAGTTTGTTCCAGATTTGTGGTACATAGAAGCTGATGCTGCTCCTCCATGTTTGGTTCTGGTTATGACGACGCAGAGCAGACCAGAACCAGAACCAAAACCAGAAGACCTGAGAGGTTCTGGAATGTTGCTATGACAACAGCAGATCTTCAGTGTATTGTGGTGCTAAGCCCTTCAGTGATTTATAAACTAACAACAGTATTTTAAAGTCTACTCTCTGAGCTACAGGGACCCAGTGGAGGGACTTTAGAACTGGGTTTATGTGCTCTATCTTACTGATTTTAGTCAGAACGCCAGCAGCAGCGTTTTGGATCAGCAGCAGCTGGAGGATTGACCTTTTAGGCAGACCTGTTGCAGTAATCGATGCGATTAAAGATAAACGCCTGGATGAGTTTCTCTAGATCTCACTGAGACGTTACTCCTCCATGTTGCCCATTTGTACTTCATAGGGACTATGACCATGTTCACAGTCATGGTAATTTTTCAGTTTGATAAATTTACATCACCAGATTCACACAAACCGTCAGGTTTTGCTTTTTCAATTGTTCACTGAAAATTGTTCAGCTTTTACAGCAGTAGCTGAATTAAGCTGCAGTTTGATAGAGATGGTGGCGAACAAGTCATAGTTAATGCCGAACTGGTGTGAACTGGTGTGAACTGGTGTATGCCCTTCTGTAGGTTGGCTGTAAATTGACATGAGGCCTGAGAGAAGCTCAAAAATTCAGCCTGCATCAGCATCTCCTCCTCCCTCCATCCATCCTCGCCGTCTTACTGTTATTGATGAGGCTACCTCTTTATATGGTAATGTCTTTCACACCTGAAAGGCACAAGGAGGCCATGATTGTTTTCTCTTTCTTACTCACACAGAGAGAGAGAGAGAGAGAAAGAGCTGCACAAACTCTACAACCCAGGAAACACAGTAAAATGGGCTATCATCTCCACGAATACCATACATTTTCACCTTCTTTCCCTTCTCACAGTCACACACACACTTACCACACACCCACAGATGGCTATGAGGAGCCCATTAACACTGACAGAGATATGTATGCAGCTCACATCTGTTACATGTCGCTGCAAAGGCAGCACCAGCTGCCGTGGTTACCAGAGACCTTAGTATTATGGGATTTGGTTATTACAGGACAGCCATCTACCCTTGTGCAGTTAAATATCCCTCTGAGTGGTGATATTTCAAGGCTTAATCTGACAAATACACAAATTATAGGCTAATTACTTGTAACATCTGACAATAATCCAGTGGCTGAGATTATCTTTACTGATTAGAGCGGGTGTAAAATCTTAATTTGTTGGCTGGAAAAGCTAAGAGAGTTTATGACATGCTTTTTGATTAATTATTGCAAATATTACAACATACACATTGCCTTATTTTTGCAATAGTTAGGATTTCATGTTGCTTTTTTTATTTAAGTAAATATTCTATACTTTTATTGAAATTGTTCCCTATATATATATCGTAATAGCCGTGGTATTTTTAGTCATTGTCATCATATTGTCACTGTTCCTGCCAACCACCCACACAACCTGGTGAATGGACTCACTGTCAGATTTAACTCAGTTTCTTTAATAATAAGCCTCCCCAGCACAAACATGAACACTGGTTTTACAACACTGCTGTAAAACGGTTTATAAAAGAACAAAATGTCATTGAGGATATCTGCATATTATGACCCACAGAGTCAAATCGTGTCTTCATGAACAGATTTAAAAGCTTCATTTGGTTTGAATCTTTTTTTTTTTTACTGTTTTTCTGAAAAAGAATAGTAGATTATGTTAAAAAAAAAAAACTTATCCGAGACAGAAACTGCTGACAAGTGTTTAATGTACCATCTAACGCAGGCAGACACATTAGTGGGTTTGCTAATATAAACATTTTAAGTGCCTGTGTAATATGTATATCCAGAGGAAACTCCCACAGCGAAGCCAGCGTTGTTCTTCAAATGACAAACTCAGACAGACAGAAAGAAACACGCAGATGAAAGCAATCTCACTAAATCAAGCTTCCTGGAGGAGGCCCTCCCAGGGGATTAAAGCTACAAACATGTCCTCCTTTGGCTTTATTTCCACGTCTGATCTACAGTTGTATATGTTTCACTTTCTAAACACGGATGGTTTTGACTTTCAGCTGATCAGAAACAGACTTTTAAAGCCGACAAATATCAAGTGACCCACTTTCCTGAAGTGACTTGGACCAACCAAAAACAGATCCTCTTCCATCCACTTATGATTTGGGTGTGGATTCGGCTGATAAATACACAGCTACACACACCAGAAGAGCAGGGACCAATGCCTCAAGTGAGTGCAGATGTTTTGCCACATGTGCTTTTGAGTCATTAGCTTTTCCCGTGTCTAAACCTGAAACACATTCTGCTGGTTCTGAGCCTGCATGCCACCATTTTGCTTTGCATTAATACAACCTGCCTCCAGATAAATTACCTGCATGCAGCACACACTCCTTTATCCAGCTGCCTGTAAAACAGCACTAGTTAAATGGGCAAACCAACCTCAGAGGAGTCTGACTTTAATTTAAGGCAAGTAATTAAGTCACACTAAAAGGAAAAACACAGAGTGGCTCTTTCATGTCTGCTGTCAATACTCCTTTTGTCAATTGTCTGTGGTTTAATCTGGAAACGGTCACGTCTATTTTAAACCACAAGCCATTATGCGTCTCTGCAATAACTAAATGCAATAATGAGGTGCAACCTATTAAATTCACAAATAAATTAATCACCTTGATTGGAATAACTACTATTCACTGGTTGGCCAGATTATTAAGTACACCTTACTACTACAGGGATGGATCCATATTCACAACAGCCCAGTTTTCATGGCACAGATTCTATAAGCTGTTGGGAACATTAATCAGAGAGTTGTTGTTTTTAAGCAATGCTCAGTTGTTACAAAAGACTCAAAGTATGCCAAGTAAATATGTCCCACATCATTAGGGCACCAACACGAGCCTGGACTGTTGACACCAGGCAGGATGGAGCAAGTTAGAGGCTGACATCTACATTGAGGCTCAACCCTTTGTCAAATTTGATCTGTCAGGTATGAGTTGTATGGGTTAGCAATGGCACTTGGTGTGCTCTTCTTCTCTTCTTCTCCTTCATCTGCTTCAGGGTTCAACGTGCTGCATGTTCAGGAATGGTATTCTCTGGTTGTAATGGGTTGTTATTGGATCTCCTGTCACCTCTCTATCACCTTTACCAGGTTACCCATTCACCTTTGACATCAACGAAGCATTCTTGTTCAAACTTTTCCTTTTTTGGAGTCATTCTTCACTATACTTAGAAATGTCCCAAGAAACAACTTAGCTGACCAGTTTCTGAAAAACTCATGAACTCAGGGTGTTTTCACGCCAGATAGTCGGTAGACTCATTTTGTTTGGGAACCAAAATTTAAACATTTGTTACATTTTCAGCTGTTAACTTTCTCGCTGCACTGTGTCAAACAGTACAAACCTTTTGAAAACCTGTTCCTCCATCGTAACATGTGGTGGCGCTGCACAAAGAACTACTGCAGAAAGAAACACAAAAACCTCAGAAGAAGACTTGAGCGCAACTTCTTTCTTTGCAAAATGTAAGTGTAGCAGCGTCAGACCATGAGCCATTTCTCCTGCAGCCTTAGACTCTTGTTTGCTTTGGTTGTATTTCACCCATAATGCTCTACACTATAGTTAGCTTTCTGCTTTAGGATTGGTCTCCAAACCAAGACCCAGGATTTTAAGCGAACCACAGTTCACGGTTTTGACCCTCATCAGAATTTGATTGTACATTCACACTGTCTCAAACAAACCAAACTTTCTAGACAAAAGAACTAGTTTGATTAGAGCAGACTAAACGGGTCTGGTGTGAATGCTCACTAAAATCCTCTAGCTTGGTTACTCTCAGATTGAATTTAACATGTCATTGTTATTACGACTAACAGTGTTGCGTCAGGTTTCTGGCATGTGATTGGCTGAATCACAGTTGATCTTAACAAGCAACTAAACAGATGTACCTGTGAAAGAAGCCTGGTGAGTTTATATTCACACATTCTGCCAGTGAATTATCTGTACTGGCATAATTGGGCAAAAGGCTAATTCTGTCTTGGGCTCTTCCCTTTTCTTGTACGCAAACTGACACAGGCTTACTAAACTGCAGGCATGCAAGCAGTGCAATATTCAAAAAGGTATGAACTGTGAAGGTCATCATTAACATAATGTGTGTGTGTGTGGAGATGTTTCCTTCATGTGGTGAGGACTAATGCGTTTACACAGCCACTCTGTGGGAAGTTTGTGTGTTTTCTGGAGGGACCAAAAGCAGGTCACAGCTGCATAAATTGTTCAATTTAAAGGTATAGACTTGGTTTAAGATCAGGGTTAGACAGTGTGTGAATGTGTGTGTGTGTTTGTGTGACCTGTCATATATTCATATTCATGAGACAAACCGAGGTTTGTGTGGTTTGTAAAAGTTGATGAATGTGTGTTAGTATTCCTGTTATGTGTGTGTATGATGGGGGTCGCACACACTCCTCTGTCCCATAGGAATATCACCAGGTCTCATTCTGACAGTGCACCACTGCAGGAAACACACACACACACACACACACACACGCACACGCACACACAGAAAACTGCTTTTCCAGCACATTTGCTGAAGGTGAAGGATTATTGGGTCACATTGCTTCATCAAGGACATGAGTTCAGTTTTTCTTTGACACAGAACACCTGCACAGGTCAGTTTACTCACGTCTGGGCTAAACAAAAGAAAGGCCAGCCGGGAAACTTTACCTGGCTAAAATAACTGAACTGTTAAGGTATTCAGTAATGACCCACAGGAATTTGAAAGCAAGCAGAACAACTCCTGCTTCTGCATTGAAGCTCTGCAGAAAGGAGAAGGGCAACGTGTAGAAGTTAAGAGAATCACTAGAATCAGAAAACGTTAACTGCTTCATGTGTTGCTTTGATGAGGAAAGTTAGCATGTCAGGCAAGAGAAAACATGTAAATGAAGTCTGGGAGTGAACTCTGCCTTTCTGTGTAAAACCAGTTCTGCTAAACCATAAAAGATCTAGTTGACAGTGGTGCTGAAGGATTTTACTGATGCTTGTTCATGCCAAAACAAATAAAACTAAAAAGGATTCTGTTTGCGCATCAAAGCTTCCCAAATAGTCGTCAGGTGTGTTTATGCATGGTTAAAAAAAAAAACCACATCACAGGAGGAAATCAAAAAGCACCAGCAGGAGGTTTATTAGAGCTTGAATGACAGGTACATGGGCTGAGTCATCAAAAAGCATACTGCATAAAATTAGAATTTACACCCCTTTTTACATCCCATATTTTCATATTTTGTGGTGCCAGATGTATTTTATTGGAATTTTATGTAATGGAGAACTGCAAAGTAGTGCAATTTGTGACCATTTAATTGTTAAAAAAAATATTACTAACATTGTGTATTATTTTTCTCCCACTCCCACAATTATTCAGTACGTTGTTTAAAATATTGCAGTGTTTATAATGTGACTAAATGAAAACAATTCTTTAAAAGTTTCTCAAAAGCAGTACCTACAGCAGCTATGATGCATCATTTTGACTTTGTGTTCTTCCTCCACTGCAATAAATTTAACCACAAAGAAGGCTGTAATCAGTAAGACCTGAACCCAAATTCCCAAATTGCTCTTAATTAATAGCCTTCTAACCATCAGCAAACCTCAACGCTTTGAAAAAATGTCAAACAGTTAAACCCTTGAATTAAAAGAACCTGAAACTCCAGCACAAACATATAGGCTGAACAATAACTCTAGCAGTCCAAATGTAGTGCTCACTTTGTGCTCTTTATTAACGCAGTTCTGCATATCGGTGTTTGTTTACCAATTAACCCAAGGCCAATGTGTGGGCTTAAAGTTATTCAGCTACAACAGAGGAAAATAAAATTCATGGCAAATAGTCGGAAAAAATTGGACATTTAAACGCTCTCCTCAGAGGAGGTAATTTGTGTTTTTTGTAGCTCAAGTATAAAATCTCTGCATGAACAATTGTTTGCTTTTTTTCATTCTTTTTTTTTTCCATTTATGTTTTATCTATTTGCCTCAATTGAACCCAAACATCAAAATAATCACAAAAGCTCTGTTTCAGAGCATGGTCTAAAAGAAATACATACACTTATTATATACAAATGGACTTTTATGGCTGTTTTAAGAAGCAACACTGGGAAAGAAATAATACCTGTTGGTCTATTTCAATCATCTCTATTTCTTTTTCAACCGTATAACTGTGTACAACTCCATTAAACATATGTATCCCATTACAGATTTCTCTTTAATCTGATTTAAATATTTTAGATAATCAAACTAAGACAATCTCTGTAAATACAAATGCAGTTTTAAAATGATGATGTTTGTTAAACCGATAGTTACTTGGACAAAAGCAAGAATAAACAGACTCGACCGTATTATAATACCTTGGAGTTGGACTCAGTTTCTGAGTCTGCATGATTTGATTGGAAAGAATCTGATTGATTTCATTTCTTATTTCTATATGACTTGGAGCAGTTTGTCTTGTAAAGTGCATTATGTTGACAGCTGTGAAACGCCACAATGTAAATAAACTGATTTGAAAGTAATTGAAATAAAAGCTCAACCAGAGCTTCTTGTTTGTGGTCACCATTTTGTTTTGTCACTCTGTCTGAACCTGATTAGCAGCTTCAGATATAAATTTTCCAGATCCCAGAGGCTGTTTTGCTTCTGTTCAGCTCAGGGGTGGATCTCATGGGATAAAAGCATCCCTTTGATTTATTGCAACAATAACTCTGATGACACAGCACCACTGTAAACAAGCGAATGATTTGAACCCCAGTCCTTGGTGAACTGCCAAGTTAATGACAGCCTCTGTCTGAGTGTCACAGTTAATCATGGAATAATATTTTAAACTTTATGCTACTGCCTATGAGCCAGATTTAAACGTTTTCCGGGAAGCAAACGGTTTTTACCTTGCTGGAATACGGGCCTGGGATGAGCAGTTTCAGTGCTTGACGCTTCAGCTCTGTGAGACGCGTGTTGCAGTTCTCACACCATATCACCCTTTCACTTCCAGGCGAACTTCCACTCCCTGAGGCCGGCGATCCTGTCCCAAAACCCGGAGAGCCACCGAGAGAACCCGGTGATCCAGTGCCAATCCCAGGGGAAATGGTTCCTGGAGATCCAGAGAAGGAACCTGGCGATGAGATCCCCGAGCCTGGGGAAGGGGTACCAGTGGAGCTGGGCATGGACCCGGCTCCCTCTGGCGCTGGACGAGTGCCGGAGCGGCTGGTTTCCTCGTAGGCCTTCCGGCACCATGTGTCCGGGAAAATGGAGGCCGATTTTGTTGGGGAGGAGTCAGGCATCTGTGAGAATGTATAGATAGTTTCACTGTTAGGAAAGACATGCTATATCTTAAAGGCGACCCATTATGGTTCCTTAAACAGGTTAGGAAAAGTCTGTGGGCTGAACGAAACATGTTCATTACATTTTTTATACAAAATCATTCTTGGACAATGAGGTTTTAATGTGTTCAGTCCTGAATATTTTGAACTCCTTTCAGTTTGAGCTGTTTTAGGGCCTCTTGTCACTTTAAATCCAAATAAGCTGCTGCTGGCCACGACCCCCCCTCAACATTGACACTCAAACAGATGTGCAACTATACAACCGTAGATCTTTGAAAAGCAGAAGTGGAGTCTCATGCACAAGCACCAAGAATGCAGCAAGTGGTTTCTGGATGGTAAAGCAACAACAAAACATTTGTCTTTTCCAGCAGCCATTGTACAGCACAGTGGTAAAACCAGCTGACCAAACATGCTGGAGCTCAGCTTGGGTTCCCAGGTAATGGGGCTGGGCTCGGCTGGGGTTGCTAGGTAACGGCACAGTGCCCGTTGATTGTTTGGGACTCATTTTCTAAACACCAAAAAACATCAACTTATTGCCAGAAAATGAGTGAGCAGGTATTTTTTTTCTTAGTGATTAGACTGTTTCTAGAAGCAGCTGAGACCCAAATGGAAGTACAAAAATTTGTGAAAAGTGAATTTTGCATAATAGATCCTGCTTTAAAACACTGTGTGAACATAAATATAAGAGGTTGCTAAGGGACAGGAAAGTAATGTTAAGGTCGACATAAAGGTGAGAGCATATGACCTGTTTTAAGCTGTTGCCCTTTTGCTAGCAAGGCAAAACAATGAGGCTCTTCCTTTTCTTGAACAAGCAGAGCAGCGTTACTAACATTTCTGAGTGCACAGTATGACTCTGAATACGTTATAAATTGAATAAAAGCTCTTATCTCCTGCATGTTTTACACATTTTGCTGGCGAATGCAGATGATAATTAGCTCTTTCTTTAGAGCAACAAGATTTCCCTGGTCTGAATCTTCACTAACTTGAATTCTCCCAGGGAACGGCTGAATTTTCTCTAGGGACTCCAGCTTCCTCCCACACGCCACAAAACATGTATGTTCAGTTAATTGGCTGTTCTAAATTGAGCTGAGCAGTGTGTGTGGATTTCTTTGTCGGGTAAGAGGCCTGGACATGTTGCAAGTATATTAGAGGACCATAAACTGCATGAATAATATGACCTCTCCGTGCCTCTACATGAGAAAAAGCGGGCCAAGTAAATGAATCAGTGTGTGAACATAAATAAATGAGTACTAACAGCTTAAGACAGCAACACTGACTAAAAGCAATCAGCTGTCCTATTATCTGTTGACCAACTCTGATCAGGAATTGGCAGATCCAACTCAAAGAAATCTGATTTACTAAATGCATCAAAACTAAGAATTCCCGCAATCTTTGGCACATATGTGCACCAAACAGCAGCTTCTACGTAGATGTTTGGGCCACATGGTTGGATGCATAAATAGAAATAAAAACCAGAAAAAAATGAAATTTGAATGAACATCTCATGATCGAGGCAGCTAAAATTTAGGACATATCATAAGAGATATTAATCTCCACTTATCAAAGATCAGGTTGCAGGGTTTGCACACCCCAGATATTGTTTTCCCTCTATCATTCCTGGAGAGCCCTAGGTGTTTCAGACCAGAAGAGACATAAAGTCTCTTCGTCATGTTTTGGGTCTGCGCTGAAGTCTTCTACTCCCAATGGGAAAAGCCTGGTTAACCTCCATATGGAGACACTCAGGAGACATCCTAAACAGATGCCTGAACTGTCTCACTGGATCCATTCTGTCTCAGGTGGCAAAGTCTGATGGTTCAGGGAAAACTGAGACAATTATTGTGGCAAACATTGCTAAGGTAATGAAACAACTTCCCTGTGTTAGGATGCCAGAAATGAAAAATATTTAACCGAAGGTACTGCCAGCTATGGACATTCAGGGGATTTTGTTGTTGACGTATTTCTTTATGATCAGTTGGAAAAGTAGACCCAGATTGTGGTCCTAATTTTTAGAAAAAGAGAGAGTCCTCCACTTATCTTTCTACCTCAACAAATTCCCGTCTAAGATGTTAGAAATGTTGACCCTTGGTTCAAGGAGGAATGGGGTTTCTTATGTGGACTAGATCTTTACCTTTGCAGGATTTCTGAGGGGTCTGTCTTTTTGGTTCTATAGGGTTTGGTCCACTGAAGCTTTTTTGTTGGTGTTGCTGCAGTTACATGGAGAACAGGGATGATTGTAAAGTCTTGGTTGTATGACTGAAGCAAGAACTGTTTGCTTACTCTCAGCAAAAAGCTGAGATTTTTCCCAGAGAATGTTGGGGGATCAACCAGGGCTGCCACTTGTCTCCAGTCCTATTTGTTGTATTTATGAGCATGATTCCAAGGCTTAGTAGTGGAGGGAAGAATGTCTGGTTGTGAGATCTTTGAGTTTTGTTTTTCTGTTGCAGATGATGTGGTTCTATCGGCATCTTTTGACTTAGTTCTGACTATCCTCATCTTTTCCAGTTCTGAACCAGAAAAAGGTGGACCGCTCCCTCCAGGTTTTGGTCAAGTCCCCGACTCTAGAGGAGGAGTTAATGTATCTTGGAGTCTCGTTCATGATGAATGGTAGAGTGAAGAGGGAGGTAAATGGGACCTTTGGGTATTGAGTCGCAGCTCCTCACTAAAAAAATAGCAGTACATTACAAAAAATTCAAGTTATTGCAAACTGACTTCGTAATGTGAACAACTGAGTCTCATGAGCTGAGAAGTGGATCTTTTGAGGTTGCATTAGACATTCTGGTATAGTGGCTGCAGGCCCACTAATTCTAGGGCCATAAAAAAGCAGCTATGTATAAAAATGATGGGCGGGGAAGTGGCGAGGCGGCTGTATTATGACCAAACCCTGTGCAATAAATTGAAGCTAATTGCAGATGAGTCAGAGACACGGGTGTGAGAGTGAGAATAACACCTGACTTGGCAGTGATGATTAAAGAGATGCAGCTAAACCCACTGATGTGACACTATGAGCAGTGATGTGTGAGCTACGCATGGACACAAACCTAATGAGAGCTGTCATCAGGTTGTATATTTATGACCAGCTACAGATGGACGAAAGCTGCACTTCAATGTAGTGGGTGGTGCCTTGAATGGATGATAAGTTTTTAGATTTTCCAGGTTTACACACAGAGAAGGAGCAACTCATCTGGAATTTAAAAATAAAATACCTACCCCATGTTTTCTGCTCCGGCTGCTCCTCTCCCTAGTCCCCGACAGTGAAGTCATGTTGTAGGTAAGAGGAGGGGGAGAAGGAGGAGGAGAGGAGAAATAACCTCTTCTGCCGCTTCACATTCAAAAAACAAACCGCTGGATCGATTTCAATTAACTGCGCGCCCCTGCAGGTCGCTCGTCTCGGTCTTGAGGTTCACCTCACGCCGTACTCAGACGCATGTGGTGAGAGGTGTGATCCCCATCAAGCTGCAAGGAAAACAAACCGGGCTCCTTTGGTGAAAATTGAGCCAGAAATAGTTGCAGCGCAGAGAAAAGATGCACAAGTCATGCGGCAGATTGCGCTCCGCACTGAATGAGGCTCTGTGGCTCTCTGCTCAGCGCGCTGGAGTGGCACCGCGCTTAGCCCTGCCTGTCTCCATTAGCGGTGCATCTCAACCCGCTCAGGTAGATCTAACTCCTCCAGGGTGAAGTCCACCGTGAAGATCACAAAACATGATCAACACATGTTAGAATGGGTAGCATCCGACTGAAAAAACACATCAGGGACGAGAGTCTGCGTGCGCCTTGCTTTTGGGACTTTAAATGGACCCATGCGCTCCCTCCTGTTGACTTCACGACGCTCCGCACTCTGCTGCAGACAGCAGTGGACTAAGGACGCTGGAGCGAGACGCACATCTGGATGAGGGCGGGGCCAACCTGCCCCTCATCGACCTTAGGCCAATCACACGTCCAGAGGTTCCAGCTGAGTGGCAGCTGGACTGCATGCGTCAGAGAGAGAGAAAAAACCCCCAACTATATATAAATATATTCATGTCCTGTGTCTACTGTCTAGACACCTTAAAAATATGGGAAACCTTTGTATTTGGAGGACTTTAATTTATCTCAGAATATGTCAGTTTTAGATCACTAGTAATCATTGTGTGTAATAATATAATAAAAATAATAATGATTATATGTATGCAGTATTGAGTGGAAGTGTCTAAGAGTGTGGACTGGTCCGTCACAACTCTGCTGCTGCTGCTGCTGCTATGCTAGGAGCTTCAGACTTCATGCCAAAACTTCTGTTTAATTATCCTGATTCCACCTTATGAAAATCAAGAGATCTCTGCTGGAGGAAAAATCTTAATTGATTTGCATTGCAGAGAAGACCCCTGTGTTCAACTACTCACAATAAACCAACGTGATCAGTAGATGAGCAGGTACACAGTACCCTCTGCAGGCAATGTGGGGTTATTACGGGTAAAAACATCCGGTGGGGAAAAGGACTGTACTGTTGGACTAATTATAAGTTAAAAGGGTAAAGCGAAATATTTCAGCCACAAAGAGAAAAATGTACTTGTATAGGATTCTTCTCTTAAAATAAAATATAAATCATTTAAAAAATCACAGTTATTCCAAATATTTTGCTGATGCTCCTCTTAATTCAGTCCTTAAAAAAACAAAAGGGAATGTGGAAGCTGTTCGCATGTTTTATCATTTTCAAAATTAAACACTAACTTAACTTAATTGGGAATGGAAAGAGTCAATTCCCAATGCCTGATCAGGTCTTTTTTTGTCTTTATTACTGCATCAGCGCAGTTTGTCATGGAGGAGATCCCCCTGTAGTACCAGTACCAGGTCCGGTGTCTCCTACTTTCATGTTGACTGTACTTCTTTTCTATGGAGTTTAGGTCAGACATGTTTGCTGGCCAATGAAGTTCAGTGATATCATGGTCACTAAGGAGGATATTTGTACTTTTGGCAGATTGTGCCGGTGCCCAGTTCTGCTGGAAAATTAATGATCTTCATAAACTTTGCCAGCAAAGAGAAGTATTTAGTGCTCTTCCTATGGGACTTTATGTATTTCCAAATGAAATACAAAATGCACTTTCATGTGAAAAGAGGACTTTGGACAACAAGCAACAGCCAAGTTCATTTACTCATAGCCCAGGTGAGTAAATGACTTAACAGTAAGTGACTGTTAACTCCTGAACCAGGTGCATCTGGTTCAGGAGTAACTTAACGGAGGAAATGCAGCCGTTGTTGCCAAATCCTGATATGTTAAAGCGTGAGGACTTTTGAAGCATTGACTCCAGCTGCAATTATTACCTTGTGTATATTTTCTGAACTTGTACATAGCTGCAGTTGTCCAGGCTGTTTATGCATGGTTCTTCCACTCAACTTGCCATTAATACACTTGGATGCAGCATTTTCTTTAGCAATGATTTTTTTGTTACAAAATAAGTTATGTCTTAATAATATTTATTTATTAAACGTTTATGTGAAAATTAGTTTTAGATTTCAGTCAGCTGAACCATAATACTGTATATAAAAACATCACTCTGAATATCAGAGCTTCTCTTATTGGATTTATATACTGACCTTTTGATATTATCCATTTTACTTAGACATATTTGCATTGTCTCTGTCTATATGCAGCATAATTATGTGCTGCAATGAGGCTTGTTTGTTATATTAAAAGTACCTTTAAAAAGTCCTTTAAGCAGGAATTTTAACATGGAGACCCAGAGGCCTGATTTTGTTTTATTCAAATCTTAAATGGTGGGTTTTCAATATCTGTAAGCAGAAAATTACCATGATCAACAAAAATAAAGGCTTAAAACATCAATTTCAGTATAATTAATCTATATTGTGTGTTTTACTTTGTGAGTTGAGTTTCTGCTATAAATAAGTTTTTGTAATTTACATAATATGAGGGTAATTTTAAAGAAAAATTTCTACAACACATTTCATACCAGCTGTCATCTGCCCTCCGGAGCACTAGGGGGCGTTGGGTTAATTCTTTAAGAGCGCTTCACAGCCCGCGAATGGAAGCAAGAGTCATGTCTTGTTCCAAACAGGAATTTGTGTTGATATCGCGTTGCTTTCGGTTTTCCGTGTAGTATTTAGCTAGTTTTCAGCACTTTGTTTTTCTACCTATTGCAACCTGCAACCAGCAGTAAATATGAGCAGGCACTGGGACGCATGATGGCTTTCGGTTTCTGAACAATCACAGCCTTTACGGTGAGTTTCAATCTGTAGCTATTTTTGTCAGTGTTGGAAGTTGGCTTCTTATGTTTTGATATCCCACCTCTTGCTTTGCGCGAGTTATTTGTACGTTATTATCTCCCGTTTTGGCTTTTAAGCTTTAAATGATAATGCTATACGTTGAATCCTTGTGTAATAAAAATACCAGCAGACGTTTTTGGGTTGTTCGGCGCATTTTCAAAAAATAACTAGCTTGTTTTGCATGTTGTTTGTATGCATTTTTAATCTGAATATGATCTTAATGCTTGCTTATTATTCAACTGCCGATCTTGCTTGTTTTGACACATGGTAGTAAACAAAGCTGCGTTTGTAAAATACCCGTCATTTTGCAGAGAGTTGGACAACATATTTAACATGAATTCACCAGTGTACAATTTTTTGCTTAATAATTTCTCTATTAATTTCTTAATCTGTCTGTCATCTTTATTGTTACAAAGGAAATTCATGTTGCCCGGGTGAATGACATTTCCCCTGGTAATGTCGCTTCTGTACTCATGTTCATCTGTCTGCCAACAAACTCAAAGCATATCATTCCAATGAGAGGAGCACACTGAACCACACAACAATGAGAGGTACAGCATTTAATCTTCTGCATTGTCCATGTTGTCCTATTTCAAAGCTGTTTTGACTCAGCTGTTTATTGGTTGTTCTGATTTGAGGCTATTTTTGTATTATCTTCCAGGGAGACCTCGTAAAATAAGGAAAAGCGACTCCAAAGAGTCACCCGTCATTAATAAGATCCTGTCTCCTCCAGCTGCGGAAGTGTCCATTTTTGATAATCTCGCCAATCTCAGCTCGCCTGCTTTGGAATCTGAACCGATTACACCCAACAGACGCAGGGGACGAAGGAGACGGACACAAGAAGCCATCAGTGTGACTTCAACGCCTGTCCACTGCTCCTCCACATCCAACATTTCACTCTCCTCTCCAAGAACTGATGAAGAGCCACTGGAGTATGCAGAATTTACCACTCAAGCAAAGGTGAGGTGTGAAGTAAATTTTTACTGAGAGATGCTTTCTAATTTGTTCAGTTTGGCAATTTTTATAGCTTTAGAGATGCACTGTCCATCTTTTGATTTGGAAAATCAAAATAATTGGTTTCCTTAATCTTTTATGGCATTATATTTATACAAAGGGATGGATAATATGGCCCTGACATTTTAGAGCAGTGTTGATTACAGTAACCAGAAAAGTGAAGATAAAAAGTAATTTTTAAAAACCCTTCTTATGTTGTCTTTCTCAAGAAGAAATCAGAAAACGTGGTAAAAAGCGGTATTGGCAAATCAACACTTTATAATAACCAGAAAGTTATTATAACAGCTAATAACCACTTGGTTGTGTATTATCTACTTTACCATGGGAAAGGATAGCTATTGATCTGACAGGGTTTACTAATTCTTCTTAAATCCATCCAGCTCAGTTTTCTTTCTCTCTTTTCAAAATATGTGGACGACCTAGACATTTCAAATGCAAGATTACATAGCCTTACATTAGGGAGGGCCATGACCGCTACGTCCCTTGCACACCACATTTTCTTAATCCTAATTCTGGGTTTCTTCTTGTCCCAAAGAAAGTCCTTAACATAAGTCTCATGCTGTTTGTAAACCTGGGGCGGGATGTCAACAGGCACCATGATGGACACATAATTGAATAATGGGGCTATCACCATTTTTATTACATTCACCTTTCCCCATAAAGAGTTTCAATTTTGCCCATTTAGCAAGATTAGTTTTTTATCTTGCTGAAAAAGCAGTTCCATACTCAGTAGCATTATTTCCTCTACATCTGAGTGAAGTCGTATACCCAGATATTTCATACCCGATGGAACTGACTTAAAGTTAAATGGTTTAATATCGTTTGAGTGACATGTTTAATATAACATCTTTTTATGTTGCTGCAGACTACAGAGGATGATCCACCACTCCACAAATCGAAACCTCAAAAAAGGAAGTCTCGAACTTCCCAGCCAAAGCAACTGAGACAAAGCAGAGCCGTGGAGCAAACCCAGAAAAATGGGACTCCAACGAAGCGTCGGCGTGGCAGGACGCGGAAGAACGTGACTGGAGATGCAAAGGGAAACGGCACTCAGCCATCCAAACCCTTCAGGCCGAGGTTTGAGCTGCAGAAGCCTGATGTAGCTGAACAAGGTACCGTCTGATGTTTGTCTCAATATACCTAAAATAAACGTCTTAAAGAACCACTGGCACAGCTAATTGCGTATAGCACCTTTTGCTTGTTTCAGATTAAGTTTTAATGGTTCTATATTTAAAAAATAATTATTTGTCACTGTGCAATTTGACATAATTTTGCTGAATACAGGAATCACCTCTGACTCCCTTGTCTTGTCTGCTCTCTAATCCCCAAAAAGATGACTCTTTGCTGTCTTCAGATCTTTCAATCGAACTGAACCATGAAGAGGAACAGCTGCCCTCTCTGCCCTTACAAGAAAATGAGAGTGAAGATGAGGAGGAGGACGATCTGCCAAGTTTCCTGATGCAGAAAAACAATAGTAAGGAGAAAACCGCAGTGGCTGAATGCAAACGATCTCCACAAGAACCAGTCCTAGTGGATTTCTTTTTTTATTGATCACTGTTTTGTCTTACAGAACCTCCATCGATCACAGAAGGAGCGTTTGTGTGGGGCAGATGTAGAAATTATCCATACTGGCCTGCATTGGTAAGGAGGAAAACATTAGGAGATACTAACTAAAATATCTCTCACAATGAACATTTCTTATTCTAAGCTCAGTTAGTATTAGCAAAGTTGTTTCTATTAATATGTTCCTCAAAATAGTTTGCTGGGATTTTGGGCCGTTCCTCCAGACAGAACCGGGAGAACAGAGTTTTTGCTCCCACACATCTTAACAGGTCTGCTTAGAAATTTTCCAAGGCCACTACAAACATTAACATTATTGTCCTTAAGCCACTTTGTAGCTGCCTTGGTTGTGTGTTTATTGTCTTTGGCTCATTTGTAGCTAGACTTTGACTTCCTGGTTTATTGAGATGTTGTCTCAGTATTTCCACATATGGTCATTTCCTCATGCGATATCTATTTTCTATTTTTGGAGTGGCACCTGACCCTCCTGCAGCTGAACACCCCCAACAGATGATACTGCTTCCTCGAGCTGTGGTAAAAGGTTATTTTAGTAACTGAGCGTTCTATCGATTATTCGTACAATTAATCGAGTTGTCAAAAAAAATTTGATGAAGTAAAATATCGGTAAATTCTACCATGGCCGCAGTGTTACTATTGGATATCAACATTGAACCAATTTTTTATATTCATGCATCCTGAACAATAACATCCCTGTAGTTTAGAAAATTAACCTGCATCCATAATAGTTGTAAATTTACCAGTTAATCTGGACAAAATTTAACAAAAATATGAAATTATATTAAATTGAATAATAAAGCAGCAGACACTTATAAAAAATGTCTATCGGCCATCTTGAGTCAGTTTAATAGATGAACTCCCACTTTTCACAACCATTTATAGCTTTATGTTCATGTTGGTGACTGAATTTCCATCATCGTACATAAAAACTCATCTACCAGCTATGCAACGCCATGATGCGCTCCGCCATCCATTTGTTGCGACTGGGATGATATGAAATTTATTTTCCGGTTCGTTCATAAAGCTACACTTACACTGAAACCATCAACTGCTCAGCCGCCCGCCGTATTCAGTCTATCCGCTCACCTGTATAAATGCTCCTGCAGCGCTTTTCACCACCACAAGGCAGCAGCTCTGGGAGGAGAAAAGCTGCCGTACTCCAGGTGTCGTGCCAGTCACTTTAAGGATGCCTATTGGTCCCCCCACAAAACAATAAAAATCCAGACATTGTCACCAATCATTACAATCCCAACCCTGAAAGAATTTAAAAATTTGACGTTATGCTGCCAACACTTAGCAACAACTCAGAGGCAGAAGTGAGAGCGTTGCGCAACATAAATAATCACCCAGCTGGAACACGGTGCGCTAAACAATAAAACATAATTTAACAAAGCTTTGGGTCACATAATTTGCCTCGAGGAATTTTAATAATCGACGAACTCAAATTATTCGAGGAATCGTTGCAGCTCTACTGCTACTTCTGTTCTTCACAGATCAGATGACGTTTTCAGGTTTGCAACCTTTTTGTTCCAAATGTGGCTACGGTATTAGCCATAGCGCTTTGATTTTCAGTGTAATAAGACCGCAGGTCATGTCTTAACAATTAGGGTGTGGAGCAATGTCTTCTGCCTCTCTGAGTGGCCTTTCAGCCCATGTGTTGTTATAATTGCTTGAATAAATGAACAGGACAACTTTTGATAACTTTTGTGTACCCTAATTAAGACCAGAAAAACACACCTCTAACTACTTAACATTTCTGATGTTTTTGGATCTGTTCTGTTTTGTTTTCTGCAGGTAAAAAATGTGAACCGACGACAGAAGAAAGCAAGTGTCATGTTTGTTGACCAGGCGTTCACAGGGATTCAGAAACAAAAGGGGTAGGAACAAAAATCTGCTTTTCTTTTCATTGCCATTTGCTCTTTACTCATTTCCCCCTGTAAATGCATCTTTTCTGAAGTGTTATTGAGCGTAACATTAATGATTTTTCTGAATTTTTCTTTCAAATGTTGTTCTTGAAGGTTTACATTGCCTCTGAGAACCTTGAAACCCTTTGACTGTGAAGAAGCAGATGAGCTGATGGTAAGCTCTGTTCAAACACCACTGACTGATTTGTGAAGATTGTTTTCCTGACACTTTGTTTCTTCTCTAGCAAAAAGCCAAAGAGTCATATGAGGCTGCTATTACATGGTCCTTGGAGTTTATCGAAGACTACAGGATGCGTATTGGTCAGTAGGAATTACAGTAATTACTATAGTCTGCTTTGTTAATCTGCAAATGCTTTAGATTAAAAACAAAAACAGGAAGTATAAGAATAGAAGCATCAGAAAAAAAGAATGAAGTGAATTTCATAGGTGAGAAACCAAAGTGCATTTCTGCGACCTGTAGAGTTGCAGAGCAGATAAATCAGCAGAAATCAGACTGGAGTTTAACAAAACGGTTTTTGTTTGAGGTGATGTTGGAAGTCCTTTGTTTTCTACTTTCTCCAGTCCTTTGGAAATGGATGTAGACTGTCTACATTTACACTGTACACAGACCAGATATGATAAAGTCCTCTGACTTTCACATTTTATGTAAACATTGTTTTTCTTTGTGAATTATTGCTTACCATGTGTCGTTCTCTGTTTTGCTTCCAGCATGCGGCTCATTTTCAGGCTCCTTCATTGAGTATTGTAATCATGACATGAGTAAGTTTCTTCAGCGACGCCTTCGCAGTCACCTGACGCTGTAATGCTAATCACTGTTGCTGTTTTTCCAACAGGTTATCCGGTGAGGAGGAAGTATCCTCAGGCTGCCTCAGACAGACTAACAATCACCAGTGACGTCATAACGGAGGAACCGTGTGAACATCACCAGGAGGACAGTGTTGGTGAGAAGTACAAAGACGTTTCCACGTGCTCCAAGAGGCTGCTGCCCGACCGAACTCATGCTGCTCATAACCGAGCCAATGAGAAGCTGGTTCATTTCATTGTCAAGCAGCGGATGGTGGAGAAACATCTCCTGGTAGGATTCTTTATTTCTTTCTTTCTGCTGCTGCTACAGACGGTCTTCCTTCACATTTCACATCCTTTTATATCTAATGAGGTGGATGGAAGTGGTTCGACCAGTTTGCTGAACTGCAGTGCCTTTAAACGTTTGGGTAATTTGGGTTAGCATGAAGCATTATTTCTTTACTGACTTGCATCTGAGGAGCACCCTGAACTGAACAAGTAGTTTAACTTAATTTTTGCTGAAACTATACTACAAGTATCTACTCTGATCTCTGAAAGATGCATAATAAATCTTAATATTTGAGTATTTTCTTATGGTTCTCTAGCAGTTGTGATACCTGCACACCTTTTGGCTGGTAGTAGTCGTCCTCCCAGTAAACATATCATTCATGTGTTTGAGAGGTTTATGAGGTCAGCTTCATATTAACAGCATGCAGTCTTTGTTATGGGGGAAATGATCTACCTTTAATCTACACTTTCAGTCTGTTTTTTTATGTGTGAGATATGCATTAGGGAAGTTGGTCATGGTACACAGTATAATCATCTATTTTAAACTGACCAATAATAATAGTGATGCATGTTTCACAATAGTGATCATTGTTTTGTCTTTGTTTTTTATGAACAGCATGAGACTGTTCCTCAGCTACCGCAGCTTGAACTTTTACGTTACTTCCAACATGAAAGCTCTGCATGTCTCTGGGCTTTGGAAAACATATTGTTCTGCTGAAAACTTGTTTAGACAATAACAGTCGAGCACCTGACACGAGTATTCACTCGGTTAAAGAGTCACAGTGACTGTTTGTGTTTTTACATGGAGTAACACTAAAGCTAAGTGCATATTAATGCAGTGGGACTCTGATTATTTCTATAGCCGCTTAAAGTTAGTTTAAAAAATATGTTTTTTACATATTTGTGACGATATAGTGTGAGACAGATAATCTGTGAAAAATTGAGCTCCTCTGCATTCTTCTTGCTCTCCTACAGCCATCTGCAGAAATGCACTGAAGCAACCAATCAGAGCCCGGAGGAGGATCTTAGCGCTGTCACTCATGCTTGTGTATAGCTAGTTCCACATGAGGAAGCCTGCCATGAAAGCTCAGGCTAGTTAGCATGACCACCAATGTCGGTGGTCAATAATGATGGCTGAAACTAACAACCATTTCAGTAATTAATTATTCTGATGATTAATCAATTAATTTGATAAACAACTGGCACGTTCTGCAGATTTTTTTTTAGTTCTCTGAATAAGCTTATTTTGTACAATATTAGAAGTAGATAAAATATAAATAATTTATGTACCTTTTGTGTTTTTTCAAAAAGAAACTAAACATTATTCAGTTATATTGGATTAACTGAATAATTAGATAGCAAGAGGTGCTTAATAGTATTCTTTTTATTATTATTATTATTATTATTTATTTTTTCACTAAATTTGAACCAGGTGAAGCTAAAACAATGCCATCTGAGTTTATTTTCTTTTTTAAATGGAAAATGTACGTTGATCCATTTTTGTAGTTTTGGCTTAATTACTGTGTTGTTCTTTCACCAAATGGCCTTTTTTTGACTCTCCGGTTAACGATTAATCTATTACCATATTGACCATTATTATACAAGTCATTTAATCGTTTCAGCCTATCGTATTCAGTCGGTTAACGTTGTCAGGTTATATCCAAGTTTTGCGGAACATTTTGAAGATTTCATAATATTATTGTCAATGTAATTTAATGTTGTTTAATTGTCTAAAGGCATTTTGAATGTAACTGGATCTGGATGCCATCAAACCATCCTATTCTGATTTAGGTCAAAGCACAAGAATCTCACTCCAACATCCACCTGGTCAAAACCCTTGAAGTTCTTGATGATTTGATCATTTCTACTGATGTATTTCCAATTAAACTTATTAACTGATATTAATGCATTCCAGCAGAACCTTCACCGTTTGTCTTAATTTCTCGATATTAATCTGCTTGCAGGCCGTGATCCGAGGCCAGCAGGAGTCCAGATGGCTTCGCTCTTTTCTAAGTGCCAAAAGAAGGAGAGTGGTGAACATTTACCTGGAAGATGACCAGCAGCTGGATCGGGTCTACTGGTACCTGAATGAGCTCTACGCTAAAGCCGTGCCCAAATCCCCTCGCCTTGCCGACGTGAAGTCAATGGAGCACGTCCCTTTTGTCCTAGATGTGCTTCTACCAGAGGTAAGGGAAGACTCACATTATCGATTACATTTTTGCACACGTCTCTCTTTTTATTTTTTAACTTGTAATTTTCTTGCAGGCTATCATATATGCCATTGCTGGGGTGGACAACGTTTCGGTCAAAAAGGCAGAAGAGAAGTACCTGAAAGGGCGATGCATTAGTAACAGGTAGGATTTGAGTGTTTTCAAATGTTAAAAGTTTAAAATACAAATAATATCTTGGCCCATATTTGAAACTTATGAATGTTCTTTTCTTCTTTTTTATCTTTTTCTAGAGAAAGGCAAGAGTTTGACCTGATGATTGAACGGCAGATGTGGAGGAAGTCACAGCTTCAGAATACGGGACTTGAATTATTTTCTGACTCTATCAGTTAAAACTGCGGAACAAATTCATTTTTTTATGTTTTTTTATTTTTATTTTCATTACTATCCGAAATATAAAAAAAAAACTTGCCTCGCAAAACAATGCAATATTACAACTTCTTTAATGTTCATTATCATTTTAAGCAAATAAGTCTTATTTTATTTTTTTACACTTTTAATTTAGAAAAAGGGGACATCTATTAAATAATATCATCAAAAATTTCAAAACATTTAAAGAAGCACTTTTTTGCTTTTTTTTCTACATTTGCTTGTGCAAAAATACATATTGAATGAATGCTCGCTGTGTACAAATAAAGCTTTAGCTTCCTCTTTCTGGAAATTCATCTCTGCAGTCATTTAGCTTAGGAAATCCTATAAATCAGTTGTGCTTTTTCAATTTCCTTTCTAATAATCTCTTTGAATATCTGTTCTTAATTGATATAGAGGAACATGTGGTATACGATGTCAAATAATTCTCAAAAGTTCTCGTCACACCCTAAAGCTTTATCCTGTTAAACTTACTACTATTTGTGGAAACAATGGAAACCTCTGGTTGAGTGAAGGTGGAAAATGTTTTGTTTTTCATTGTAGAAAACTGTTTTTGTGATATGGCTGTTTGGTTTGAACTGAAGTATTCGCCCTCCTATCATGTGAAACTAATCATAAGACAGACTCAAACTTCCACATGAATAAATCAGACTTGGCCTACAGGGTATTTATCAACAGGAAATGCCTATGATTTTCTGCTACATATGATGTTTCTTGTTGTTTTTGCTCTCTTTTAAGTGACCTTGAGTGTTATGAAAGGAGCTTTGAAATAAAATGTATTGTTACGAAGTACATGGGTTATGAACACAACTCATCTTGGTATAACAACTTTGATAGTCAGAAATTGTTTTGCATTTGCTTTTATGTTTGTGGCCAATATGTTTTTAGAGCAGATAATTATTACCTAAGAGCAGCTTTCTCCCAAGGGATATTGGGAAGAAGTGAGGCATTTGCATCACATTCAAAATAGAGTGAAAGCGTTAGAATGCAGGGAGGGTATAGGAGAGAAAAACCTGTCAGAACAAGAATCAGGAATTAGGACACTACATACAATAGCACACTATATTTGATAAGGAAGTATGAGACAGGGATGTGTGAAAGTTGTCAGGAAGAGGAAATAGTTGAACATGTGGTTTTCAGATCTACAGTGCGCATGGGGAGAATTTGAGGGTGAGGTTCAAGAAACTAAGGTTGCACAGCTAAGGTATAAATGTATTTTTAAAGGAAAACGGGGTTCTATTGTAGGTTACAGCTAATATTATGGGCGTTTTTTTAATGTACACAGTTTTAGAGATAAAGTTCACAGTCTGAGCCATGCTTCGGACCGTTAGGTGGCGGTAATGCTACTTTAAGTTGGTTGGCAACCGCCGTAAAACCTGACGAAGAAGAGAATCTTCCGCCCAAACAGAAGGGGGCGAACTTCTGCTTTTGCCGCGCCTCGTCTCCCAGAAACGAGGACGACAAACAAGAGCTGCACGGCGTACTTTCCGACTGGAAATGGCGCTTCGTGTTGTGAAAGCCTGAAGTCCACAGAGCCTTTTCGTTCCTGTAATTTTTTAAACGCATTTAGGGCTCTTGGAATTGGCGAATTTCGAGAACAAACGGATTATGACAGAGGAAGGAGAGATTCTTGAGGGAAAACAAAGCAATAGTGGCTCCGAAGCCTTCATCATCATTGGACAGGTAGTGTAACGATGATAGCAGTGCATCACGTTTTCTAGCTTAGCTAGTTCAGACGAAACACAACCATACACCTACCTTATGCTGGCTAAACCCAAGGAAACGAATTGCATCGAGAGCTTTTTGCGCCTTACTGAGACTTAGTTGTCGCTCACGGTGTTGCCAGGAGCTACAAGCTATCGGTGCTTAGCCTGACGTTACATTTGAACTGTCTTGGCATGAGCACCAGAGCAAATGGATTTAGCTTAAGGTGTTGAGTTGCTGCTAATGGCAAGGAATCCACAGTCAGACGTTACCTCTCCTCAGATATTCCTGGCTAAACTACAAACCCCGCAGTAATAATTAGGTGTACTTTCGGCTTCCAATATAGCAGCGTTAGCAAAAGTAGCAACGTAGCCCAAGCTAGTATTTTCAACTATCCAGACTTTCTTTTGAGGAGGCAATCACTACACCTTGTCAGTGGTGGTGTTCGATTTTTGTAGCATCAATATTATTGGTTATCACAAAACAATAGGACTACCAAACTCCCACATACTGTTAGACAGCGTTGAGTTATGTCGGTGAAGCTAAATGAACTAATCTAGTGTGACCTTGCATGCTAACGGCTTGCTAATGCAACTGAAGGAAAACCGACAAACACTCTTCAATCCCTATATAGTTCTACAAAATATTGACTTATCTTACACCTTATAGTAGCTTAAGTTTAAGAGAATAATGCAGATTTATGTTTACTTGTCTAAAAGGGTCACTTGCTAGTTTAGCTGCTGTTGGTGAAGTTAGCCCAACGTCGGTAAGTCTAGTCTGTGAGGCTAATCGTTGCTTTGGTGATAACATTTTACTACTGTCTTGTTATTTACCGCTTAAATATTGGTTCATATATCTGACTAAGAGTGTGTATTTTAATATTAAATGCGATAAAAAATACGCCACACCAACATCCCAAATTATAACGGGTGTAGTTGCACTTTCTGTGCCAATCTATTCCTGCCTTTTTTAAAACGCTTTGTTTGTGGTCCATTTGTAATGTGTGTTCCCCATTCAAATTTAAACATTGTTGTTGGTTGTTCTAGTTGTTTGTCCACATGTGCCGTCTCGCGTGTCTTCTCGGTGCCAGCTGGATGGTTGCGCGGGAGTTCACTTGATTCGGCCGTGTTGTGTTTTTCCCAGCGGTCACAGAGGGCAGTGTTGCGTCTAATGCAACACAAGCAGTTCGGGTGTCAGCGCCGCTTTGTACGCCTCACTTAGGCTGGTGCATCGGTTCAGTGCGACTGTAAAAAAAAATCTGCAAACCTGGCATTAAAATTCTATTAACTTAAGAAAATGGAAGTAAGCCAACAAGGGGAAGAACAACCTAAAAGCAAAGATACATGAGTCTTTGTTGTTCAGGGCTGCTCCATTAGAGGACTAAAAGTCAGAATCAGATATTCTTCCCTCTGATCTGTAATTGGCAGACTACATATGGATCCCCCCCCAGTTAATATATAATCCATTACAAGCTAACAACCAACAGGATGCACTTTATGCATTTCTATTTTCTGTTGAATTCAAACTACTATTATCAAAGAAGCTGCGGCACATTTTGTGTTTCAGCCTCTCGAAGAAAAAATTTAATCTGTCAGAATTGGAATAAGCAGGTTAAACTGCAAAGAGAACCAGAAATGTTTATCTGTTCTCAAATAATGATTCTTCACTCTTTCTGGACGTCTGTTAATTTATTTTCTTTAAAAATCTGTATTTGTATGATTTTATTCTCATTTGTTGAATTTTTTTGTTTTAAGCTACATGCACTGATATTTTTAAAGCATTATTACAAAGGGATAGGTTTGATCTGTGCACATAACAGACTGGTTTCAAAGAGTTTATCTGCTTCTTCCAGACGTTGTGTCCCTAGCAGCCTGTCACACAAACGCATAACTCATTTGTTTCTTTTGAGGGTTTTTGAAAACACTTCAACAGACCTAAAAAAAACAAAAACTTTACTATATTTTAGCAAAAATGTTGCCATTCCACAGCTGGACCATCCTTGAAAGGCCAGATCTCAAGTGTTACATTTTTGTTTGCCAGCAGTGAGGAAACCTTTAAGAAAAAGCTGTGGTTTCTTCTTTTAAAATTGGAATTACAGAAATGCCAAATACTTCAGAGTATTACTGTAAGGAGTTTACCTAAAAGCGTTAATAGGACAGGAGCCTGATCCTGCAATTGCCTCATTATATTACAGCTGTTCTTTCCTCTCGCAGCTTACTGGAGCTAGCTGTCAGGTTGTACATGAGCTAACAGATGTGCAGCAGTGTTGCTGGTTTGGACCCAAGCTCAGTTTCAGGCCCAGTTGTCAGCAGCTGTGCTTTGAAACAAAGCTCTCATTTGAGCTAAAAACCTGCCAAGTTGACATTCAAGTCCACTTGGTTTATAGAATGATTTCTAAATGTGTGTCTGGGTTGTGTGTTGAGGCAATTTATGTTAAATATGCCAGAGTTACGATGGGTTTCCTCCGTTTTTGTTGACACAGTGAACGATGCATGACCTGACTGCCCAAGTCACCAGCAGCCTGCTGCCCTTCTCTGGAGTGACTGTAGACGCTTTGGGTGAGGATGAGATCAGCCTGGACTGTGTGCTTCATGGCAGGTTCACTGTCGGTAAGCATTTATTTATTACTAGTAATTTATAATATTCGTTTCTCTGCCGATGAGTGTTGTTAAAAAGTAGAACATTTTGTAAACCTTTTTATGTGAAATTAAGCTAGTGATATAATATTTCATAGGGTTTCCCAGAGAAAACTTGCGAAACCTGGTGCTCAGGTTGACAGGAAATTTTAAAATATCATTTGATAGTTAATCATTTTTGGAAGACTGGAAGATTAATACCTGAACACCAACTATAAAGTCTTAAAAAAGGCAATCATAAAAAAAAAAACAACAACTAATAAATCAACAATGCTTAGCCTATTGGGGCACAAGTAAATTATAATACACTGAGGGGAACCCTGATTCAGAACCATATTGAGAAAATGTATCAAGTCCAAATGCTTGATTTAGTTACTATTAAAAATGAGAACAAACTTAGAATCCAGAAAAACTACCTTAGCAAATATGTTTTAGACTCCTATTCCTCAATTTAGAAAAGGAATTAGATACATAGTTACATGGATACATAATTATACTTGTGTACCAACCCTGAGCAGCAGCACCCAGTTTACATACTTTAGAGCGACATTAGATTATTTTTCTTCTTTTGCTCTTTCCTTTGGTTTGTTATTTTGTTTGTATTTCCTTTTACTTCCTGTAAAGCACGTTGTATTTCCTTGTTGCTGAAAATGTGCTATATAAATAAGATTACATTACCTTATAGGACTCTTAACCAAAAATTCAGCACCTTAGAGAAATCTGGTCTCAATTCATATCAATCTGGGATTCTGAAGTTACATTCATGGAACACGTTGATAAATCCTCTTATTTTTCACATTAATGTAGAATTCCTAGATTACATTGGCTTTAATATTGATTTGCTGCAGTTACTTTTGTCTTTTATTATAACCGAGGCTTTATTTCTTTAGGCCGCAGCGGGTTGGCCTGGCTGGCCAGTGGATCCAACCTGGAGGTCGTCCACGCCGTGACAGGCGAGCGGCTGTCTGCGTACTGCTTCAGCGGCGGTGGAGGAGAACACCCACCCATTGTTCTGGCTGCCAGGGATTTCAGCTGGCTCAAAAGGTCAGGACTCGGGTTCAGCCACTCTGGTTTTTATGTCTGTGATTGGGGATCAATAGTCTGGTATCAGTTGTTGTTGTTCAGCAGCCATGTATGGAAGACGTCAATGTGGATCCATTTTGAAGATTGATTATCAGCGATTGGCCAGAAAACTGCACCCTAATGCTTAATTTTTAATTTTATTTTAATTGTGTGCAGCTTTATAGCATGACTGTCTACACATTTTTATGTGCAGATAATAACAAAACGCTTTTCTCGTTATGTTTCCAGGTCTGGACTGCTGGTTGGGTTGGAGGAAACCGAAGGCAGCGTTCTGTGTCTGTATGACTTGGGTCTGTCCAGGGTGGTGAAAGCTGTGGTTATACCAGGCAGGGTGAGTTTGCTGCTGACTCTTTTAAATCTGACATAAAAAGCTGCAAAGGCCTTTAGCAGACAACTTGGGGTAAACAGTGAAAACTGTGGAGTTCTGGTTCTTAGAAGTTAGTCGTAGCATTGTTTTTATCTTTATAAAAAACTTGATTTACAAAATGAATCATTCAGCATACAGTATCTAACTGTGATGTGTTTTTTTCCCCCCCTTCTATCCAGATTACAGCTATTGAACCTCTAGTGAGTTATGGTGGAGCCAGCACTTCCACGCAGCAACTCCACCAGAGTTTACGCTGGTTCTTTGGCATTGCTGCCGTGGTAACGGATCTGGGTCATGTTCTGCTTGTGGACCTCTGTCTTGATGATCTGTCCTGCAGTCAGAGTGAACTGGAGGCATCAGGTTAGAAGAGACCGTGACACAATGTGTTAGTTGTTTCTTCTTGGTTTTGCTTTTAGTGGAGTTGGTAAATAATTTGAATTTCTGATCAGCTGGGTTCCTAAAATATCTTCAGTTTTAGCTCCAGAACACAGACAACATAAACAAATTGGTTAAATCAAGATTTTGATCTTATAAAGAAGCTTGTTCAATACTTTAGGCCTGCAGAAAATAAATTAATCAAATCTCTGGAGATGATTAAAGCTGAAGCTAAGTTTAGTTATTTATTCCTCTACAGAGGAAAATACAGTGGATGCAAAAACATTCTGGATGTTTTACTATTTTCTTTCTGTGTGAATGTATTTGTCTGTTTGCAGACCTGCAGGTGGTGACCAAATCTCCTGCAGACATCCCGCGGCTCAGAGAGGTCAGCTCCCGCCAGGGCAGACATCTCTGCCTGCAGCTGAACCCGCCCATTGGCGTTGGCGTCACGGCCTTGCAGTACGTCTCCAGAACCAACCAGCTGGCGGTGGGATTTTCTGATGGACTCCTGCAGCTGTGGAACATGAAGACGTTGAAGAAGGAGTGAGTGTTTATGCTTTTGTTGATAAATTTTCAGGAAAAGCCGTTCCTTCCCCCCAAAAATTATGTTGCTTTTTAAAAGGATGTTCCCCAAAAATGTTTTATCCCACACGTTGTTACATTTCAGCTTCCTAGTGACGATTATAAAGTATGTGGGGACAGAAAATGAAATTTCCTGCTTTGAAACAAACAAAATAACTCAGTATTAATCCACATATGCCTTTAAAAAGAGGGTGTGTGATATTGTAGTCTTTGGATTATGTTGCATAACTTTGCTGCTTTAGTGAGTAACTCTCACTAAAGCAGCTCCACCCTCTGTTTATGTGTCAGGAAGTGAATCAGGAGAGCAGCTAAACCCACTCATCAAGTCTCGTCTCTTTTTTCCCCACAGTTAGCTGCCATGTTCCCAGCTTGATTAAACTCACTCAATCTAGCATCCATTTTAATCATCTTCAATGATCAACTAGAATATTTTATAATGGATTGAATTCATTTTTCTAGGCTTCATGCAAATTATTTTATTTCTTCTTTCAAAAATCTGCAGACTCGTGTGCACCAGGTTTATCAACCCATTTACCTCCATCTAGTTTGGATCTTTTTTTTCTAGCAGGACCTCCTTAAGAAAGCTTCATTCACTCGTTCACTGTACATTTACACATTACATGATGTTAGAAAATTTATTTTCTGTGCAGTGTAACAAGAAGATCCTAAAACCTATAATGTATCTGCAGCAAATGAATCAGAATATAAAAGATTTGTGTAAAATATTGTGATGATTTGCTTGTTTTTCATGTGCTGTCCAGCGCCTACTTGTAAAAAAACGCTGTAATAATGTATTATTTTAGGTACCACTCACAGCTGGAGGGGGGCAGAGTGCCTGTTCATGCCTTCACCTTCCAGGAGCCGGAGAACGACCCCAGGAACTGCTGCTACCTCTGGGCTGTCCAGTCTTCTCAGGATCTGTAAGGATCGCATTCAATCCGGATTCTGTGCTGTTAACATTTCTAGTTTCAGACGAAGAGAGCATGACTACTCCCCACTCAGTCCCACCGCGGTTCTCTTTTCCACTGTTTTTCTTTTCCTCCCACACAGCGAGGGAGATCTGGTCAGCCTCCACCTGCTCCAGCTGGCCTTCAGCGAAAGAAAATGTCTGGCTTCTGGGAAGATCCTCTATGAGGTTTGGCGTTTATTCCCTCAGTATTTACTAATAAAAAGTAGACATTTCAGTGCTGAGAAACGCGGCATGTTTTTCTCTCACAGGGTCTGGAATATTGCGAGGAGCGATACAGTCAGGATTTAAGCGGCACGTCGTTTCCTCTCAGGGCTCAGGCCACAAGCACACGACTGCTGAGCTGCCAGACCATCGAGAAGTTCAGAGCCCATCCTGACAGGGACGACAGTATGAATGAAGGTTAGCAGTCCTCCTCGTTTCCTGACTTTTTTATTGTTTTGGTGTATTTATCTGGGAACAAGTTGTGCAGTTTGGATTACAGCCCTTGGTTTTGTGTCTGTGTGACACGTTTAATTCATCACCTCCTTTATCACTCACAGTTTTTCCGTTCTTGTTTTTTCCAGTTGCATCCCCCGACACCAGTTTGTCCATCTTCTGCTGGCAAGTCAAGGCTTATGGTCAGGGAAGTCCCTCTGTGTATATAGGGGTCTTTGACATCAATCGCTGGTACCATGCGCAGATGCCTGACTCTCTGAGGTACAGTGGAGACTTCCCATCATTCAATTCAAATTAGTAATTTAAATGAACTTCATGTTTATCCAGGTCACTTTGCTTTTTAAGGTCCAAAAGAAACCCGATTTTTCAGGCAGGGTATTTCTCATATTTCTCATTTATTGTGATAAATTTCTTATGAGGATTTTGATTTATTATTACGAAATGTAAATCCACCATGTCGGGATTTAGTTGTACTATATTTAATTTTTCAACAGTTTGTTCACTAAAAGCGTCAATAAATTTGACAATATAATTAAATGCAGTTATGATTTTCAGTTTAATGATATAAATCACACTTGTTTATGTGACCGGTGTTCTTCTGTAAATAGAAATGTTTTTCTAGAGCGGTATTTGTGTTTGTGAGGCTGTTATTGCTGTGGCAGTCATACAGTTACCTAAAAGAAGTAATAATTACTTCTTGTTGTCACTTTTATTATTAGCTTCTTCACCAAACATCGTTATTAAAAATAAGTTGATATCATCCACCCCTGCTAATGTTCACGATTTAAGACTTTAGACGAGTTTTGATCCGACAGCTGATTGGTCCCTTTGACAGAACCGGGGAGTCTCTCCAGAATTGCCCCTACTTGGCCGTTTGGTCCCTGGACTCTGTGGTGCAGATGGTGTCGACCCAAACCTTGCTGGATGTGGTTGTACACGAGCGCAGCCTGAGCCGGGGCCTGCCCTTCACCTGCCCCCCTCCAGAGCAGTACTTCAGCCCAACCACATACAACTTCGGTAGGTTGAGATTTACTACACATTTAAAATTAACCTTTATATTCATTTTTAAATCTGTAAGAAGCTACTTTTACTGCATCTCTACAAACTATTTTTATTGTATAATTATCTTCTAATATTATTAGATTTTAAAAAGACTTTTTTTTTTTGTTGTTGTTTTCTGTTCCAGATGCTACATGCTTACTTAACTCTGGAATTGTGCATTTAACCTGCTCTGGGCATCAAAAAGAGGCAAGTTTGTGGTGAATAACCTTCGAGTTCAGCATTGGTAGACTTTTTCCATTTATATAGATTATTTAAATTTGGAGTTAAACTTACAAGAACTTTTCTGTTTGTCATTAAATCCAGACTTTAAGTTTTTTGAAGAAAGCTGCACCTTGTTCCAGTGACATCATCTCCATCAGCTACTCCCACTGCCTCATGTCCGGCCTCCTCTCGTCTCGCGCGGCAGACGCTCCGGCAACCAGCCTCTCTCAGGTACCTTGTATGATAGTAAACTGCTTTGTTAAACACTTTATGCTCAAACTTTACTTTCTTGGAACTTTCTATGCTGATATATCAACATGTTTTAAAAATTTATAAAGTTTTCTAATTAAAAATGGGAAATAGTTTTCTGTTGTAGATCATGGTGATGTATTTAAATGAAACCCAGTATTTTGGTCAGTCGACTGTGTTTTACTTACTTCTAGTATTGATTGTGGTCTCAACAGAACAAACTAGAAACATTGCATTGTAAGAGCCAACATCATTTAGGTCAGAGGTGCCAAACTCATTTATCAAAAAATGTTATATTCTTAAAGCGCTGGTTGTGCCAGGATGGAATGTATTGATTAAAAACCAATTAAATTGTTAAAATAGCAATAAATAGCAGTTTTGACATTCATTAATATAAGATAATATTGAACGCCTTTTCACACTGATCAGCCCATCCAGGATTTTGCGATTGTTTTTGTGGTTTCTGCAGTCAAAGTGACAAATTATTTGGCGCTAATTTAGAAATGTTTATAAGGAATTTTTATAATATTTGTGCTGATATATGATGTTAAATGTGACTTTTTTTATTAAAGTTATTAAAGTATAAGCATAAATAAAGTTTATTTATGTCTGTCACGGACTATAACTTGACAGCAAGTGAGGCTGAGGCAGCAGTCACTGAAACTCGATGTTTTTGGCCAATTTTGAGAAAAAATTGTTGGTAAAATCAGAAAAAATGTGAGGGTCTGTTGATTTTGTGTGAATTTTGTAGATTTGTGAAAAAAACTGTAAGGACTTATTGATGTAATTTGGAGTCTGTAGGGCCACATAGAAAGCTACAGTGGGCCAGATTTGGCCCCCGGGCCTCGAGTTTGACACATGTGATTTAGATGCTTAAAAACAAAAAAGTGAAGTTGAGACATTTTTAAACTGCTTCAATTTGCAGTTTTAGTGCCAGAATACTCAGCATCAGTCGTAAGAAAAATAACAGAGAAAACAAAATATAATTTCTGCCGAGAACATTGGTGACGTCTCCTCCAAACTTCCTGTTGGTTCGCAGGAGGAGCAGCTTGACGCCATCTTGTCAACTGCAGTTGAAACCAGCTCCTTGGGGTTAATTACTGGCTGTATTAAGCAGTGGACTGCTGAAGGTAAGGAGCAGCATGGCAACCTGCTTGTTCGCCTTTCTAGATTTCCTTGATACATGTTTTCTTAAAGTTACCAGGTGAAGATGGCTATCCTAGTTTTAAACTTGTAATCAAAGATTGATGATAAATGATTCATTCTTACTGCTGTGTGTTTCTTCTGACATGATGTGGTCAATCTGGTGTGAACGTCTGATTTCTCCTCCTGACCAGAACAACCAGGATCCGCCCTGAACCTGCGCTACATCCTGGACTGGGCTTGGAACAAAGTAGTCCAGACCAAAGAGGAGCTGGACGGCATCTGTATGTTTTTATACAGAGAAATCTTTAGCTCAAGCAAAACTTTTAATTGTTGACTCAAAGTTCAACCAAACATCTAGAAACATCTTCCTTCTGTTCTGCACTTTGTTTTATTTCAAAAGACTGGGTCAGGAATATTTACATAGCCTGTTATTGGAAGGTTGCAGGCCAGTAACTCAGACTTCTGCAGTACCATGTAACAATAAAAACCTCACAAACTGCACTTTTCATTGTCATACAAAAAAGGAACAACCTAACTGATATCATAACATGACAACATAAAATCCAACTTTCCCGTTCATCCATATTTCTGTTTGGTCTCCAGGCGCTCCGTTGTTCGACAGCTCGTCTAACTTCACCGACCCGCAGACGCTGCAGCTGCTGCAGCAAACCCAGAGGCTGCTCAGAAACCTCAGCGCCATCTTCCACTGCCTGCTCAGCGAAGCTCAGGAACTCACACAACAAGGTGCTTCACACACTCAGAGACCGGTCTGAAAGGTTTCCATTTGATGTCAGTAAAAATGTCACTGAGGCCTTTTTTTTTTTTAATCCTCTGAGACTTTAGTAAGGTTGTGAGTAATCTGTTTATTACAGCTGCTTGTAATTCACTGTGTAACAATTGAAAAAACCATTTATTCCTGGTGTTCTGGACTTATCAGTGTGTTCTGGGAGTATATTAATGACATTATGGTACCAAAAAATAAAGTCATGAGGAAGAATCAGGTTAATCATAACTGATCTTTCCATCATATTATTTTAGCATAATATTTAACAACATAATGTTTCCTTAATACTTTAAGCACTAATTTATCAGCTTTGGATGTCTTGTTTTCAGGTTTGGCAGGTCTGATGAACAAGAACATGGTGTCCAGTTTAATATCCAAATACGCTCAAGTGGTACTCTGGTTCTGCCGCACCGGCTTACTCCCCGAGGGATCAGGTAACCGGATGCTTGTCTTTTAGAAAACCTACTAAAAAGAAATCATATCATGTTTAAATTAGTGAACAAATTGGTTATTTCAAAGGAAATGAACTGTATTAGAAAACTGGAAAACACTAGTTGTTATGTTAAGAGAACTTCTTAAACAGACCCAAATAAATAGTTGTTTTTGCCCTGAATTCACTCATATTTGCCCCTGCTGATCTGCCACCAGATGAAGATGCTCTGCAGATTCCCAGGCCTTTCTTTACTCACTCAGTCATCAGTAACTATTACACCATTCGCAGGGAGGAGTTGACCAGGTTGGCCAAGTGAGTGCTCAACTCCATCACACACTAAACTAATCTGACAAATAATATCTATATACTAATCAGAATCTTTCCTATTAAAATATGTTGCTGTAAATGTTCTTGAGGAAGTAACCAGGCGGCGTCTCTTCCAGGAGTAAATGGTGTGCTGATTGCCTTATGATCGATGGTTTGGTTGGACAGTGTGGTGAACGTCTGACCAGTCTGTGGCGGAGGGACGAGGGTGGGACAGGACAGTACCCCCCACCTACTTTGCATGTAAGAGATTTGGCTGATTTCTGTTTCTGATGCATTTCATCTCATGTGTTGATGCAGAAACGTCTTCTGTAAAGAAATGTAATTTTTGTTTATGATCCACAGGCCTTGCTTGACATCTACCTTCTGGACAACATCGAAGAAGCTACCAAGCACGCCATTGTATCCTCAGTCTAATGGCAGCTAGCTGCAGCGTCATGCCGCCTCAGCAGTTCGTTAGCATGAGTTTGCGTTTTTCTAAAACCCCTTAATGTTGTTTAAGAACCGATTAGCTCGATTGCGTCCTTAACCTGTGCTTCAGGTGATTTACCTGTTGTTGGATGTCATGTACTCTTTCCCCAATAAGGATGGAACATCAGTGGAATCTTTTCCCACAGCTTTTTCCATCCCCATCGGACTGGTTAAACTGGTACAAGGACTCTGGCTGCTGGATCATAATGACCATCAGGTAAAATGTGATAAAACATCTGAGGTTCATCATTTAGCTGCAGATGGACTTCCTTTATTTATTTTTTCCCCAAATATTTTTATTAGAATTTTCTGCTGTTCAGACATACAACAAAAAAACATGAGAAATAAAACAAAATAGATAAAAATTAACATACAGTGCAATCCCTCTCCCCAGAAAACACACAACCCCAGGGTCTGCACAAAAAGAAAAGAAAAATTTACTTTACATGTGACGGTGTTTGACAAGATGTAGGAAGGGAAACCAAATATCGTTAAAGTCTTCAAGGTTTAGATGGACTTCCTTTATGAGAAACAGTATGAAGTGACAGGTGCAGCTTTTTATTAATCTGATTTATTCTAACGTCATCCTCAATGAGGCACAAAGATGCATCTTAATAAATAAGAACCTTATTGAACATTCATTTGTTTTTGGAGTTTAATAGAAAAAGTGAAACTTTACATACAGCACTGGAAAAAATTAAGAGACTCCTGCACAATTATCAGTTTCTCTGATTTTACTTTTTATGTGTTTATCTTTGAGTAAAATGAACTTTGTTCTTTTATTCCATGAACTACTGACAACATGTCTCTGAAATTCCAAGCAAAAATTTTTAATATTTACTTGCAGAAAAAATAACATAAAAGATGCTGTGACCTCATATAATACAAAGAATATGAGGTCACAGCATTAGAATACTAATGTTTCAACTCGGGAAGAGTTCAGAAATCAAGAGAAACCAGGAGGTTTTCAGAGCAGTGGGTTCTTCATTTTTCTCCAGAGTTGTCTGTCTTAACATCTGTTTATGCTAAACTTTATGTTTCTGATTGATCAAAGTGTGGAAATCCCACTTTGCTTCAACCTCTCTCATCTTCCTCTGATGATGGCTTGTAGATCCTCTTGTGTTTGTATTTTTAGTGTTTATAATTTTCTCTTTTGTCCTCAGAGCTCCTTTGATCTTCTTCTACACCCAGCTGCTTCTCATTTTCATTTCGAGTGGCAGCATGAGCGGGTTCTGCAGGCGCTGATGTGTCAGGGCCAGCAGTCTGTGGCGCTGCGCTACTTCCATGTTACAAAGCCTCCGATTACCTCCACCGCTCAGGCCAAACTTTCTCTCTCCGTGCTGCTACACAACAGGTCCGTTACGTTTCTGTTCGACCGGCGTTGTTTCATTTTACCGGCGTCAACAAGCCAGTGTCCTCTGGTTCCAGGTGTCTCATCGAGGCGTGGTGTTTACTTCGGCAACACTCGAACCGCTTGAACATTGCTGAGCTGCTGGGCTTCCTGTACGAGAGCTGCCAGGAGCTGGGCCTCATGAAGGAGCTGCTCAAGCTGCCTCTGGGCGTCAGTGAACAGGTAAACGGAGAGTTGGGCCTGTCGTGACAACACGTTTTGCTGGAAGATTAATTGTCCCAGTAATTATTCAGATAAACGTCAATATAGTTGTTTTGAGAACATTTTCAAGGAGTATTTTGATAATGGGATAGTCAAAAACAACTTTATTTTTCCAGTTCCAGTCCCTTCACACTGGAACTGGAAGAGATTTTAATAATACAACCAAAAACAATGAATAAAACGGCAGAAGGGCAGAGAAACACAACAGAAACCATAAAAACTAGATAATGCAGTCCCTGTAAACAAAATTGCCCTTCAAAAATATTAATCGTCAGAATAAAAATGCTCATTATACTGTATGATGAAATTAATGATTTATTGCATCAGGTGTAAGGACAGTTGATGCATAATTAGTCTGAAACTGGAGATTTTTGTGACACTGAGTTCCTTTAAATCTAGACTAAAAACTCAGCTGCTTTTGAAACATAATCAATGGAACATTAATCAATAATCTGACAGCAAAATGTAACGTTGTTGACTGTTTGTTCTATGACTTTGTATTTTTGTGTTTTTATGATGTAAAGCACTTTGAAGTGCCTTGTTACTGGAATGTGTTATACAAATATGATTTGACTGAACGTTTTACATTTTATATTCAGTTTTAATCTCTGACCTTCTCTGTTGGTTCAGGACTGTTTGGAAAAGTTTCTTCAAGGCACAGGCGGCCTTCAAAACCGAGAGCTGCTGATGGTTCACTACCTGCAGCAGGCCAACTACATTCCTGCTCTGCAGCTCAACCAAACCCTCAAAATGAACTTGGTGGTATGTGCAGAAGAACGGATCCTCACGATTAACATTATATTAATGTTGTTATGAGCAATAACGTGTATAATCAGATCAAATAAAACCTTTACATTGACGCATAGCTTTCACTTTCTTTGCAGAATGAGCGAGACCCAAAGGTCAGAGAGCGATCCAACACCAGGAACTCTATACTGGACCAGTATGGCAAAGTTCTGCCCAGAGTGCAGAGGAAACTGGCGATGGAGCGATCCAGACCTTATCAACATCCATCCACCGTTCACAAAGAAGGTAGCGCTCCCCTTTGTGGAAACAGAGTTTTGAAACCTTGTAGATCTACTGCGGACATTCGTATGTTTTTTTGTTTTTTTTTGTTGTTTATTTGGATTAAGTATAAGTTGTGTATATTTTTCATAGAAATAAGCAACATATTTTTCATATTTTAAGTCAGAAATGCATTTAAGAAACAAATCACCTCCTGCCACCTATGGTCTTTTCTTGGAATAGTTTTGGAGCTCAGAAGAATGTGACAGTATGTAATCTCGCGTAAATAGTTTTACTTAACCCTTTGAGACCTAAATTTAAAATCCCTACCTGGATACGTTTGCTTATTTTAATTCTACAAAATTCTTTAGTAAATATATATTAATCATTTATCCATAACAACTGGAACTTTCAATATCTAGTAAGTTATTTTTGCAATTTACAGCACCCCTCAGATTAGTTTTACTCCCTGCAAACCGGCGTAAAATTACCGTAATAACCTGATATTTGCTGGAAAGCGCAACGTCTCCCCTTTCAGAAACTGTGGGAATTTTTCAGACAGCGCAAAGTTTGGCAGAATTACTGCAAATTTGGCTGCGTCATTGCCGACACGTTCGGCCTCAGAGGGTTAAAATCCTATTTTAATTTTATGTTTTTGCTCCACTGTAGTCTCTCTGCCCCAGCCGCTGTCCACCATCACCAAGCGCTCTGCCAACGAGAAGGTGATGTCCAGAGCTGGATTCATCAGCAGCGTCCTCACCAAGATTGAGGAGGTTTGGCTCGGAAAAGAAGCGACTCCCCAGTCCTCACCAGCCAAGACGTGAGTTTATTGCTTCAATTGTTTTCTGTGGTATTTAAATATGTTTAATAGTAATGTGACGCATTCGTCGTTGTCACCAGACCAAAAGCAGCGGATGCTCGGAGCTTCAGTCCGAGGTCATCATCGCTCGGTTTTACTGACCCCTTCCTAGGAACGCCCATCACCATGACATCCAAACGAAAGTCAAGGTACTCTCAGGAGAAGAAGGAGCTGGCCCTTTAAGGATTATTTTTCTTTCTTTTTTTTAAATCACTGTCTTTTTATTGTGTTTTTATTCCTTTAATACATACAGTTTGTGAATACGAAGAAGTGCATCTAGTTTAAGTGTATCTAACACATACATAAAATAATACACACAGAGAAAATAATCCCTCCAAAACAATCCCATTTAGCCCACCAAGGTCACTGCCCAGTAGGTCCACCCACTACATTCCTATCCCTGACAGAAATGGAACACATTTTAATAAAATTAATTAACTAACTTAATTAATCTGGAGCATTATTGTATGTTTTGAAATGAGTCAAGAAAGGGTCCCCATGTTTTTTCAAATTTACCAGTTGCGTGTTGAAGAGAGCATCTAATTCTTTCCGGTTTCAAACACGACATGAGGTCACATAGCCACAGCTTGTGAGTTGGAGGAGCAGCAGCTTCCACCTGATCAGAACCGTGCGCCTCGCTATCAGTGAGCAAAATGCCAGGGCCTGTCGTGTAGAGGCTGGTAAAGGCAACCCCCCACCACTGAACCCAAAGAGAGCCAAGAGAGGACCAGGTGTTACCGCCAACCTGGACATCGTACAAAAAACATCTGTCCAGAACTGACCAAGAGCGGGCAGGACCAGTACATATGAACTAGTGTGGCTGCGGCAGTTTTGCATTTGTCGCAGTGTGGGGTGACTTCTGGATAGAAACGAGACAGTTTGCTTTTGGAGAGCTGGGCTCAATGTACTATTTTGAACTGAATGAGACAGTGGCGCGCACACAGACACGTTGTATTCACCAGTTTAAGTATAGAGTCTCATCCAGTATAGTCATATTCAAATCTTCTTCCCATGAAGTTTTAAGTTCAGGTGAGGAGGTCTCTTTCATACTCAACATTTTATTATAAAGCCACGAAACCAGCCCTTTACGAGTCGGGTTCAATAAGAGGATGTTTTCTACAGTGTATGCGAAGAAACTGAGCCTGATAAGTGAGACTGAATAAAGTTTCTGGTTTGCAAATATCTAAAAAAAATGGGATTTAGGTAACCCATATTTATTGCTGAGTTCCTCAAAGGATGCCAAATTCTTCTCTATGAAAAGGTCCTTAAAATATTAAAATAAGTAAGCCCCCTCCGGTGCCACTCTAGGAACACCCCATCCTGAACAGATGGTTTGAAAAGATGGTTAAGGATGTAAGAGGGAAAAGTTGTGAAGTTTAAAGTATTTCCTAAACTGGCCCCATATTTTCAGCGAGTGTTTCACTACAGGGTTTGAAATAGCGTTGAATCAAGAGAGTGAAAGTGGGGAACAGAGCAAAGCCAGAATGGATATATTGTTTCCACTGCGTAGCTCCATAGCCTCCCAGTCAGGACCGTCACACAGGTTGTAGTAGAAATACCAAAACACTGAGCATCTAAGGTTGGCGGCCCAATAATAAAACCGGAAATTGGGGGAGGCAAACCCCCCCCTGCTGTTCAGGTTTTTGGAGTTGTAATTTATTAAGCCTTGGGCGTTTACCCTGCCAAATAAAAGACGAGAGAGTCGAGTCTAGCTCGTTAAAAATAGTATTAGGAATAAAAATAGGTAATGCTTGAAAGAGGTATAAAAATTTGGGTAGTATATTCATTTTAATTGAGTTGATTCGTCCCACAAGGGACATGGAAAAGGGCGTCCATTTTGTTAGGGATCCCTTCACTTGGTTCAACAGTTAAATCAGATTCTCTTTGAACAAGTTTTTATGTTTTTTTTGTCACTGATACCAAGGTATGTGAATTTTTGTCTTTCAATTCTGATCGGCAGATTGGCTAAATATTGGCTTTATTGGGAGAAGCTCACTTTTGGTGAGGTTCAGCTTATACCCAGAAATCTGAACAAATTGGCTAAATATATCGAGAGCAAAAGGCAATGAGGTTGATGGTTTGGAAACAAAAAGTAAAAGCTCATCTGCATAAAGCAACGCTTTATGTTCCATATTATTCCTCCAAATGTCAGAAATATCTTTACTGGTTTTAAGTGCAAAGGGAGGCTCTATGGCCAGATCAAAAAGCAGCGGACTAAGAGGACAGCCCTGACGGGGGCCTCTTTGTAATTTAAAAGGTTTTGAGGTCTGAAAATTGGTACGAACCGTGGCAGACGGTTATTATTTTTCTTTTTAAACTGCTTCTAAAATGCATAAAATACGCCACCATTAAAAGTGACAAGATATTAGTCCTGTTTGCTTTTAACCAGGTTCATTACTAAAGACACAAACATGCACAGAAACACATCTTAATTAAAGTAGATTTTGTTTTTAATCTTCTTTAATGTGTCTCAGGCTGATGGATCTGGTGGTCCACCCGTCCAGTCAGACTCCTCAGCCTCTCCTCAGTCCCCCCGGACCTCCAACCTCCTGGGTTTCTCCAAAGAGCTTCAGAAAAGCGCCTGAGTTCAGTCTGCTGCAGACGCCGCAGGTCGTCAAGGTGAGTCCATCACTTTGGACGACACTTTCCGGTTTTTTTACGTCTAAAAAAAAAAAACGGCTGAGTGATGATGAGTTTTAGACGATGGGAGTTTTTATTTTTGGAATTGTTCCTTTTTAAAACGTCTCAAATATCTCAACAAAAAAAATAATTTTTTTATACTGTTGTGTGAAACATGGCTAGGCGTTAAGGCAGCAGCTGGTGATTGAGTTATTGATTATTCTGACAATTAATCGGATTTAAGAAACTTGTATGTAAAAACATACAAAAAATAATAGGAATAATTAAAAGAAGCAAGTAAACAAATAATTTGTTTATATTTTTAAATAAGAAAATAAATGATTAATTATGATTAGGAGGATGATTAATCGTTTCAGCCCCACTAGGCACAGATAAATGAGTTTGGATGCCCGCTAAGGTTTGGTTTTGAAAAACTGCTCTCCTTTTATCATATGTTTTTTTAAGCCACTGAATCCGGTAGTTAGAGGAATTGTCTGTTAAATTTTGGAAGTGAAAAAACACTTCATTATACGTGTGACGTGTCGAGAAACATTTGTCGTTAACTTCATAGATTTCACAAACCAATCAGCTGATAGATGGCAAAATCAGCACTTGACAAAATGTTAAAGCTTCATTGCTAATTGTGTCTCCTATGACTTTGTATTTTTGTGTTTTTTATGACATGGAGCACTTTGAACTCCCTTGTTGCTGAAAGCTGCTATGCAGACAAACTTGGCTGGTGAATGTTTCAACCTTTTGCTCTCCTCTCTGCCAGCGAGCTCGGGCTCTGGCTGCTTCTGGCCCGGTCTTTTCAGCGTTCACACCGCAGTCCATCCTGCGTAGCAACCTGAGACCTACGCCTGTTGCTACTCCGTCTGCCTCTCCAGGCCGCTCCATCACCCCCCCGCTACGCGCCAAAGAGAGCCGCATCACCTTCATAGAAGGAGAGACCCCTGAAACGGAGAAGGGGATCCGGTGGACTAACGGGGTAAAAACACGATGATATTGTGGTTCGGCGTCTCTTGTTTAGTTTGTATATTTTCTGCAAGTTGTGTTTGTGTTTCCCTGTAGATGGCAGCAGACAGTGAGATCAACCAGCTAAGCAGAGGCTCCAAAGCGACACGCAAGACCTGGTCTTTGCACCGTCCTGAGGAGGAGGAAGAGGAAGGACAACATCCTCGTGTAAAGTTTCGTCCTCCAGAAGGCGACGTTCCCTCTCTGCAGCTTAGGCGCTCTGAGAGCGAGCAATCTTCCACCCAGGAAGAAGGAAATCCATCAGCTGCAAGTCAGATAAATATCAGTGTGAACTTTGACACCAGCCTGATATCTGTCCAGTCAACAGACACAACTCTGGAGTATTACGATGCTCCGCTCTCAGAAGACCCACAGAGAGCCCAGGGACACATACCTGGAGAGGAAGAGGAGGAGGATGATGATGTGGTGACTCTGAACATCAGATCTGTGAGTGACAAAGAACCAGAGCAAACACCTGATCTGACCACCGAGGAAAACCTTAACCTCCCCTCAAAAGTTGAAGTGACAGCAGAGGAGTCTCTGAGGGAAGGAGGCCTCTGTGAGGAGGTCGTTGGGAGGGGTCAAGCTCTGAGGGAGCATGAGGAGCAAGGAGCTGAATCTAAAGGAGAAGATGATCTGAATACTGCCTCAACGAGCAAAGACGAAGATGTTGCAAGTCCTGATGCAGAGGAGCCATCTTTTCACCATGAAGGTAAGTCGTTGCTTTTTTTTTTTTTTTATTAGAGCAGTTTTATTTATTTACTCCAAAAACAAATGAAATTGCAGCTTTTCAATTAATTGTTAGTCAAATAAGATAAATCAACCTTAGATGAACTCATTAATCAATAACTTGCATCCCTAGCCTGAACCAAATCCATTTGATTAAGTTGATCTTATTTGTGAAAAATAAAAATAACTTAAAGCTTTGCTGCTCTTCTTCATCAAGTTCTCTGGTCCTTTTTTCGTGCTGCAGTCGGTAACCAGGTGAGCGAGAGCTCAGACTCTGAGGTCAGAACTGAGGTGAAAGGTGAAGAACTAAATGTTCAGTGGGAGGCAGCCGAGTCGAACACAGAGCAACCCGAAGATGGTAACGCCACAACCGAAGCAGCACTAGACCTGGAGCAGAGCACTGGTGAGCACGTTTACATGGAAACACTTAGGGCAGGTGGGTCATGACCTGGAATGAACTGATCGTTGCTTCCCTTCAGATCTGACAGAGTTTGTACAGAAGCACCTGTTTGGTGATGACCTGTCTTCTCCGCTCAGCCGCTCAGCGATACACAACGCATCACTGAGCCAGACTAGCCTCAACAGGTGTGTTCTTCTCTTAAAACAACTCCGGTTACTGTTCGAAAAGAGAGGAATCTCAAAAATTCTCACTTTAATCTGAAACAAAACCAGATGAGATGCTTCTTTTCCCGTCTGTGTGTGGAGACACTTCAAACTCTGACATAAATGAATGAACTCTTCTTAAGTTACGTTAATGCATGTGAACGTCCAGCTTGAAGCTCATCCTCCTGCTGGACAACCATCCAGTCCAGCACCTATAAAAATCTCTTTTAAATTCTGTATCTTTTGCAGAATATTCTAATTTTCCGGTAAAAAAACAAACAGAATACCTGCTTTTCAACAGCTGCAAGCCACAGACTTATAAATTAGAGAAACTTTGTAATGACTATAAAGGTTGTATCTGTAGATTTATTTAACAAGGAGAAAATGTCTCGTAATAAGTGAAATGATGTCAGGGGAACTAGTATTTTGTCATCAATATGAAGGACTTAAATTTTGCTGAAAAGTTACTTGTAAGTTAGTTTTCTTATTTCAAGATATTTGCACTGAAAGTAGACCAAAAATAATTTAAAATTTGTGTTTTTGCAATGTGCTTTTGATTTGCATGAAAAAATCTTTATAATTTAGAAATGTTTCCCAAACACTGCAAAGTTTGATATTTAAAGACGCCTCTTTAAATATCAAACCTGTTTTAAAATGGCTGCCGTCCTCCCATGCAGCGAGTTGTTGGGGGCTGAGGAAGAAGAGGAGGAGAATCCAGCAGCTGTAGACCCGTCGGTGTTCACGCCACAGAAATCCACGGCTTCTGCCACTTCCTCAGAGCCAACAGGCACCGACTCCCACTGTGAGGAAGATCACATTCACTCTCACGTTTACAGTTGTTCTGGTGATCGCTTTACTCATGTGTTGCTCTCCTAGCTGTAGTGAGCTTGAATGACAGCGAAGAACTGTCCAGTCCTGCATCTGAGGATGAAGGTGAAGAGGAGTCATCTAATCAAGCTGAAGAGGAGGAGGAAGACGAAGTGGAAGACTCTGGTAGTGAGGTGGAGATCATTGATGAGGTCCAGGGTAACGGGAGGCTGCCGCTGCTTCAGCCCGACTCGGTCCTCATGCAGCAGGAACACGGCCACTTCCTGCAGGATCTGTCAGAGCAGCGAGCCGCTGAGTTCTCTCTGATCGCACCTGGTGCAGAGATGAAGGTAACGACTTCCAGATCATGTTAAAGTCAAATTCAACCGTACATTTAGATTATTTTACGTAATCTGAATTGATAGGCTTTATCCTGAATGTGTTTTCAGATCGTAGAGGACGACATCGAAGGCGAGGTTGTGATGGTGAGACTCGGCGGAGACGATGGAGGGATGGAGCTGGACGCCAACACAGAGCCAGCAGCATCATCATCGTCGTCATACGTGGAGCTCAAACCTTCCACCACTCTGCTGGTTCCCTTCGAGTTCATGGAGGAACAGCAGGGCCTGGTGGACGGGTCCGACCTCGCTCTCCCTGGGCTGCAGCCGGGCGTCGCAGCCGAAGAGCAGCAGCCGGAGATTCACACTGGCTTCACACTGATGCTGGACACGGAAGAGGACGGAGTCAAGGAGGCGGAGGCGGCTGTGGAGAATGATCTGCACCCGTTGGAGCTCCCTGAGCCGCTGCAGATGGAGAGGGAAGATCTGTCTGACAAACCTGCCGTCATTCCTTTGGACATGGATAACAGGGAAGAAGCTTCACCAGAAGGAGAGAACACGCCGACGGAAAACCTGGATCAAAATGATGATCGTGGACTTGAGGAAGAAGAGCTTGGAGTTACCCAAATTGATCTGCAGACTGAATCTACTGCAGAAAAATCGGAGACAGAAGACTCTGCAGAGATAAAAGTGGCAAAGATAGAAGAAATTACATCATCTGAAGATCAGGAAGCTCCTTCTGTATCGGTTCCAGAAGAACCTCCAGCTGCTGTGAACGATGCCGACTTGGCTGATAGAACAGAAGCTGTTGAGGGAAACCCAATCCCTACTGTGGAGCTGCAGCTGCCTGAGGGGAACGGGTCTCTTCCTACAGAGATGGAAAAAACCGAGTCTGCTGTTGAAGACAAGAAGCTTGAGTGCACAACATCATCAGACACCGAAGTTGGACATGAGGAGGAAACGGAGGAAAAACCCAGGAGACAACTGAGGCATAAAAATGTTGCTGAAGAACCTTTGGAGAACATTGTAGACTCAGAAAGTCAAAATGAGAAACAAACGGCAGCCTATCAGGGGAAGAAAGCGCCTTCCACTCCATCCTGGAGGATGACAAGAGGAAGAAACGTGACTTTAGTGAGCGAGCAAGAGCACGATGGAAACGCAGACTTGACGACAACTAGCAACGACGTTCCTGCCTCGGCAACTCGTACTCCGAGGAGAGGCAAGCCGCTCCAAATCGTCACACCTCGTAGAAGTACTCGCAAAAGTCAGCCAGTAATTTCTAAAGAGGAGCCTGAAAACATGGATTATGAGATTTCCATGGCTTCAAACTCCAAGAGGGCTTTGCCAGGCAGACGATCGCAGAGAGCTGCTGCAACAAGAACCAGCAGCGAGGAAGAATCTGCGGCCGCAGACGTAGAAATCAAAGAGGACAGCCAAGAGGATGAGGCGGAGGAAACGATAAGAAATCTCAGAAACAGCAACAAGACTCCAACTCCTTCTAAACGCAGGATGGCTCAGGCCAGCACCCCCAGGAGGTCCAGCAGAAAGACCAGTAATACCATCGAGGAAGAGCTGACCCCTGTGACGGTCAAAGAGGAGCCCGTCTCTCTAAAATGCAGCGACAAAAAAATTAGACCACAGATGCTGCCAATCGTGTTTGAAGAAGACGAAGGAGAACAGAAAGAGGAAGAGAAAAAGCAGCAACTTTCCCATCCGGGGAGGACAACTCGACAGTCCAGCCGGATCACTATATCTGTGTATCCTCAAGTAAGGGTTCAACCATCATCCACTCCTCCTGTGTTTCCATTTTCATTTATCTCACACTTCATCTCACATTTAAACTCCATAGGTAAAACTGGTTCCTGTGTCCCTTCCTCAGAGCAACAGGAGGAGGAGAGAAGAAAGTGGTTCAGAAAAAGTGAGAGAAATCAAAGATCCCCTGGAGTCTGGTCCAAACAAAAACTCTGATCACACCAACAATCGTCGCCCAACGAGAAGCCGACTCTGGGACCATCCTGAGGAGGATCTGCCTCTACTGGACTCTCCGTTAGAGGTGGACTCTGAAACTCCTGTTGCAGACGCTCTCATCAAGAGACTCAAGGATGAAGAGGAGAAACGGGAAGGTACGAACCAGGCAGTTTTTAACCCCAGAACAGGGGGTGTCAAACTCCAGTCCTCCAGTCGCTGTCCTGCAGTTTTTAGATGTGCCACAGGTACAAAACACTGGAATCAAATGGCTTAACTACCTCTTCCTTGTGTAGATCAGTTCTCCAGAGCCTTAATGACCCAATTATTCTGTTCAAGTGTGGTACAGCAGAGGCACATCTAAAGGTTGCAGGACAGGAGGCCCTCCAGGACTGGAGTTTGACACCTGTGATCTAGAAACTCTTTAAAAGCTTGGGTTTATAAATAGTTTTTGGTGTAAGACACGCCAGGATGTCCAGGCATGCTTAAGAAGTCTTAAAATAAATTGGCCTTAAATTTAACTTAATCTCATATATTTTATGTAGCTTCTTTTTTTTTTTTTTTTTACCCCTCATGAGACTTTTCCGTTTGAGCCGCACAGAAGCATCTTCATTATGTAAAAAAAAATCTAATAACTAAAAAAAGGACATTTTCATGATGTTCTGTTCAGGCTGTCGCCAACTAGCTACTAACATTCTCCTGCTAGCTAAATAGCTAGCTACCTTTTTTCCATCTGTCATGGATAAGTGTAAATATTCATCACTGTTTGACTTTTTCTCACTTCTGTTGTCAACCAGTTTGATTTCGTGTTAAAATGCCTGGTTTGGTGCAGAAAGCAGTCATCACTGCTGCAACTCGCACCGACGTAAGAGCAGAATTTGGTCTCACGTCTTTTTTTATTGGACTTTAAACGTGGTGCTTCAGCAGCAGTATTGACTTACAAAGTGGAAGAAAAATGATATGTGGTTTCTACTTATTTATTTTGCTACTAAAAACCAAAATATGTTTCAATAAAATTCAACTTTGTCAGATTTTATTACAAGGTTGTTACTGTGGAGATTAAGGGAAAGGTTGAGCATTTAATGCAACATATAATCACATTCAAATGTGTTAACTTGTGAAATCAGGTGTAAAGTCTGAGAGAACCAGGAGGAGAAATACCAAATCATCAGTGGATCAGGTTTCATCTCCTCCTCCTGTACCAGACGGCCCGGCACCTGAACCTGCAGCAGGTCAGTCCAGTCCCGGAGAAAACTCCTTCATCTACTCTCCCTCCCGACGGCGACAAACAAGAGGTGAGCCAAATCCCAGCCGGTTTATGTTCCTCCGCCCATCCAGGAAGGTTTTAACCTTGCACCGTTTCTGTGTTTCAGCTCTTCAAGCAGAGTCTTCTTCGCCGAGCGAGGAGTCTGAGGCACCGGTCACCCGCAGCAGGAGTAGAGTCAAAGATGCTTCTGTTCAGGTAGAAGATTCAGTCTAACAGCTGAGCATATTTAGGATTCTGGACATATTTTTTTCCTTTATATCTCAGATTAACGTAGTCATTTTCCATAATGACAAAATGGGAAAAATGATACATGGTTTTCAATTCATAAAACAAATTTTTTGCCACTAAAAACCAAAATATGTGCTCTTTGGATGCATAAACACCAATCCTGTTTGATCCCCTTAATTGACTCTAGTTTTGTCTAGGAAGTTTGGTTCCTTTGAAGAGGCGTGAGTCGAACTCTGATGCGGCCCAAAAAACTAAACTCTTGTCCAGCTACAAACCTAAGTCCAATTGAAATGAACTCTACTGCTGTTCAAATATATATGTCAATGTCAAGCTCCAAAAGCATTCTGGGTAAATGCAACCAAAACAAACATGTGAGTCTAGCGCTAACGGAAGAAATGCCTCCAAGTCTTTGGCCAAATACAAACGAGACATTCTGCAGCTGCTAACATTTGACGCCACTCTTTTTTTATTTTTTACATTTTGTGAAGAACAAAGTCACTTCTTCTTCAGAAGCTTTTGTTAGTTTTTGGGTGCAGTGCCACCACAGGTGAGGGGGGGAACAGGTTTTTCCAAAGAGTTTGGTTTATGAATCTTCCCTAACGAAACTCAGAGGGGATTCTCAGAACAGCTGCTTTTAATGTAAGATACAATTTAAATCAGATGAGATTAGATTTTATTTAGGGGTTTTGGAGAAAAGGGAACTAAACACCAGCAAAACGTGCAACATTTTCCTTCAACCTCACACTGAAGTGCTCCTTTGTTTTGGTCTGTCATAAAATATCTTAAAGTTTATGAAGACAGGTCAAAGTGGTCTAAATACTTTAAAAAAAATTTTTAACCTTGATGGATAAAGAGTCAGCTGCTGTTTTCCTTTTACCTTTTAGGATAAAGCTTCCTCAGAAGATGGTCGCTCTGAAGTGGAGAAAACATCAAAAACCAGAAAAACAAGCAGGAAAACAGCAAAGTAAGACTTTCTCTTAAAACCAAATTTTCAGTAGATGTAAACGTTTGACTGCTCTTCTTTTTAAGAGCTGAAGCTGATAAAAATATCCTCTCTGTTTGTGTCTCTTCACCCTCAGATCCGGAGCTGTTTCGGAGTCTGTTCCCATCGCCGAGGTGGATCTGATCTCCCCTCTGCCCAGCCCGGCTGAGCTGCTGCCGCGAGCGCTGAGGAGGATCACAGACGAAGCGCCGGTTCCGACCACCAGGAACCTTCGGCGCAAACGTGTCATAGACATCGTTTTCTCAAAGCCCGTCACCAGGAGGAGGAAACTTTGAGGAGGCTGGAGGTGGTGATAGCCAGTGAACCTCAGGCGGCTGCATGAAGATTTGAACCAAATCAAGTCGAGAGCTGTCAAATAAAAAGGAACGGCCTGAACTTATGATGGTTCTGCTTCTTGAAATGCCTCACAGTGCTGCAGTTTTTCTGAAAAACTTTCTCTACAAAGAGGAAAATGGAAACGGTGGACGTGGGGAGATTTATCTTTGGGACAAAAACGGTAAATTCAGTGTGAAGGAGGATTTTATTTTTGGAGTTTACATTTCCTTCTCATGCTAACTTGATTTCACTTGATAAGTGACCATTTTATGATCTAACGCTTGAGCTCTGGACACTGAAAGGCACAAAGAAAAGCAATCAATGTGGATTTTTAGAGGTTCCTAATGATGAACAGAACAGATCTCATGAAGAGGTTTTATTCCCATTCTATTATTTTAAGGCTTTCTTTTCTTGTTGCCGTTTTAAAAGTTCAAGACCTGCTGTTTTTCTATTCAAGAGGAAAAAGGCAGCCGGCTAGCAGGGATCTATTGCTACTGCTAGAATGTATATAGTCATTTGTTATGTTCCAAATAAAGTTAATAATTAAATCCTAAGGAATTAAGTTTATTTTGAATTTGAAGTGTCTTGAATGCATTTGATGATCATATCAGATTGCCTTTGCCAAAGTCTTAAAATCTAAGAGGATTTGTGTGTAAAGCTGCTGCTGTCGGCAGATGTGGGAGAGATGTAAAGGAGAAATGCACAACAATTTGCAGATGTAAAAGTAGCTGGGGAGATATTAATAGGTTTGTTAAATGCAATTTATGGCAACAAGCATCTGATTCAGACTATTTTCTGACTGAATGTATGTAGAATGTCTTATTTTTGTTGACTGCTATTTGATAAATATGGTTAAACTTAAAAACCTCTGTTCTGCTGGTGTCTCTCATTTTCTCCTTACTATTTTGAATGAATGTTTAATTATATCCAACGGATCCAGTGCATGGGTGGAGGAAAAAAACTAAACATGATTAGCTGAACACAAGGTCACATTTTTGGACGGAGAAATGTTTTATTTTTATCTTGTTTTCCCAAAATTAAACTAATGTAAGAAAATAAATATTGATAATGTTATTTACACATGCACAAATACAGAAAATGCTAAGAAATAAATCAACATTTGGCGCCCTTTTAGTGCAGCGCCCCTATGGTAGCGTATACCCACTTTTTGCGCCACTGACGTCATAGCTGATAGTTTTGTTTGTAAAAGAAAGTCGTCTTTATGTTAACTATTCATTTAGGAACGCAGTAAAGCTAAAGTAATCGTCTCCCTCGGTCTCAGTTCTGTGGTTTCAGAGGTCTGAAATAGAGAAAAGCATTTAGTGTAAATGCCAGCCCTCTGTGCCTCGTTTATAATTTATGGAGATAGATGAGGTGAAAGTGAAAGCAGAGCCAGCATCACAAAGAAGAAGCGACAATAATATCAGTAAAATATAAAAAATATAGCAGCTTCCTTTCTTTAAACATCCAGTATTCATGTTTCAGCTTAAAGCACCTCGGCTCCACATGGACTCCAGTATCTCTCCTGGTTTCCATCATGATCCAGCCCTGAGTGTTTCTGTGTAACTCGACACATCTGTGTGTCCGCCTGTCGCAGGGAGCTGAACTGTGCCCAGTGTGTCTCCGGTTCCAGCTGCACCATGAGGGCCAAAGCCTCGGACATGCACAGCAAGGATTGTGTCAAAGTGGCTGTCAGAGTGCGGCCGTTCAACAAGGTCAGTTTCTGCTTGTTTTTATAGTCAATACGGGTTTCTTAAGTACAACGGGAACTCGTTGCCAATCAATGGCGCCTATGTGAAGGTATTTATTTTAACTAAACAAAGCAAATTAGCTGGAAGTAGGGGAGGATGTAATTACATAACGAGGACAGGTGTGTAAATTGGACCAATATGCAACTTTAAATGCGAGAAATGACCCAAGCAGAAAGTAAGCTCAGAAAAATGCAGGAATAATTTTTAAATTTAAATGTCTTATTCTTTGTTCTACTCAGCTTTTTGAAAAGAAGAAAAAAGCAGAGCAGGGCCTCGTTTCCCGCGTTGTTCTTTAAAGACTGTCGAGATAGTTGCTGTCGTTTAATTTAATTTATTGTTTTTCTGACTTTAATGTTCTTTTTTATGCATACAACTTTTTTTTCGCATTTTAAACATGGTTATGGCCAATTCTGGACACACATTCATATTTCTTGTCAGTCATTGAGGCCATTAGTGCGTCACATATCAAACTGCCCAATATGCTCGACCAAGAAAAGAAGAGTTGTTAGGCTAATAAGCTAAGTGTTGAATAAAACCTGTGAATCCGCATAGTATTTTAAATTACTAGCTGTACCATTTCGGGAACTAATTTATATTCTAGTGTGATGTTCTTTTTACAGTTAACTCATCTGTTGTTTTGTGCTTAAACACAGCTTAATGTCATGTTTGGAACTAACTGGATCATGACGACTTTCTCTTCACTAAGGTTGTTAATCCTCATCTTCTGCTTCACTTCTCAGTTTCGGGGTTCCACAGGGATCCATATCGGTTACCCTGTTTATCTCATATGTTGCCAGTTACGTGTTGTGGAGGCCCAGAGTTCCTTGTCATTGTTTTATCAGGGATATTCAGGTCTTAACTTTTGGATAAGATGGAAATCAGTTATCTACTTATTTACTTATTTATCTGAACCATAAACTTTTATGATACCAGTTTGGAAAAAATGTCATTGATGTTTTTGTTTTCTTCTTCAAATGTTTAAATGAAAAATTATGTTATTGTTTTTTTTTTAAGGGTTAGCTACCTTTTGGCTGCATTGTCATGAAGGGACATAAGTGCATAACTTTTATGTGAACAATTTAAAACATTTCATAAAGTTTCAACAAGTTATTATAATTTAAATGCAACATGAACTCTTTAAAAGTGTTCAAAAATATTTTACATGTTGCCCAAAACATTCAGCGTTGGTCTCATCTGACCAGAGCACCTTACTCAACATGGTTGCTGTTTTTCTTTTTAAATGTCTTGTAGAAAACTGCAGACAAGACTTTCTTTCTCCGGTGGCTTTCTTCTGCAGCACTATACTGGTTGAGTGCCTGGCTGGAGTTGTTCAGAGAACTGGTTCCTCTACATGAGCTGTGGATCTCTGCAGCTCATCCAGGGTTACCATGGGTCTCTGGGTCGCTGCTCTGATCAGTGACTAACCTCTGAGGCTTCCGCAAAATAGCTGGATTAAATTAAACTCAGATTTACTTTATCTACTACAATATAAATGCAATCATCCTCCCACTGTCTCGTTTTCTCTTTCCTCCAAACAGAGAGAGAGGGATGCAGGTAGTCGTTGTATCATCTCTCTGGTGTCGACCTCCATTAGTATCCAGGATCCACGCGACTGCCACAACCGGCGGTCCTTCTGCTTCGATTATGCGTACTGGTCCCACAGCGGCTTCACGAGAGACCAGACTGGTCTGTTTGTTCCTGAAGAGCTGGGGGGCCGATATGCTGACCAGGTGAGCGCGAAGGAGACAGAGAACATTTACCAGACAGAGTGAAAAGATTCAATTGTACTGCTTGGTAAAAAGCTGCTTTTTCAATCCCCAGCACAGCGTGTTCCAGGACCTCGGAGTGGGAATACTGGAGAACGCTCTTCAGGCAGGAACCACTCCATCTTTCCGTTAGTTGTTTACTAAGTGACTTCTTGATAAACCCGTGAAATCACCTGTGCAGGGTTACAACGCCACGCTGCTAGCATACGGACAGACCGGATCAGGGAAGAGTTACTCGATGGTGGGCTACGGGCCCAATAAAGGCCTGGTTCCTAAACTGTGTGACCGGCTGTTTGAGGCGATCAGAGAACACCAAGAAAACAGACAATGTCAGGTAATAATTTAACAAGATAGCTTGTTAAATTAACCTCCTCTTCATGGAGGTTAGTTTACTTTCACTTCTTTGTCTTTATCTTAATTAAATGAGTTAAACAAACTGTGCTGACAGAGAGCAGGCTTTGGTTCTGAATGCCTGTTGATGTGTCCTCAGGTCTTTTTCAGTATGTTGGAAATTTATAATGAGCAGGTAAATTTGAGCCTTTTTTAACAGAAATTACAGTTTTTTGTTTTGCTGTCACTTTAGCCTTTCTTGTTATGTTTCTCATGATCTTTTTTATTTCCAGGTGGTCGACCTTTTGTCTCGGGGGTCTCGGTCTGCAGCTGGACTTAGAGTGAGAGAGGAGCTGCAAAGAGGCTTTTATGTTGAGGGTCTCCGTAAAATCCCCTGTGAGAATGCTCTGCAGGTAAAAAAAATAAAATAAAATGTTTAGTTGTTTGCCAAAGTGTTACTAGGTTTGTTTCTTCACACATGTAACAACAATGAAAACTGTGGAATCAAATTTCCACCACTCTGTTAAAAACTATTATCTCATTATAATGAGAAAGTATCTCGAAGTAATGAGATAATTTATTTAATTTTATTTTTTTACCACTGTTTTCTATGGGCTTCCATAGAAAACAGTGAAATTCTGAGAGGTTTCTTAGTTTCCAGAAAACAGTTTCTGTTTCCAGAAACTGCCAATAAAGACAAAAATCCAGTAGACTGGGATTTAACCGTGAATTATAAAAAACTAGAAGTTTATCAGTAAACAGGATAAAATCTTAAGACAGAAAACCATTCGAAGATCAAATGGAATTATATTGGAATAAAATAAAATAAAGTGCTCTAGAGGATTGGAATGTTGATAATTGTTCAATATTTTGATTAGGACTGGTGAATAAAAGACTAAAACCAAAACAACAACAAATATTAATATGTGTTATTTTTATAGCAACTTTAAATTGGTTTTACCCTTATTAATTTGAGAGTAGTACATTTTAAATTGGCTGTGATACAAAAATGATCTGTACATCAAAAACATCCCTCAGCCAATCAGCATTTATTATATAGAAAATAACAAAAACACATTTTCAACCATGACATTGAATAATCAAACAGACTTAAAAATATTTGATTCTCCTGGATTATGTAATTACAATTTTAAACTGAAACAGTTTTCTGAAGTTTCCATCTCTGTTCTAATCAATATTTCTGGTTAAAAATAAAACTGACACCTGAAAGTTGGTTTTAGCTGTAAAGATAATTATTTTAAGTTGTTTTGTCACCAAAATATGCAAGCAGAGCGTTAAAGGAGTGGATGTTAATGAGCTTTGGTTCGTTTTAATTGGATCTGATTTGACTGCAGGTGGAGCAGCTGATGGAGCAGGGAACCAGGACTCGAACCACCGCTGCCACTCAAATGAACGCCAACAGCAGCCGCTCACACATGCTCATTATCCTGCAGCTCAAACAGGTAAAGACTGTTACTCTCAAAGTGCTTAACTAATCAGTCAGCAGCCAATCAAAAGGCACCATGTAATAAGCTTAAACAAGATAAAATTACAGATCTTTACCCTTTCAAATAGCAATGCAACAAATGAAACTCACATTAACAAAAATGACATTTTATATTAAGTTTCTACTATCTATAAATGGCTCCTATATATTTATTTCTGTGAAACATGAATGAACAATGAAACATCTTGACCAGATCTTCTCTAAAGAGAGCATCACGAAGCAGTCCAACATCAACCTGGTGGATCTGGCTGGCAGTGAGCGCCAGAGGTCTTCAGGTTCTGAAGCTGACAGACTCAAAGAGGGAACAGCCATAAACCTGAGCCTCACCACGCTGGGCAACGTCATCAGGTTTGCTCTGTTTTGTTTGGTTCGCCTTGTTCTTGCATGTTGCTGGATCCATCAGTTTTCTCCATATTCGTTCTTGCCTGCCCTGCTCGCTCTGTTTGTGTCCTGTCTTTTTCTATATTCTTGGAGCCTTTCTTTGCACATTCTCCAACTCTACAAATTATGGATCTGGTCAGCCGATCTCTCAATCCAATTGATCAAATTTTCTCCACAAGAAGACTGGGCACAGGAGAGCCCTCTTGTCCTGCAGGGACACACCCAGTGGGATTCACCCTGGATTTATTCATGATAACAGGGTTTCTGCTGTTTGGAGCTTGCGTTGCGGATACCTGGCTTATCTACAAATTTGTGACGGACTTGATAAAACTAGTGAATACTCAGACTGTTGGTGTGGACAGAGACGCAAGCTGGATGTGAGTCTTGACCAAAACAATTTGGATAATTGGGAACTGAGATGTATCCAAGAGAATAAGGGAAGATATAAATTTATAATCTACCCGACCTAAGACATGTAAACATAACACTCCTTCCCACCTCAGCTCCTCCTGTTATCCATGCAGCTGTGGAGCTGAATGCTCCCAAGGACATCATGCCTTGATAACAACATCTTTATCAGACTTCGGTCAGGAGGCTCAGCAAAGTGGTTTCATGGCCCTGTGATGTCACTGCTTTCACTCATGTCTTTGTTTTGTCTGTTTTATCTAGTTTATTTACTTTGGATCAACATTTTTAGCTTTTTGTTCTTTGGTTTGTTATTTTGTTTATATTTCCTTTTACATCCTGTCAAGCACTTTGTAATGCCTTGTTGCTGAAAATGTGCTATAAAAGAAAACCACCTTTCTCCCTCCAGCGCCCTGGCAGATGTTGCAGTGGGGAAGAAGGTGGTTCATATTCCCTACAGAGACTCGGTTCTCACCAAGCTGCTGCAGTCTGCGCTGGGAGGAAACAGTCGCACCGTCATGGTAAACACACAGAAGAGTTGGCAGATGATTTTAAAAAATATGCAATATTTTTTTCATTGATTGTTTTACAAATTCTAACTTGCTTGTGATGGACCAACATAAAGTAGCGGACCGTAGAAGTACAAAAATATGAAAAATAGTCAGATTTTTATGAATTCTGTTCTGTGCAGATCTGTGAGGTTCTTTAGAGAATATTAGTTGACAAACGGGATTATGACGACCAACAGACACAGCAGACAGGTCATATGTTACAAAGGAGTTTAAATAAGGGTTTGATTATAAAACAATGTCCAGTTCTGTGAATACAGTAGGAGCTACATACAAGGCATTTCTCAAAGACAAACATGTTGGAGGTTGTGAAACACTTGCGACGGCTCAAAAGTTGACTTTCCAGCAAAACAACGTTCCTAAACACACAGCCACAGCAAGTTTATGTGTTACAACAAGCCAAGTCCACACGGCCAAAACGCCAAATCTCACCAAGTATTTCTAGTGGAGACATCTTGAATTAAAACCAAACTAACTCACTAGCAACTTTTCAGCAACATATAGGAGCTTGTTTTAAGTAAATTATTGACTTAAAAAAAAAGCTCCTATATCTTGCCTAAAAGTTGCTTCTGATTTAACTTTGTCTTATTTCAAGTGCACTAAGATATTGTCACTAAAACTAGATCAAAAATACCTGGTGAGATTGAGTGTTTTTGCAGCTGTTAAGAATCTGTGGCAGGACTTTTCAGATTGACTTCCAGATGCTCTCCATCCAGTCTGACAGCTCTTCAGCTTTATTTGTGAAGAAGAATGAGGAGAAAATTCTGTATCTGATTGTGCAAAGCCTGAGTTAGACTATTTTTGTGAAAAATGTAGAAAACCAGGTTTTATTTTCTTGTCTGCCTTGTGTTGGTCAATCACAGAAATAAAATGCATTGAAATGTGTGGAAAAAATACAAGTAACAAGTAAATACAAGTAACAAAACGGGGGGAAAATGCAGTGGTATGCAAAACATTGTGGTGTACTGATTTGTCATATTTATTGTTAAGATTGCCACTCTGAGTCCAGCAGATATCTGCTATGAGGAGTCTCTCTCAACCCTGCGCTACGCTGAAAGGTATATTAATCATTTACGCTCTGGAAACCAAGGTGAATATTACTGGTTTCTGTCATACTAACACATTTTATATTTGCAATTCAGGGCAAAACGAATCCAAAACAGGGCAGTGGTGAATGAGAGCCCCACTGAACGCCTTGTTAAAGAGTTAAAGGCTGAAAATGCCCGACTGCTGCAGAAACTGAGCCGGATGGACCAGGAGGGGCGCAGAGCCACGGATGAGTCCAGTAAGAATCGATGTTTGGACAAACCAGACGACCGTTCAGCTGGCAGAGATCAGAGAGGGTAATCTGATCTGTTTCCAGAGGAACTTCGTCAGCTGTTGACCCAGAATGAGCTCCAGATCAGAGCCATTCAGACTCTGTGGGAGCAACACCTGCAGGAGGCGCTCAAAGACTGGGAGCAGCAGTATGCCAACATCACACAGGTATAGGCACGAACACACACACACGAATACGCCCACACACACACACACGCACGAACACATATGCACACACACACAAGCTGGGATTTTTTTTTCTGCTGCCAAGGAGTTTAAAAATAAATGCATACAGAGAATGTGAATTAAAGTGGGTTAAGAAGTGGAAACTATATTTCAGGTAAAATATTTTCAGTGTTAAATCATCCTTTTTCTGGTTGTTAATGTTCATATTTCTTTAATTTATTGTCAGGAGAGGAGGATGATGCAGATGTATCCTTACATCCTGAACGTCAACGAGGATGCTCAGCTGTCAGGGGTGGTGAAGCTTTTCATCCAGGAGGGTTGGTCTCTCTCTAAAATATAATCTGTTCTAAACCTGACACGCAGCTCTGACATTTTATTTAGCTACAAAACCACACAATTCCTTATAGGCCAGTTACAAGAAAATATACTTTGTTTCCTTTACAGAGCAGTTTAATGTGGGTTTTCTCAAGTAAACAGAGTCAGTCATGACACTTATTTATTTTTATGAAAGTATCAGGTAAATTTCTTCACTATGGACTTTAATGGGACTTTTATGACAATCAGATGGTGAATCTTATGAGCATTTAAATTAGTTAATGCCACTTTGTTAATACCATGTTGGTACAAGGTTGTCTGAGGCGTCAAGAAACCTGCAAAATCAGAGAACAAAATGTTTTGTTGTTCCAGGTGAGTGGGGCATCGGACTCTGTGACTCTGCCCCTAGATCCATTTCTATCAAGGGCTTAGGGTGAGTTTTCCTTTCCTTTTCAACATCCAGAAAGTACAAAAAACCAGAGAAACCCACCAACTCAACCAGAGATTGATAAAATATGTTTAAAAATGCATCAGAACATATTTGTTTGTCATTGTGCACACATAGTAATCTTCTGCTTGTGAACTAGGATCCAGGATCATCATGCGGTGTTCAGGAATGAACAGCGGCGGGTAACACTGACTCCACTGACGGGGTCAAAGGTTATTGTTAATGGGAACGCAGTGTACGAGACAGCAGAGCTGCAACACCTGGTGGGTTTTTGCATTGCACCAACTATATTAATTAACTGTTAGATGAAACTAAAGCACTCAAAGCCAACTTTATTCTAAATATTTGTCAGGATCGTCTCATTCTGGGCTCGAATTGTACCTACCTGTTCATTGGTTATCCATCAGAGAGGGGCGGGGAAGACTGGAGTCGCTACGACTACGATTACTTCCAGTCAGAGCTGGCTGCTGCTGAGGGCATCCACCTGAGTGGGTGAAACCATCACTCTCTGGAGCTAAATTTGTTTGATTTACATGGGAAAAAGAAGTCATTTTTATTTATGTATAGGTGAGTCCAGCAATGGCTGTAGCCAGACAGATCCCAGTCTGTTAGCGGTCTTCTACGACTACATTCAGCTGATGCCCATGGTGGCCGAGGCCAACCAGATGAGTCAGGAACTGAGCAAGGTAACTCACAGTGTCCTGCTGTAACTGCTCACATTAACCTCGGGTGAGGCCTGGACAGATGTATGTAACATTTAAGGGCATGCAGGAGTGACTTGATAAATTTGCATGTAATTTCTTAATCTTCAGGGAGTTGAGTTTAAGTTGGAAATCAAAAATCTGGCCCTGTCGGATTCTCGAGGTCACGATCTGCAGAAAGATATTGTTGTCAGAGTGACCGATGCAGGAAGCAAACAGGCTAGTGTTGCTCAAGTTGTCTCTCTCTGTTTTTTGTACCAAAAAGATGTTTCTGAATGATTTCAATTGTGATACGTGTTTTGCAGGTCTGGATGTGGTCCAAAGCCAAGTTTGTCAACCGCAAGTTTTTGATGGAGGAGGTCTACCAGCAGTTCAAGGCTGCACAACACGAAGACAATGTGTGTTGTGGAAAAACTGGTGTTTTTCAGGATGCCCAAATATTTCTTGAGGCAACTGAGCATAGACAAAAATATGTTGTCCAACATGAGAAATGAGGGGAAAATCTTTGTAGATATCTTTCATTTCTAATAAGTGCATAAAGGTGACCTATTATGTTTTCTTGAACAGGTTAGGATAAAAATGTTAATTACATTTTTGCACGAAATCAATGTTAGATAATGAGATGTTAGTCTGCTCTGTTCTGTATGTTTTGAGCTCTTCCGATTGATTAGTTTTAGAGCCTCTTGTCACTTTAAATCCAAATAAGTTGCTTTTGGCCACGCCCTCACCTCAACGTTTACTCTCGCACGTGAAAATGGCGGCAAATAGATTCACAAAAATGTAACTGTACATCTTTCAAAAGCAACTAGAGCCACCTGAACAACCAACAAGAATGTATGAAATGGTTTCTGTATGGTAAGTCAACAACAAAACACAGCCATTATAGAGAGCATACCAAAACTAATTGACCAAACACTGGAGCTCCGCTTAGCTTGCTAGGTGACGTGCTCGGCTTGTGTTGCTAGGTGACGGGCTGCCTGGGACGGTTAGGTAACGGCGATGTTCCACTTGACTAACGGCTCATTTTCCGGACGCTGAAAAACATTAACTTGCTGCCGGAAAACGGCTGGATGTTTTATTCTAAGCGTTTGCACTGTTCTTACAGACTCAAACGGTTGTCTCGGAAATTTTTGAATTTCGCATAATAGGTCCCCTTTGAATTAAAGTTTACTTTAAATTTTAGAGCTATAACTCAACTTTTGCTATTGGTTCTTTTTATATGTGCTGCTGTCAGAGAGTGGAGAGCCTCCCAGCTGTAGTGTTACCGAGAGATAAAGACCCGTTCTGGGATCCAGTTGAGCCTCTGCTCCTGGGAACTGCTCACCTCTGGCTGCAGTCTTTGGCCTTCCGCATCCCTCTGGAGGAGCAGCTGGAGGTACTCCATATGCTTCATACATCAGTGTTGTCAGATGCCAGATCAATCTGTCTCTGTTTGCAGATGTTGGGCTCAGAGGGGACAGAGGAGGCCATCCTACAAGCTCAGCTTGTCCCCTGCACTTCCACTGGACTGTATGACACAGGCACACATTTTTTAGTTGTAAGGGCACAGAAAGGTGTGTTTTTAAGAAATGTAACTTTCCAGTCCACTGGGGGAAGACGACATCCTGATTGACCCGTCTGAAGTACTGGGTCGACGATTGGACTTCCAGCTGGTCCTGGATCAGTGCTGTGGAGTTCGTTGGATTAGGGAAGCCCGCAATCGAGGGATACAAATCGGGTGAGGCCTAGACAGATGTATTCAACAGTTAAGGGCAGTTTGATGACAGAATGAAGAATAACTTTAAAATGGGACGTTGAGACTCGCTCACATAACTTTATTTTCTCTGCTGTGTTAGATTCAGGGTATTTGATTGCAGCGAGCTGTTATACACTCCAGCTGTGTGGCACAACATCAATCCTCTGTTGGATCACCGGGTCCAGTTCACCTCCCTCCAAACATCCCAACGGCTGCTGGACTACCTGCAAAGCAGTGCTGTGGTGTTGGAGCTCTGGGGTCTTCAGGGTGAGGAAGGAAATGGAAATGACCACCACAGCACAATTTCAGCATGAAATTATCTTCACCAGGACATACAGTACATTAGCAGAACATGCAGGCAGGTGTTGTCAGAGTTATGAACAGCTTAGCCTTCAAAAAAGAAAAGACTGTTTGGTAAATCATAACTTCCTACAACATTTTGAAGGTATTCTGATGAGACTTCCTGTAGCTTCTCCCGCTGGATTGATTGACTGGATGGAATTTTCTATTATGCTGCATAGTCAGGATTTTACCACCAACGTTCAGATCTAGAAACTGACTTGGTCACTCCATTAAATACTGGCAAAAAAAAAAATACTGTCATAGGATGAAGTTGTCCCCAAATCAAGTCCTGTCCATCTATGTTATCATTTCAAAAGTCCACTGCTAGCTGAAAACCTGTAAGGCATCTTATTATATTTATATTCTTGCACGGCTCTGAATTTAATCCCGCATTCCTTTTCTGTTCTTGTTGGATCCACTTTGTGCTGCTCTCTCCTGAACATTTCCGAACTCGTTTAGTATTTCTGAGACACTAAGCTGACTTAAAGAATCCCATTCTGCACTTTTGCTCCCTCGTTATAAGCAGTTTTAGCTCTAGAACACAATTCCTAATTGATGTTTAAAATAAGTTTTCTAAAGTAAATTAGGTTATCAGCTATACTAAGAGATAACTACTACTGTGTGTCTTTCCGGTCTAAGAGGGTTGCAGTGTTTTGAGTTCATCTCTTGGAGCTGTGAGAATGACTGCAGAGGGTGTCTTTATCATTGACTTGCTGGATCCATCACAAGCTGCAGTAAGTTGAATATAAATGTTTTCTACTGGCAACTGCAAAATCAGATCAAAGTCCAGACATTTTATGGACTTACTGATTTGTTCATGTGTGTTTAAGATTACAAACTGACAGTGACATTCTCCTTTTGGGTTTTGTAATGGAGATCAGAGTTTATGGTTCCATCGATTAAAACAAACAGTCCATGTTTGACTGTCAGCAGGATGATCATTTTTATTTTACAGCAAATGTAACATGACTCACATCTTCCAAAAAGTACATTGAATGTTTTCCCACAAAACACTGGGAATATAAGATGTAACTCTGTGGTTTGATTTCCAGTTTATTCCCCATTCAGTCATGAACATCGTGACCTTAACTGAGGAAAGTGACGCCTGTAGTGCTTTAGGTGTCGTTTTGGGTTCTTGATTACGTCAGCCACTCCCTAGGCTGTTCACCATTGTGCCATATTTTTTTCCATTTATGGATAATAAACATAAATCTGAAGGCTTTGACTTCAGATAACCACTGTGGTTATCTGAAGTCAAAAATGGTTTGATAAACTTCTCCAGACTGATATCAATGACTTTCCTGATTTGTTCTTGAATTTCTTTAGATCAGAGCATGATGAGTTACTTTTAAGATCATTTAGCCTATTTCCTGTCGACCTACGGGGTTATTAAGGTTCGGTAATAAGTCAGACTTGGTGGAGATACCAGCGGCTTATAGCCCGGTGCGGCTTATCTGTTTTTTCTTTCTTTCAAAAAATTTGTAGGCGCAGCTTAGTAGGGTGCGCTCCATAGACTGGAAATACGGTAATTCAAAATTTACGGGGGATAGTTACATGTTCACAAAGAGCTAATTTGTTGTTCTTTATTTCAAAGTTTAGCTAATCTCATTTGTGTTTCATTGGCTGCAGCTATCAGACTCTGCTGAGCTCAGCTGTTCAGTCAGAGCTCTTCAAGAGGACTTGGAGAAACTGAAGCGTCTCAACGAATCATTAAGGAAAGAAAATCACAGTCTGACAGAACAGCTCAACACAGTCAAGAATGGTAACTCAGACATCCACAATTATCCCACTTTGTTGTTTCAAACCTGCATTGCTACTCAGTCCATGTTTCCCTCCTCTGGTTTTAGGCGGAGACGGCGCTCGTGGTCGGTCGCTACGTCCCAGCTGTGACGCAGAGTTCGCACGCGCCCTGAAAGTTTTCTACCACAGCATGACCTCTGTTAGGGGTCAGCTGCAGCGCTTGCGCAGACACAGACCCAGTGCAAGTATCTTTGCTTCTATGCAACCTCAGAAGAAGTGAGCCACGATGGTTTTCTAACACTAAATTGTTGTTGCATTTATTCTCTAGGAGGAGTCGGACCTGCTGGGACTCAGACTGTTTGTGGACGAGCAGAGTCGTCTGCTGAGGGACTTCTCTGAGCAGCTGGAGGTCAGCGTCTCCACACTCAAACAAGACGTAGCGGCCATTGTACGCCGCAAAAGAGAACGCTCGGGCATCTGGTCTTAACTCGGTGTTTGTTGATTTAAGAAACTGTAAGTACCTCCAGTTCTTCTTTGCATCCTGACACAACAGAAATGGAAATCACAGAGAAAAACTCAAGTCTTAAAAAAGTTTATTAGACTGCATGTAAAATAAGCTTTTACATTACAACTGCAAATAAATTAAGTTTTAAAAATCCTAGTTGGAGCTACTTGAACTCTTTCACCCCCACGCTTTACTGTTAAAGGTTTATGAAGACAGACTTGTGTGAACATGAATGTTTAAAAGCCAAGAGCTTGTTTTACTTTTTTTCTCCAACCATTTTGAGAGAAAAGCCCTGTGGTTAATGCATGTAAGCAGCCATGGTAAAGTACAGACAATTGCTGTAGGTCCAAAAATGGGATATAGGATGAAAACAAAGGCAGATCAGTCATCATACAGAAAATCTATATACAAGGTAATGAAGGCATAGAAGCAGACTGGGCCTGATGTGATTATTGCATAACTGCAAGGTCAGAATTTGCACAATTTTGATGAAAACTGTGTTTTCCTGTTTGAAAGGCTAGAATGTTTGTAATTTGCAAGGAATTGAGTACACAAAGCCGGTCAGATGTATGTTGGGGTTCGAACTCAAGAGGTAGACTTAAAAACCACAAAGCGAGCTGGGACCACCATTTTTACTGATGTATGCTGAGCACTTCTTTACTTCGGAGAAAGCACCCAGTGTTGTTAATGCAGAACAAGAAAAGGCTGAGGGTAAAGGTGAGGTAGGTTAGTTCAATGACAAAGGATTAGGACTCAAACTGCAAGAAAACAATATTTACAGGTTGTGACATTTACAGGCAGACAATAAAAGTTGGCGCCAATAAAGTGTAATGAATGTTATTCTGCTTGTTAGTTGCACCTGTCAAGGCAGGTCTGAAGACAAACACATGAATAGGGGTAGATATTACAACACTTGTAAAAAAAAAAAATCTGTCAAGCTTTAGAGAAACACAAGTTTAAGTTTTAAATGATACTGGAATACTTTAAATTACAGATATGCTTATACAGTTAAAATTCTCCATTGGGCTTGATGACCGATTCCCCTTAAACTGTTAATCAACTTACCAGGATCTTCAACATCCAATAAAATACAGAGGTTTTCTGAATTTATGGCAGATATTTCTAGTGGTTTATTTTTTAGGTTTTCTTCATCTGGCAGTGCATTATTAGTTTAAGGATACTGTTTAAGCCTTCCATTTCTACTCAAGTAAAATTTATGAGCTCCCCGTTAGAAGATTCTTACCTCATGCAAGGCACCATCAAAATTCAAGATGGTGCCTTGCATAAACAAATCCCTCTGGGTTTTAAACGTAGATCTACAGCCCTATTAATGGAATGAACTCTAAGTTAAAGGTTAACATGCTTCCCAAGTGCAGTCCTTGATGCATCCCTGCTCCACCTCAACATTCAGTCATTTTGTTCAGGTGTGTTTGACAAGGGCTGGACTTCAGCATCCCAGGTTTAGAAAGATTTCATTACTTCCACGTTGCACTGCACAGACTAAGCATTAGTTTAATTTTCCTGACGTCAAAAAGTTTTAAACTTAATCACCCCTGATATGTGTTTCTTTCTACACACGCAGTAGACAGTTTTTCACAGTATAAAAATATTTACTAAACAATTAAAAGGTCCATGTTTTTATGTTAGGCCCATATTTGTCTAAGACTCCACACACAGATGAGCATCAACAGCTGCAGGTCAAAATAAACAAGTCACTTTTGTGACAGATGAAGTGTTTGCTATAAAAACAAAACTCTGCAGTCATTTTTACAAGTTTCATAATATTTGTGAAGGTCCTATGGAATTAGGTTTTGACCGTGTAATAAGTGCAACAACCTTTTTTAGCCACTTCCTGGTCTGTCCAGTGCAAGTTGCAGCTCCCCACAGTTTTCCCTGAATAAATCCTGAATCTGTAACTCAAAGGACCAAACTAGATCACAAACCACCACAACGTTCTGCTTTTTGCTGCAGAAAGTGATGAACTCCTCAGGCACTGGTGCCGTCCTCAGCAGGTTGGCCGTCACTCCCTGTGGTTCCGTGGGTAATGAGGGTAGGCGAAACCTCCGATGTGTCCCGCTGGCTGCTGTGCCTTGAGTGGCTGTCTATCTTATGCAGGCTGCTGTGGGTGGAGAGTGGGTGGTTGAGCCGGGGCATGCTACCATGGAGATTGCGGTCCGGTGTGCCCCGGTAAGCTAGAGAATCGCTCCTGAGAGAGGCGGAGACGTAAAGGGGTGAGGACAAAACGGATGGAGGAGTGATGCAACAGCGAGGTCTTTCTGAGCTACCTGTCGTCCCGATTGCGGCGCAGGCTGCCATGGTAACTGGTCTTGCTATGGACACTGCTGGGCTTACTTCTGGTCGATGGAGGGTGTCCGTGATGAGTCCTGATTGGTTCGTCCAGATCTTCTAGAGCTGCCAAATGAGTGGAGGAGGCGTGGGTGGAGGTGCCCTGCAAGGAAATACACAAACTTACATTTTATATACGCTTTACTTTTGAACTCTTCTGATTTTAATCAACAAATTTTACCATTCAGTGTTTTTATTTCACCATACTCAAAAAAATCTTTGGTCTTTTGCCTAAACTTGAAGTAAAAATGTATTTGCAGAAGAGCTTTTTTTAAATGACACAGTTATCAGCATCGTCTTCGAGTTGTGATGAGCCTAGCTCTCCAAAAAGGACATTTCTGACTCCAACTCCTGTTATTTATACCAATTCTTAAACCATTCAGTGTCATGTTTCATTTCATTTTACAACAGCCACCAGAGGTTTGTTACTGTATGCCCTGAAGCTTCTGCTACACACTGTATATCTTTTTTGGCTGAAAGTGGTTGCAGCCTGCAGTCCTACCTGTGTAGACGTCCCTCTTGACTTCCTGATAATCGGGGTGTTGGGTTCACGCAGCAGAGACTGAGCAAAGTCTGGCTGCTCCTGTAGAACCTGTCGGGACTCATTCACCCCACTGCTGTAGAGAAACCAAACATGGAGGCATTTATTTCTATGGAGTTCTAGAGTTATGGGCCAAACATCAAAACTGGTTGCAGTTAACATGCAACCAGTTTTGCATGAATCAATGAGTTGTGACATGGAAGAGCTCAGCCTGTGGCAATGCTGAAGTTGTTGGCCAATGGAGCTCAGTGATACCAGGTCAATAAACCAGGTTTAGTATTTGTGGTACTATGGTCAGCAGAGGGCAGCATGAAATGCTCTAAAGCTTCCTGGTAGATGTGCTGACTTTAAACATGATAAACACAGTGAGCCAACATCAGCAAGTAACCTGAGTCAAACATCAATAACTGGAAAACTTCATAATGGACCTGAAGTGAGTCTGGGAAAGAGTGGAGAGACACAGAATCAGATGAAATGCAAAAATGTTATTTAATCTACAGAGTGAAGAGAACTGTCCCCTAGCAGTATAAGCCATATCATAACTTTTCAGTATTAAGAATCTTTATTATGCCATACTCTTAATTTTCAATTAATGAAAAATGTTGGGTTAGCTTCCAGCCATAAATACCTAAATAATCAAATTTTTGAAGTATAATGATTGTATTTGAATCTATTCACTAAACAAATTTCATTTTCTGATCACTAATGAATTCATATTCTATGATGGTTTAATTACAGAGGCATTTAACAGGGAAAGGCTCCTTTTTTACTGTGCATGGAGAAAATTGAATGTTGATAGAAATATTCTATCATAGTAAAGTAAGTTTGATTACCTAGAATGTTTTACTTGATGTTAAAACAGTGTAAAATAGATTGCTTCATGTAAAAATCTAATTTCTTTATCAGTTTTTCTACAGGGGACTAAAAAAAACCCAGAATCACAACTAATTGATTACAGTTAAAACCTAAAGACATAAAGCATGTGATAAGACACTTCTGTAGAAATTTCAACATTTAAACAAAAGACAATCACATTTCTAATTTTCTAAAATATTTAGCTGCAAGCAATTCATTCTTTACTAAACATTTGAACCTATTTGCAGTACATTCCTCCAAAAGTTAATCCCTTTGGTGATCATCATCATGTGGCTTTACAAATATGAACCTGAAGGCGACTTACTCTTTGCGTCTGCGTCCGTGCAGGAAACTGGCCCATTCAAAGCACGTCTTCTTGCTGCCCACCCAGAACACAGAGGGAATCCCTATCACCAACATCATCAGGTATTTAATCAGGAACAGAACCATGGCCGGCTTGCTGGTCTGCTCAACCTAACAGGAACAGAAACATGTTCAACTCCAGCAGCAGCCAGTCAGCTTTAAAATAACCACTACTGTGAGGAACAAGAAGAAAGCAGTCATAATAAAAGCTTTTGCCTAGTAGATTATTTTCTCAACAATAAAGACATAGAAGCTCTGAATGCCACTGAAACAATTTAGAGATTAAGGGTCTAAAAGTATTCGGGCCTGACATATGTTTTTATCCTAGCCAGTCATTCAGGATGATTGAAGATCCAAGTTTAAATCCAAGTAAAACCCGCCTGCTTTAACAGCTGAACTTCAAACTGGGTTCAACTGCAGTGTCTCTGCCTTCAGCTGAATGTTAATTCTGCTGCATCTCCCAGTAGAGGGTGGGAGTTTATTATAGCTGCTGATCTGCTTTATAGATGCATGTATCAAACATAAACACCAGAGTATTTTTAGATCTACTGTACTGAAACAGAACGCTGGCTTAGGGAGCGATCTATATTCCAACAGGTTTATTTCTATTTAACTGTTAGGAACCCAAAAAACAGAACACAAACTAAATAAATGCCATTTGCAGACTACCTTTTTTAAATGGTGAGCTGTTGTGGTCTTTAATATTTTATGACAGTAAAAGCTTATTTTCCCCTCATGATATGCATAATAAATTCCAAGGAGAGGAAGTCTTTAAGCAGTATCAGATGTTTCCTGCTCATCAGTGCAAGAAATAAATGTATAAATTGGGAACTTATGTAATTAAGTATAACATTAATTACTCAAAAGTATGTATGTGTGAGCACAAAATGGATAAACATTGAAAATATAATACTGAGGCAGATTTCTGCTGGGAGCAAAAATTTATTTCTACTAAACTTCAGATCATTTCAGTATTATTAAAATGAGAAATGAAAACATTTTCCCTTATTCTAATACAAATAATCACAGGTTTTCAGCCAGAAGTCTTACTTTACCAAATTGAGTCAATAACTGGACTTTGCATTTGTTGCTTTTATCATAGATATATAAAAATGAACACTCAAACTAAGGTTAGTTCAGATTTTTCCCAGCTGATACAGATATTTGTTTTATACTGAACTCAAAACAAAGTGCAACAACACATGATTTTGGTTGATACATTTTTAGACTGGACATTGCGCAACTATTCAGTTTTCTTATATTTAATGAGTTGGGGAAAATAAACTCAGAGCTTTCAGCATTTGAACCGATCAAAGGAAACCGGCTGGTTCTGATCTCTGGTCGATTGATTATTCGATCCTTGATTCAAACAATGTTCTCATTTCTAGACTTTATAAACTCAACCAGGAATGGGACCTAAAGTAAATCCCATGCTTTAGAGCTGTTATGTAACAAGGAACCACGATCATAAGAGTGCAGCCGGTGCATTAAAGACCTTTGCTTTGGCCTCATTATTTCAGTAATCCATTCCATTTGTTGAAACAAAACTTAGCTGGAAAAAAAAAAGAGTCAAAGCTGAAATGCTCCACCTACGTTTACAGTGTTAGTGGTAAAACCATTATCTTCTAAACCCAGAAGAAAAGAAAAGGGAGCCATGGGACTTTAGGATATTATTATCTATAATCCAGAGACACAAGCTACTTGAACTACAATAATAAAAACAGAATATACAGTTTTTTGAAGGTATTAAACTCTTTTGTCCATCATTCAACTTTGACATATATGATCTGCCTAAGAGACAAGTCCAGTGAAACACACAGATTGAAACACCACAGCAACATGCAGCAGAAGTCTGTCACACACACACATGCACACTGACCAGTAACATAAGCATTTGCACCTGTCTCCAAACACTCGTATAGCCTGTCATATGGAGGCCAACACTTGTCTGGAAGTCTAATGCAATTTGAAAATGATGTGCCTGCTTTTCACAGGGAGTGGGGGGTCCATTTTTCTGGTTATTAATTTAGTAGCAGACTGTATAAAAACATTGCCCTCTTACTGCTCTTCATAAGCGCTACAAAGCCTTCATAGAGAACAGGCAGCAGAGCATGACTGAGAAAGTCTGGAAGAAAGAGACACCAGCTGAGAAAAGGGAGGAGAAGGCAAGAAGGGGGAGACCAAGAGATGGAAGTGTAGGAAAAATCAGCCGAAAGAGTGAAAGACAAGACGACAAAGAAGACAGAGGAAAACAAAGATTGTAGCTTTTTGGGGAGTTGGTCTGAAGAACTGCATTATGTGAGCTAATGATGCGTTCAGCACTCTGGTCTCCTCCTTCAACCACACACACGCCCACACACCAGGGTCTGGTAGTCACAGCAGCACACACACAGACCTTTTGCACCGAGTGATTAGCTCAGAATATTGCAATTTGCTTTTAAGTTTAAATTGGCAATAACAAAGCTAATGATTTGTGGGAAAAAAAGCAGGAAAAATGTTAAAAAATAAGTAATTTATTAAATGTAAGTCATTTATTGAATTTCTGAAATTTACCACAGTAAGGGATTTTACGAGATCTTCACTTGCAAGCATTTCAGACAAAAATGAAAAACAATAACAATGCAACCAAACTTTTATGGTTATTTTTGATTTATTGTATAGAACGTTATGATGGTTTGTGGCTGTTTTCTTCACTCGTGACCTGGATGATTGGCATTATGAATTTTGCTATTGTACGGCAAATACAGTGATAAAACCAACTGGCCAAATGTGCTGGAGCTCTGCTTGGGTTGCTAGGTAACAGGGATGGGCTTGGGAGAGGTTGCTAGGTAACGGCGCAGAGCCTGCTGTGACTTAGAATAGAATATACTTTATTGATCACCAAGGAGAAATTACTCACATAAGTGATATTAAGTAATGTAAATATAAATAAATTAATATAAATTGGGAGGTTTATTTGAAACAGCTAATTTTCCAGACACCAAAAATTCTTAACTTACTCTAGAAATTCTCGAATAAGTCAGAAATATAAGAAAAATGTCACAAATCTTAATGCATGTACCCCCTGAAATTAAGTGTAAAAAAGTAATATATAAAGACTTTTTTACATTCTTTTTCACAGAGGTTAAAACTGTGGAAAAGATGACAATTTCTTATGCTGTGTTGAGCAATCCCTTTGTTTTCCTTTACCTTATATGGGCAAGGGATGTGGTACTGCCGACAGTTCTCCTCCATCCACGTCGTTTCCCAGATACCCCGATAGGTGTGTTCATAAATGTAACAGCCAATCACTGTGAATAACGGAGCGAGGTAGAGCACCGAGAACACGCCCATTCGGATCATGAACTTGACAAGTTTGGCCTGGTTTTCTTTCTCCAGTGGAATCTCCATCCGGACCCGGTTCAGAGCGATAATTCCCACTAAAAGCAGCGAGATGCCAACCTGAGGGAATAATGAAGCAAATGAAGAGGGCACTCAGACAGATATGGCGCGATTATAATGAGTGATTAGTTCTTAAAGGGTACAGTGAGGCAGTCCACATTTCTAACATATCATTCGCTCCTTTATCTCTTCCACAATCTATCATTTATCCCTTCTTTCATCACTGCTCTTCTAACTGCACTCACCGCCACATTGAAGCAGAGCGGTGCCAGAACAAACCACCTCAGGGCATCGATGTCATACAGGCCTATGAAACACACTCCACTGATCCCATCTCCCTCAATCTTATTCAAGGCCAACAGGGAGACAGTGAGGGCCCCTGGGAGGCCCCAGGCCACAGCGTGGAAGAGGAGGGCTTTCTTCTCAATGGCCTCGCTGCCCCATTTAGGCACAGCGGCCAGGAACCAAGTGATTGTCAGTACGACCCACCACACGCTGCCGGCCATGGTAAAGAAATACAGGACCATGAAGAAGAGAGTGCATGCCTGAGAGAGAAACAACAAGAAGAACGAGTTCTGTTTATTCAACCATGTGGAAGGAATCCTTTGGGATCAGAAAAAAAACATTCCCATGACAGGATTTGTGATGTTAGGACACAGGTTAATCACTCGCCTTGTTGTGAGAGCCCTGTGTGATGGTTGAAGCTTTGAACTGGGCTGGGCTCATTGCATTGCATGCTACTCTGTCCTCCAGAAGGAAACCCAAGAAGAAGACCAGTGACACCATGACGTAGCACACAGCATAGAAGATGATTGGTCGCTCAGGGTATCGGAACCTATAGAGACACAGTTGATTAATTTCTCTGGTTCACTTTTAGTCCTAATTCATAATTTAAAGCCTTCCAGACCAAGCATATCGGCGATAACGCAGCCAAATGCAGTACCGTAATTCTGCCACGCCGTGCACTAACTGAAAAATTACAACAGTTTCTGAAAGGAGGAGACGTTGCGCTTTCTAGCCAATACCTGGTTATTACGGTAATTTCACTCCCACCTTAGCAGGGAATGACATTAATCTGTGCAGCACTCTTAATAGATTGTAAATTGTGAATAACTTGCTAGATATTGAAAGTTCCAGTTGTTATGAATAAAAGGGCAAATATATTTACTCACAGGACATTTGAAGAACTATGTACCATTAAAATAAGCAACAATATCCAGGGATTGAGGGATTTTAAACTTAGAGTTAAATATGCATACTTAAGATTTGTTTTGATTTCAGATTCAATTCACAGTGTTTTGTAAAAGAAATATTTGGTTAAAAACAACTACTCTGACCTTGTAACATCGATGAGAAACGTCAGGAATGTGAAGAGCGTTGCAGAGAGACAAACAATAGAGACGACTCCAATGAAGTATCTCATAAAGGTGAGCTCCTGCTGGCTGAAGAACATGGACGGGCAGGGAGCAGAACAGTCCTTCCTTCCCATGAAGGAGTAGCCCAGGTCTGGGTCAACCTTGAGCTCTCGGGGACACCAGAAGCCGTAATCTCTCTGGACCGTCATGGATGACTGGTCAGTGGGTTCTGGGCCGGTCAGCAGGTCCTCAGCGCGAGGGTAAGGCTCATCACAATCTGGAAACCTGGCAAACAAAACACTTTGTTGGAACATCAAGCTAAATCTGCTACAAGCTTTTCTGAGATTTCAGTTTATGTAATCACACATTAGCTGCAGAAACCTAAGCTAAGTTAGATTTAGGTTTAAACCCTATGAACATTTTATTCTGATTTTATTTTAAGGTTCTGTAGCTTAAACTTTTGTTTTCGAATTAAGATTTTTGTCACAAAGTGTCACATTTCTGTGATGAATTAAAGCTTAAAAATAATTTTCAGTTTGTAAAACTAATCTCATCCTATTTCTCCTCATTCACTCCTATTCACTGAATAAATCCCTACATAAATCTTCCCTTTATAAACTCAAAATCAACCCGTAAACTTTGCCCTCGTTGCTTTCGTTTTGGTTTGACGTTGTGTTGAAGAGACCTGTCCTCCCTTTACAGATTATTCCAGCTGTTTTTTTCTGTGATCCACCTGGGATCTTTGAATCAACACCTGGTGACAGATGGATTCAAAATACTTTTACAACAAACTATTCTCAAGAATGACTGACTCTTCCAGGTGGTCTAACTCAAACTATGAGCAGAATAAAGAAAATTTAAATCTAACAAAAAATTTGACTAAACAATTACCTTAAGAAATAAAAGTATCAAAGTGCAAAGAAGATGGAAATGCAGATTCTACACAGAAAAGTAAATAGGATTTTAAAAATATTTTTTGTTTGTTTTTCTTATTCAAGTCCTCAAGTTGTCTACTATTTTATTTTTGTGAAAGAAATGTTTGTTTTTAAAAAATATGAGCACAAGAAATAAAAAGAAAAATCATGTCTGACATGTTGATTTAGTTTGCTGTGTTCCTTGTTGTGCTACAATGAACAGCCGCCCTGTAATATCTCACACCCAGCACTAACTCAACATGATGAATCACATAAGGCACTAGAACAATAAAATAATGGGTTAAATGTTAATAAAATGTAGTTACAAACTGAAAAGGGGTGTGTGCAGTTTGATCCTGTATGCTTAGTTTATCTCTTGCTTATATCAGGAAACAACCAAGATTTATCTAAAGAAATCTGAAAGATCAATCTTTGATCAATTCGAACGTTCGGTTTGAATGTATTTATTTTCACGGCTGCAGTCTGACATGGCCATAGAAATCTGTTTACGCGGTTTAAATTTAGGCCTGGCTTTTTCATCCTTACCTGCTGCAATCCATGTCATCTGGCCAAGCTACTCCAAATATCTCCATGAGTTTGTGGCACTCGTCTTTGGCCCGCTGGCAGACGGATCGACACGGCATGGACATTCGGCCGTATTCTGTGCACACCGGCGCATACAGGGCACACAGAAACATCCTCAGGTCGGCACTGCATACCAAGTTCACCATTGGGTGAAAAGGCTTTGGAAATAAAACAAAAAAAAAAATTTGCTCTAAGTTGATAAAGCTCCAATGCACAAATTTATATTGAACTACAAAGTAAAATCTGTACACCTGGAAGAGGGGCATGACCTGCTGAAACTTACACCACCACAAGACATGACATGAACATTTAGAAGCTTCTGCAATATGAGTCACTGCAATCATTTTAAAAAACATTGCTTTAAGCAGAGTCCTCTGACGGCTGGCCATGAACTGAGCAAACAAGAAACAGGGATATTATTTACACCGATCATTTAGTCCAGTCATACTGGTGGCACGAAACATCACACAATCAGAATAATGATGTGTAATGTAGTTACCAAGTCCACTAAAATGTTGATTTATTGACTCAATTATTCTTCATTCATCCAAATTTATTACCGTTATATTTCATCTTGAGAAGCATGTGAGATACAATTATTTAATAAGTAGTATCATAAACTTACCAATAAATAGAAAAGTCAGAAGGCAAAGGTTATCCTTCAGATATATTTTAAGAAAGCAATTCTAACCTGGTTTATAATTCCAATTTAACAAAATTAAATCTCGAGATAAAGACTACTACGATTTCCTCTCTCAAAAAATAAAATCAAATGTTACTTCTGGTCATAAAAAACAAATTCACTTATGAAGGTTGTGTTAAACCTGTTACTCTACAAACAGTAGCTCATCAAAAATTACATGTCTTATAATAACCGTGGAAAAAATTATTTTCTATGACATGAAAATTAGTAGGGTTTTTTTAAAAAAAAACAACTTCTAATTAATTTAGGTTTTTATTCTACATTTTTGCCAAACTGTCTCAAAATATCCAGAAATGTAATGGAAACAAATATAGCATATGCTAATTGGTATTTTCATGTGCAGCAGAGGGAGAAGTTTTAATGTTTCAGGTCATGTTCTATATTTTGTTAATGCCATAAAACTGTTCCATATTCTGTGATAATCTCAGCCTTCGCCTGCTGCACACGTCACAAAGCAGTGCAGATGTGAGATGAACAAGCGACAAAGAGCTGCACTTAAACCAACTTCTTGTCACAATCAATCGAATGTGCTTACAAACAAACACTCATGCATCAGTAGGTTTATGTGCGTGCCAGAGTGAAGTGAGGGCTTGTATGGATATTTTGATCGTTCCTCAATTGGTGTGTTCTAGATCCACAGATGGGAGAGAAGCTCCACCAGTAAATGGATGCAGCGATGCATGAGTGGTGACATAGATTTCAGAACTGCATGGAAACCTGTGGTAATGTGCACAGAATCATCATCTTCACTCAATAATTCAAGAATTTTCCAAACATGTTCAACAACATTTGAGTATTTTAATTTAATTCTGCTTACATAGCACCAATTCACAGTAAATGCAGTTTCAAAGCAGAGGACATTTTAACAATATACTTAAACAATGGTCCAGGCACCAAATAAACTGTATTGTCAGCATATAAAGACCAGAAGTTCAGATTCACACCACTTGCTGTAGTTCTCCTCTTTAATAATTAATTGCACAGTAGAAATGACACTAGAAGTAGTAAAACTGAAATCCATTCTTCATAGAAAAAAAGCTGCACAATTTGACCTCAACTTTATTTTTTTAAAAATTTGAGACATTTGCATTAAGTACTTTTTTTGCTCTGTTCAGAAAACTAAAACTAGTGGTCTTATAGAAACTTTTTTGGATTTTACATCCATTGCTCACAAACATTTATTATAAATGGAGTTTTAAAGAGTTTCCCTTTTCCCCAGTTTTGAATCTCAAGAACAATCAAAGACAGTCTGTCCACCCGTCCAACCCAGTCTATATTTAAGCCTCAGGTCCTGTGTGAGTGGCAGCGTCTTTCTGAGTGTCTCTGTCTCGTTTTTTTTTTAATGCCACCTCAGTCAAACTCCACATCAAATCCACTTCATGTGTCCTCATTCTGCCCATGTCCTCTGTGCATTTTTCATGTATTTAGTGTGTGTCCCAGTTATTGTGTTTTCCTGTGTGTGGTGCATGAAGGTTTGTGTGTCTGTAAAAGAAATTGCATGTCTGCCGCTAGCTGTGTGCAATTATTCCGACATTCAGGGCAATTGCCCCCCATCTCTCACTACAAAGAGACTATTGATACAAAGTGGCCTTACTGTGCTAGGAGGGGACGGGGTTGCCAATCAGCGATACATGGAGAATAACCCCAGTAAATTGCCTGACATTATGTATGTCAGTTATGATGGACAAGTGCAGGAAAGGGAAGCAGGAAAACCCCCAAACCTGACCTGAGGGTGAAAGCAGGCTCCGACTTAAACACTAAAAAATATGGTAGAATCAGGTGGGGGTGGGGACAACAACATGTGATGCGCTAGAAGAGAAAAACGTGGTACAAAACCTTCCCTACATGGATCTCTCCATCTGCTGTTTTCTAACTCACGTTAGCATGTTTTACTTTCTTACATTTACCTCACTATTGCCCCCGTCTTAAATTTTTCTTCAGTTTTAAAACATTTTTAACAAACTGTCAGAGTTAGCACCGTACGTATTGCAAATGGAAGCAATTTGTACCACAACAGAGACAATAGGAGGTTGCACGCACAACTGTTTCATTAATGTTTGCTGTTGTTATGGCAACCAACAGGAACCTTGAACAATAAAACAGTTTTCATTTAATGAGAATAATTATTGCAATTGAATAAAAATCTAATTTGGATTTTAATTAATTGGCTGGATTGAATAGATTTCCATTATTAAAAATCAAACTCAGGGAAATACAGTGGGTGATATTAGAGAGAGATAGGATAAGATTGATTATTTAAGACTCTAAAAAGAACCCAATATAATTTTAGGCACTACCTCTGACTATTATTCACAGTGATTGAGGTCTGTGATCAATATAAGAATCAAATACCTGGATAATTTTTAAAATATGATTGATAAATCTACAAACAGGGTGAAAAACCCATGACTCTTCCAATGACTGTAAAATTTAATTTAAGAACTCTGCTGATAATTCAACCCTGAGCACAACCTCAGCCTTACACAAAACAGTCTCAAAATACGAAAAGCAAACAGAAGAGTAAGAAAATGGCAAATATAAAACGCAAAATGAGGCAAACAGGCAGCTGCATGTTGGACAGGAAATATACACTACTGGATGTTTCTGGATTTATGAAAATATCACTTAAATTGAATTATCTCCACAAGTCACAGCTCTGCAGTCGTGTCTGTTATTTTGTGTTGTTCTGTCTCAGATTAAAATCAACTAAACAATACAGAAATAACCAATTTCTGAGAAAGCTGTAAACTTTGTTTATGTTGATAAAATCTAAATCCTTAGCTTGGTTTTTAATTTCTGTACGGACGAGCTCTGAATCCACACAGATTTTAAAAAACAGAAGCAAAAGCAGTGAGTGCCTTCTTAAATGTCATGTTGGTTCTCATTAATGCACCTCAGACACGGAGTCAAAATGACTCCCGGTGGCGGTTCTGGAGGGATTGGAGACCTGGCAGCTCTAGTGTCAGCATGCAAAAAGCACATAAATGGAAAATGATGCATTTTCAGTCGGTGCTCAAGCTGATCTATGAGCTGCAGATAAAACAATGTACAGACAGTGTAGTTAGTTTGAAGACTGAGTGCATATTAGAAAAGTAAAATGCTGGATTCAATTGCACACTTGCTTAGATTTTTATTTGAATTTGTTCATGTTTGAAAACCTTTTTCTGCTTTAGAATTACACACTTCTTAAAATTCAAATAAAATACATTCAAAATTGAGGTTATAAGAGAAATGTGAAAAACTTAATTAACACTTTTCCATGTCATTGTCGGCAGATTCCTTCCTGAGAATTTATCATGATATTCGTTAGAGTAGACAAAGATGGTTTTCACTTTAATGACTTAGGAAAATATTAGTGAGAAACAAAGAATACAGTTTTAGATGTCATTTGTGCTCATTTCAGTGCAAGAAGAAGCACTTCCAGCTGCACTTAACAATCCAGAAACAAATCACAAACATCTTAAAATGATAATTATAAGGATGTTAAAGAAAAACAAGCTACATGTGATGGAAACTGAGCACTCACATAAGTCAAAAATAACTGGAAAACTTTTAGAGAAAATGCTGGAAAAAGAGAAACCGCTCGACGGGTTCACCGCTGCCTCAAAAGGAGGATTAAGTTTCTTTCTCTTTGCTCCTTCTCTCCACAGGGGAGGGAGAGCAAACCAAGGAGAAAAGCTCCAAGTAAAAAAATCAACAACAACAAGAAAAGGAAAGGAATGGGCCATGTGATTAACGACGGCACAATGTAAGCAGTTATACTTTAGAGAAACGATACCAGGTACAGCTGAAATGACTGGATATTTTTAACAGGAGCGTTTGAATAAGTTTAAGCACCAGACTGAGAATAAACATCTTGAGAATAAAGAAAATGTTTGTTTTTTCCCCCCAGAGAGGACTTTAATTATCTGGATCTGGTGATATTAAATCAAATGTAGCAAAATGTAAAAAGAGAAAACAACAATGCAGTTCTTATGCTCGGTTTCTGACCAGCTTGAATCTCTGAAAATGATACAGAACTGTGTTGAAAACTGTAATTCTGCATGTTTAGTTTAATTGTATTTAAAGCCTTTTTTGCTGTTAAGACTAGTTCACACAGATGTTGCCACTCAGATGTGATGCTGTAAATGTGCAGGATGCAGGCTTGGGTACACAAAGTCTATTTTTAATTACACTAGTTTAGTTTATGGAAGAGGTCAATGTTTGGTGATAACCAGGAATTTGGACACACTGAAAACTCCTGGTTTCTGCTGCAAACCACAGCAGCACAAACTCAGTGAACAATAAGGGTTTGTTTTTTTTAAACTGAAATGTTTCATGGAAATATTTAAATGCTTGTTAAATTTTTGTAATGAAAAATATATTGCTTAAATGAAATTATTTTAAACTAAAAATGACATTTATACAGTAAAATTATTGCATTTAAACCAGACTAACTAATAATTTCCAATATATTAAGACGCAACAGTCAATTGTAAAGTAGATGGAAATGTTACAGCCGCTATATTCACATTTTAAATACGGGAGAGAAACTGTTTACTTTTTTGTAGATGACAAAAGAGTCCTGTTTTTGTTTTCTTCTAGCTCATCATATTTCACTTTCTGAACATTTAGGGGTTTTTTTCACCAATAAATGAGTACAAGGACCTTTAAATGAAGACTTTATGCATACATTTGATGCTTTAAGGTGCAAATCTTTGTTTACATTTTATGTTGTGGTGTACTGTAAATAACTTTTACAGAGAAAAATGTGTTACTTACATCTAAAAAAGCAATTAGTGGCAGCCAAATTATATAATATCTAAGAGTTTTGCTTAGCCTGTGGCTGTATTTTTGTGTTGATTGGCGGGGGATGGGTTTCTGAAGGTGGGCTCATGTTTGGTAAATGCAGGAGGAGCAGAAGGAAAGTTGGAAAGTGGGGAGGAACTGGGGAAATAAAAGGAATGGCGTTTTCTCGCTGGATTAGAGAGTCAAATGGATTTGAAGGACTGCTTGGCGCGCGGGAGCCTCATGCTTCCTAGAACAGTGATGAGCTTTGTGCCGTGGTCACATCAAGGTGACGGGCTTTTGTGTTCCAGCTGGGAAAGACGCAGGTCTTGAACTGGCACCAATCCACCCATTTTAAAGTTGTCCCACTCAGAGCTCTGGAGCCTGGCTGTCAAGCTGTTGCTGGATTTCCTCAAGTAGTGATACTGAAACTGAATGATTCATTTCTTGAGATAAGAATGAAGTTCTCAAACTTGGCATACAATGATTACCAAAACCTGAAATTATAAAGGATGAAGATACAGAATGTGGCCTGGATTACAGGGTTTCCCCCCAGTGTATGATAAGCCTGGCGGGCCACCAGGCTTTACTTGTACTAGGCTTAGCGTTGTTTGTTTATTTAAGATTCTTGAAATGTTTGCATCTTTTAAGATTTTATAATCGGTGATCAAATATTCATCTTCCAATAACACATAATTATCAAGTGATATTTTAAATTTTTCTCTCAACTTTAGACATTTTTTTTTATCTCAAAACCCAGCAGGCTGACTGCCGAGCGCCCCAACCACTGGGCTTAGCAAGTTTTCTGAGGGAAACCTTGTATTATATCACCTATTCCTAATTTTAGAGAAGATAAATGTGGTATTTTCTTCATAAATCTTGCCCAAGTCCATCTGGAAACATAATTTTCATACACGTTTTCTTCTCGTGCCATCTCTGTCTCCCTCCCTCTCAAATCAGCGGTTCAGAGCCTGCAGTACAAATGCTGTCAAACCGTATCAGCTACTTCCATTTCATAGCTACTGCATAATATCCCAACAACATCCTGTCTCCACTGGCTATGAGGGCCAATCCCTTTACTCTCTCTCCTGCAGCAGAAGCAATAATACTTCTATTTGCTTCTCCGTCTCACTTCCCCACTCAAACTATTAACAGCATCCTGTTGCAATGCATTACAGCCGGCTCAGGTTCTCCTTCCCTCTCTGCAGTGCTAGTAAAGAGTATTGTTACAGCTCACAGTTATATAACAGACATATGATGACTTCATCCCTCGACTTGCACCACACACGTCCAATTTTGAATATATATGTTTTAGGGCCGTTGACATGAACACGTTAATGCATTTAATATAAGAAGTTTAACGCGTTAATATAACATTATGCAGATTAATTTTATTACCTATTTTGACATCAAAGCCTCTCCTGAAGAGAGTTACTTTGTTCAAGGCAGGGCGTTTACTGCGGTCAACAATGCAGCAAATGTAAGTGGAAAGATGAGCGAGGGAAATAAGACAAATTTTGCTTAAAAAAAAAACAGAGATGGATTTTGGATAAAAACCCAGGATTAAAGTACATATGTGAAAGGTGAATTATAGATAACATTTATAAATTAGCTTTGAAAAAAATTAATTACTTATTTGAAACCTTCCTGAATATGAAAACCTGGAAAACTGAGATGTTTGGTTTGAGATAATAAAACATTTTCCTAAACATTTTTTGTGAAAATGTGCATTTTTTTCATTTCAAGCTCACAAAGTTAAGCAAATCAATGAATTAATCTGGTTAAATGTTTTTAATCGATTGACAGCACTGATATTTGTATTACACACAGTTCTCTCCATTTTTAACTCCAGCAACATTTCCAGTTGCTCATTTCAAAATGCACACATGGCAAAATTTGCCCGAAGGGAAATTCAGCTCAGACAGACAGAAATGTTTGTGGTGAAATACACCAGTTCTGATGCTCTCTCAATAATCTCTGAGCGGACAGTTAAAAAAAGGAGCCAATCGTCACTCTCACCCCGTTACGAGCGTTTGTTTGTAAGAGGGTGAGAGTTTATCCATGTCTATCTAACGTTCAGTCGGGAGAACCGAACAAAGCCGCTAATGGCATTCCCCTTCACGCTCACTTCCCCTCCTCCTCTCCTCCCATCTTCTTTCTCCAGTATTCAGCTTTTTTTTTTTTTTTTACATTGCTTTCCATTTACTCCTCACAATCACACTGACAAGCATTTGTCCACCTTCACTGTTTCCTTTTTTCTCCTGCCAGCAACAGCATTCATCAACTCTCCTCACTTTGCTTATCTGTCATTTTATTTTGGCCAGAAACTATGGAGCCATCATAAAAACATTATCAGCGTTATTTAAAAGTCAAATTATTTTCAAGTCAAAGTGAAGACATTTCAGCTACGCTGAAAATAAATGCTAGTTATTTTAGGCCTGGTTACATCTGTAAATTATGATGCATATTTGAGATTCGTTCCAGGATTTTGAATCTTTCTCTCCAAGATTAGAGCAAAAACACATTAATTGTTGAAATAGTTTGTAGCAATGAGGTAAAACAATACATTTGTGCGCTTTCACCATTTCAGACTTTTGGTGAAAGTCTGAAATGTTGTTGATAAACATCTATAAAATTCCCTAAAACTACTCAAACATGAAACAAAAAAGATGAAATAAAAACTTTGTCCAGCAAATTACTATTTTTAATTAAATTCTAAAATAAAGAAATTAATCAAAGTAAATTAAATTAAAGAAAAACTACAAAAATATTTTGAATATCCATAAAAATTTTATCTGTTTGGTGGGCGGGACTAAATCTGCTCTAATATATTTATAAATAAATGTTGGGTCCATTTGAAGAGCAGGAACCATCGAATAAATATATACAGCTTGAATATTTAAGCAACATTAGTAATTTCACATCTAAAGTCATTCATTATTGGCACATTCAAATGAATATGAATGAATTAACAAATGCATTTAAATCTACTCCTAATAATATTTAATGTTATATTTGTAGAGAATCTGCCAAATGCAGAAACATTTTGGCTTATAAAGCAGCTTCAGTACATACTAATGTCTGATCTTGTATGCTGCTGACTTTTTAGGATAAAATAATGTAAAAAATCTAATAATACAAAAAAAAAAAAATCTTTCTTAGAACAAGGCCTCTGTTAGACAAAATGGCCGGCTGAGTGAATTATGGGAGGAAGATGTTAGAAGAGCATAACGCTAACCCAATCAGGTGTCGGATGTCTTGATGCTGTTATCCACTCTAAGAAGAGGCCAATCTGATAAACTGTGATGGAGCCTCAATTAAATTGGATCTTTGATCAGCTCCTTGCTCTGCCTTTCCGAGACAAGAACAGAGCAACATGTTCTGGAGTATTCATGCCTGATATCAACAGGCAAATTTAGCTTTAGCAGCTAAATAACTTGGCTTCCAGAAAACCCTCTTTCGCTTGTAAATGCAGCCCGTTCTCTGCGGGTTTATTCCAGAACATGCCACACATCATCCAATTTTCCTCTCCCACCCACCCCTGCCGGTCTCCCTCCCTTCCTCCATTCCTCTCCATCTTTCTCTGCCTATTTAACTGCCATGGCAACAGGTGATGTGAAGACTCGCTCATGGCCAAGCCTTATTCAGGATAACAGACAAACACATTCACTCACACGCATTGCAGCAGGGCTTCTTTAATGGGCGAATAATCTCAAGAAGTGCAGACAACGAGTTCGCACATGAGACGACACAAAAAGTGTGAAAGTGGGAAGAAAAGAATTGGATGAGCGTGGGACAGGAAGGTCAAACAGGAGAGATAAAGACTTAGAGCAGAGTGCACAACAACAGCCCCGAATCTGATCACCCACACACAACTTACACGACACAAGCATCCTGCTTTCCACCTTTGCAAATGTATTTAACAGATCCAACAATAGGACGATTTTCTTCTCAATTTTCAAGAAACAAATTTGCAAATTAAGGATCAAATAATTAAACGAGACAAGCATCAGTAGAGTGGGATAAATGCACAACCACAGCAGCTCATCCTAATGCTGGTCATCAGCTTGATCACACACTACAGTATAAATCAGAGAAACTACAGGAACGTTTAGTTTATAGTTCACTCAACCCAGAGCAGGAATTAGAACAAGCTTAGAATCCAGAGAAACTCATCCGGAGAAACTACTCATTTCCCATTTAGGACCACTGACTTTATAGAATCAAACATGGAGAACCAACATCTAGTTTCATTAGATCAAGAATCCAGAAACCCCCCACTAGTTAATAAAATCAGTCAGTGTGGTTATATCAATTACTCTGATATCAACAACAAACCCTACCTGATACCAGAAGTGTTCGATGACACACTTCAACTTTGGGAGTAATTCCTGATCAACTCCAGTCTGTGGGGTGAGTGTTCACATTTTGGAGGATAAAACTGAATCCCTGTGGAATCATCACTGGTAGCAGAATCTCATCTCAGTGGATTAATTACGTCTCTAGTGGATTTGGTAAGTTTTTCATAGGTGCAACCCACATCCTCAACTCTGCTGCTCAAAACTCAACTGCGTTGCATTAACCAATTTAGAACTACAGTTATTTAGTTATCTTGTACGTAATTTTTTTCCCTCTCTCTACAAACTAAAAACCCATTGGAATAATGTTCAGCTGCTCTCTGTTGGAGCTGATTTGATAACCTGTCTGCATTGGAAACGCTAAAAGCATTTTTGGGGAATTGAGTGCCATGTAGCTTGAGAAGTGCACAATTAGAGCTTTTAAAGCCCACGCTCTGCAGAATGCTGAAAATGTTAGAGCTACATTGTGTTGAGTGGCTTTGCGTGACAAGAGGATCAATGACCGTTGAGTGTGTGTACGTCTGTGTGTATATGTTAGTGCTAGTTGGGATTAGCACAAAGGTTTATACGTCTCTAACTGGCCATATTTATACACACGACTCATGGTCCAGGTCATGGGTTCAGATTAAGACCATAAGACATGAGTAACCTATATTTGTGGGTCATATCTCTGTTAAATATCAAAGGACAGTGCCTAAATTTAAAAACAAAAAGTGATGGTGAAAAGTTTATATATATATATATACTACTCACAGTGGGTATGAGATATGTTAGCATTTCAATGATACAATTGAAACTCATCCAACTCAATATGAGTGATGTAAGGATACATTTTAGCAAGACTGGAGAATAATTCAGTAGTATATATCGCGATCAAGACCTGATCAATATCAATAGATAATACGTCTGACGGAATATTCAATAATTAACAAGACACTGATGCCCTTTATCGAGTAGATGGAGCCTTTTCACAAACATATTTCTTTGAATGCTTGCGCATTACAAATACTTGGAAAAAAATGTTTTGAACAATCAAACTGTGTAAAACTTATGAAACGAAGCACCAGCTGTTTCTAAGGTTGGAGTTGTGAGTTCTTGCAGGAAGAACATTTACTGGATCGTTTTCCTTTGCTTCCCCTCATTTCCTACAGATTTTAATACTGGCTCTGAGCTCATCAGTTTAGCTGTTTCCTTCTCATATGTAGCCACTAAAAGGAGCTATTAACACTTTGCATTTTTTCTAAATACTCTTGGACCAGCAGTGATTTTGTGTTTTTTTTTTATGCTCCGTCTTGTCAAACCCACAGTTGGCAGCAGCAGATGGCTGCTCACTCTGAACCAGGTTCAGCTGGAGGGGATTTCTCGCCTCCACTGTCGCTACATGCACGCTCAGAACGAGTGACTGCTGCAAAGTTGTTAATACAACCGGATGTCCACTGACGCTCACAAACTGACATAATAGACTGAACTTAACGGCATAGTTTAATGATGATCGAAAAGGAATATTTGTAATTAACTGAAACTTTTCACAGGGTTGAATTGTCAATACCCTGCATATCAAGTGACTTGAGATGAGTGTTGTTATTAAACAGTGTTGTACACGTACATTGAAATGAACTGGTGTTAGCATTAAACATAAGAACACTGTTTAAGGTGAAAACTAACAAAACTAATAATTGACCTCAGGCTTTGCAGCAGCAGCTTTCTTCAGATCTCACTGAGGCATTGTGGGGTTGGATACGAGGCGGTGGCAGCTATGTGGATGGGAGCAGTCTGCCAAAAAGCAGCACCAGGCAGCGCCTTTGTTCTGTTCATAAATAAATGATTGCTTCATTTGGGCTGGCAGCTTCAATAGACTGTCAGAATAAGCAGGATAATCAAGAGTTCAGCTGAAATAAACAGGAACTTTTAAACTGAATGAGGATCTGTCTGTCTGCAGAGTGAATAGGGTAATGAGCCTCTTCAGATGCAAAAAAAAAAAAAAAAAAAAAGCAGCATTTCTCCGTGTGAGTGAAACACACACACACACACACACACACACGCACACACACAGAGAGAAAATGAACCGAACACAGGAATCCCCCCCACCCCACACACACACTTTGGTATTCACATACACACAAACAACAAAACAGTACAATTAAACACAACAAGCGGAAAACTCTCCAAGTTTGGCGCACACATACACACGTTTTGGTTTAAAGGATCTGCAAAGCCCAGGGCGGCCTTTCATGAACAAACCAGTCTTATTTTGAAAGACAGGACCCCATGATGAGAGAAACCCAAACAGCAAAGACAGTAGAGTCCACAGACTTTACCCAACCTGTCAGTCCGTCAGCATTTCCCTCCCTTTCTGAACCCCCCATCATTCTTTGCTTCCTTTTGTAACCAACAGATTATTATTCCTTCTGCCTCTGCAACTAATTAACAACTATTTGTTTTGTTTTTTAAAGTTTTGATGCTTTTCAATCTAGGAAAATTGTGTACTAAAGCTTTAACACAGCCAAGATCGCAAAACCTCCTAAAATGGCATGAGTCACACCGAGTTCATGTCAGAGGAGCCAAAACAAAGTTTCAGTGTCTGATACGAGAGCGTTAACACACAAAAATACAAACTCCTTATGATCCAGTGGGACCACAGGTAGTTTAAATAAGGGTATCCAGGTCGGGCCAGTAAAAGGTTGGTCTTTCATAGTGAAAAATGTTTAAAAGTTATATTTAACATTTATTTTGGATTTATTTATGCATAGTGTCTTATATTTAAGTCTTCATTGAAGACGGTGACTCTGTTTCCCTGTCTATGATGTCAATTTGATTCTTCGAGGCCGTCAGTCGTTTTCAAGAGGGGTTCATGGCCCCCTTGCGGCCCCTTTGAGAGCGGCACTGCTATGGTCCATTAATTACATTATTAAATAACTATGTTTGGTTTTTTTGAACCCAGTGTAATAAAAGAATAAACAATGTTTTTTTTACAACAAAGCAAACAAAAACAGTAGTGAAGTATATTTACATGTTCAAAGATGTGGGTAAGCAACAAATTCAGCATTTAGAATAAAGTTATATATAATTCTTAACTTCTATGTCAGAGTTGTGACTTTTAGAGATTTGGCAAGGTTGACAAAATGTTTTTTTGTTTTTTTTTATAGATGCTGAACAGCTTCCAAATGTTCAGAAACAGCAGAAGCTCAACAGCTTTTCCTGCGCTGCATTTGCCCTTTTATATTTCTTTTACTTGTCATTTTTCCTCACCGTCCCAACTCTTATTTGGCTGTTGGATTTTGGGACTGCTCGGTTTTGTGATGAGGGTGTGGTCAGAGTGTAATAATGTGCAGAGCTCAGAGAAACATGTCATAAAAAGACATGAAGTGGCAGCTGAGTTAGCTGGGGTAGCATCCAGAACTGACACCAGTTACCAAACCTTTTTATTTTATGTTTTTTTGCGTTAATCAAGGTCGCTGTCAGTTGCATTGTTGTTGGGTTTTACGGATCCTTGAGGGGTTTGCACTTCATTAAAAAGGTCTCCACAATTTGTTTCACCCAGAAACCTAATTTATTTGCTGGCCGCATAACGAGTGACAGGCTGATTATTTGCCTTACACATTAGGTGCCCATTGTGCTCTTAATGGTCGTCTAAGCTGTTTGTCGGTGGGCTTTGCATCGTCCTCCACCAGGTAGGACTCCAGACAGCTTGATGAGGTTTTATTGTCAGCATGGACCACCCTGCTGCAGCAGAGCTTCCTTCTCAAAAAACATACAAAATCTGTTTTAATTAGACTGACCAAAAGCTCCCTACATTATAAATGCCACACTAGAGAGCTCTTATACTTTATATTCACATTTTTCATTAAGACATAAAAATAATATGGATCCTACAAAAACAGCAGCAGAAACTTGTAGATTTTATTTGCTGAAAAAGATTTAAAATAATTTTGCCCAGAATAAATTTGATATTCATGACAAAGACTTCACTTAAACACAAAAATATAAATTGTGCTGGAAAAAAAACATTGAATAAGTGAAACTAATTGAAAGGAGGTGCTGGGACGTCTGTGTGTGTTCATACACACTCAACCAACCACATGTAAAAATACATGTTTAAGCCTGGGGTGTCCAAAGTATTACTGAAAATAAATGTATTCAATCGAGTCCAAAAGAAACTGAAAACTAGATGTCTTTTTAGTACACCCAACATGCAAATTAAAGTTGTAGTAAGTAGTAAATTTCTGCCAAAATGTTTTAAGAGTAATCTCTAAAATTTTCTAGGGAAAACTATAAAATTTGAGAGGGAAAAAAAAAATAAATAAAAAAATAAAAAAAAAAAATCACATTTTTAGATTAATATCAGAAATTTTCTACAAAAAACTTGAACATGTCTCAATTTCAAAATTTCTTTTGAAAATTTATCTAGAAAATTTCAAAATAAAATCACACAATGTGAGTTTTTGGCAGAAATTTAGTCCTTTTTTTCTATCTACAATGGACCTGATACATCGTTGTAAAAATCTACAATAAATATCCAGCTATTTTATTGGCTTGATTTTAGGTTAGTGTTTTTGGCCTGCGACTATTTTTGGTTCTAGAATTTTGGCCCACATGGCAAAATGTTTGGACACTCCAGGTTTGAGCCCCGTTGTGACCTACAAAGTTAATGGCTGGCCAGGTGTCGCCTGCAGAGCCTGAAGGAAGAGTTTCTGATGTCAGGATAGCGGATCTCTCGTCTTTCATCATGGTGACTTAGATGAACATGTAAACTGATCCTAGAGCATTTCTGTTGAAACCAGAGTGTAAAAGAAATGCATTTATACTAACTTTATATTAAGAGTTACAGATATTCTTGAATGTTTGGAGATGACCACAGAATACAGCAGTGTGGATGTAGCAGTACAAACATTGTCGGAGCAACCAGTCAGTGTTATGAAGTTAGTCGATGCACTTCCACTACCAAAATAATACTAAAGAAAATAATCATTTGAAGTAAAAGCATGCCTATGATTGCAACATGTTAAGTGTTAAACTATCACATTAATACTTTAGGCTGTCAAATGAATATATTTGAAAAGGAACCATTTTTACAGTGTTTCCCATTTGCAGTAACTGTGTTGTCCATCAATGTAAAACTCTTCTGTTGTCTCTTGCTCTCAAAATGTGAATCTTCACCAATTTATTGAAATCAGAAATGTTATTTATTGTCAAACATTTACTTTAAGTTGACAAAAATCTGCAAAACAAAACCTGGAGAAAATCTACCCAACCATCACCTCATGATGCCACGTAGGTCTGTAGGTTTGCAGACCCATCTGTCCGTGGTGAACCTGGTTCTGCTGCTGATGAACAATCACTGTGTCATACGTCTAAATCTCCATTTTCAACACGCAAAGCGCTTAGGTAATATCACAACAACTAATCCTCTGGGAACCATGACATGCTGAGCCAGATGGGCAGGAAAGATTATATTCGTATTTTACTACATGGGAACCTAAATAGGTGCACAAACAAACAAAACCTCCCTTAAAAATATGTCTTAGCTGTACAACTTCACCTCCCCCCTTATTTCAGCCTCTCTGCTCAGGTTTAATTGACTATTGTAGCAGATGGGGTGGCCGCTGGTGTGGGAATCAATGTCGTCATTGTGGAGCTGAGAGAGAGATTAGCAGCTAGTTTGCACTAGTGAGCGATGACAGCTGGGAGCGTAACCCGGCCCAGTCACAAACACACAGAGGAAGCAGCAGTGTCCACTTTTTAACCCTGCATAAGCAATTAAACCTACAGGAACAACTGGAGCTTTAACCACTACACTGGATAAATCCAACTCCACTTGGGAACCTGAATTATCTTAACTATAACAGATATTAAAACGTGAAAAGGCAGAATCTCTAGTGCGAGTTAAAATGTAAATAAAAAGAAACAAATCTGGATTTTGAACAAATCACCAAACATAATGGCTGACAGGATAGTTATCTCAAGTTTGGTACAACTTAATTTTTCTTAGAAATTTCCTCAACAACCAAAATATGTCACTAAAATACATTAATACAACATAATCCCATAGAGATTTGGGTAAGTAACAGAACAATCATAGATTAAATACTCTGAATTTTGATGATATATCTCACATGAGGGTGTAAACAACATTTTGTTTTCATAAAATTTGCAGGTTCCAATCAGCTTATAAATATAAAAGTTATAGTTTCCCTTTATTTCAACAAGCTGCATGTTCTGAAAGTACACAGTGTCCAGCCTATTTGAAGAACCAATTAGATTAATAACATAATTCACAATGTGGGGTCAGTGGCTGCATGTTTATGAAGAAACTATGAACTGAAAATTCTCTATGAAAACAATTTTAGTCATGCTTCCAGCCAGTAACTCTGTAATTTGTTCTCTAAGATCAGATTAAATAATTTTTTAAATTGTGTACTTGAGTGCTTTCCTGACCAGTCTGAGTTAATATAAACTAGTTTAACGTGCTGTATATTTTAAATTAGGTCAAAAAGATTTGTAATGTCCAATTTAGGTTGTTTTAAAACATCTCAACTACAGGAGTGATCAGGACTGAAATAATACTCCACAGAAACACCTGTTCTGCTGATCAGATTGCACCTTCTGTCTTCTACTGAGGCTCATAAAGAAACTAAAGGGTTTCAGAATGACTGGATGAGTACATACACATCCAGAGCAAGAAGAAGCAACATGTAGGAAGAGCCATCTTCAGAAATGAGCAGGAGAGATGAAGGTGTTGGTTACCTGGCTCCAGCTTCATCTGGGTCAAATCAAGTTCAGCACCAGATGGTTCTTGGAGTCTCTGAGGTAGCGTGTTTTGACAAGACACTGGGGATCTGACGTGACTGAGCAATTGTCGTTCATTTGCTGATTAAAGGCCATGACTGTAGCTGCAGCTCTGACCGTAATGAACTACAGTCAGCAGCTCTACAAAGAAAGTAATCATCCTGCTGCGGATCCTTAGCAATATTATAAGTTCCTATAGAAATATTTTGATTTGGAAAAAGGGAAATCACAGAAAACTTGTTCAGCCACAAAATTACAGAATTTCGATCATCCATTTTGACATGAGAAAGTGCTTACTAAGCATAAAAACATCAAAAATCCCTCAGGATTAAACATGCAGCTCAGCCAGCCAACACATGCCTTGTTCAAATTCATCTGCTTTTCAGCAAGAGTAATTTAATACACCAACTATGAACAGCTGGGAGCAGATTTATTTGAATGAGCTGCTGGAGATATTTGGGATGTTTAAATTCAGTCGTCAAAACAAGGCCGGACCTCTGCTGGTCAGATTATGGTGTAGCTTTGTGCAAAAAGAAAATAACAGAAGCTCTGCATGTTTGAAATTTGCACTTAATCCCCTATTTGTGGGTTAGAGTTATAATGTAGTGAGGAAATAATGTCAGTAAACTTAACACCTCAGAAAATACCCAGGTTTTGCATAGTGATCTGGACAAAAACAGGTAATTACAGCGTAGTTACTGAACAACACCTTGTTCTGTGTCCTTTCACACTCCAGGGACTAACAATGGCGTAGGAAAGAGGGGTAACATGATAATGAAGCATAGTGTGTGTGTAACACAGCACTATTTCCCCTCAGTTGCTACAAACAAATGTCCACACACCAAGGAATTTCTTAAAAGCTTTAAACCACACACACAAACCTCATTGGAGAATATTTTCCCTGTTCTGCTGATCAGATTGCACCTTCTGTCTGTCAGCTAGAGCTCATATAGAAAACTAAAAGGTCAGGAATGACTGGATGAGTACATACACATCCATCTGTGTCCAAGAAGAAGCAACATGTAGGAAGATGAATCTGCAACATGAGCAGGAGAGATGAAGCAGAGCCCGTTCTCTGCTTCGCTTAAATCCTCAATTTTCATGCCTGCAGCTTTGTGTCTCCTGCAGCTCACAGATTAAAGGCTCTGAGGGAACATTTGCAGAAAGCAAGAAGGAACCTTGTTTGTTTCTGAATAACCCGTGCCTGTAAGCACCAACGATAAAGAATATAGGATATTAGCATAACCCTGTGTTGTGGTTGTACTGCACTCTTTTATAAAAATGAACATGTAAATTACTGAGAGTAATAAACAGATGTGTGGGTAAAGTACACAAATAACTGTACTCAAGAGTAGAACTACTTTAGCATATTGTAATTACTAAATTACTGATTAAAACAATCATTTAATATTTAAAACTTACACAATCAAATGAACTAAAAATACTAATACTATTAAGTGGAAATGTTGGTATTTTAAAGACCAAGATGAAAATAATCCAAATAAAAATAATAAAATAATTTAATTCAGTAAAAAAAAACAAAAAAAACTTATGGAACAAAGACCGCAGGTGTGTTTCTGGTAAATGTTTTTCTTCATTCAGTGACTTTACTCAGCAGACAGATTATCCAGAAATTTTACTCAAATAAAAGCAGTGACACTTCAAAATAAAATTATTCAAATAAAAACACTTCTAAACGTATGTATTTTCCAAAACGTTACTCAAGTAAATGTAACTGAGTAAATGTAGAGTTACTATCCAACTCTACAACTGTTCATCTGCAGCCTGGATGGATTGATGGATGGACCTGCTGCCTCTGAAAGATTCTCATTCTGAGCTGATGATTTTAATGTTAGCACATAACGCCAGTTTTCATTTCAGATACAATTGTATGGTGTTGTAAGGCAAATCCTGGCACATTCTCAGTCTGATGGGCTCACAGCTGAATTCACTGTGGCTCTCTATAGACTCCATGTGAGGGGAACCCAGGGAGAAGAGGAGCAGGAGGAGGAGGATGGAGAGACAGCAGGAAGGGACGTTCTGTCTGCAGCTGTTTATAACAGTTTTTGAACGCCCGTCTCCTCCGCTGACAGGTGTTTTCTTTTTAACGCTCGACATATTGTCAGGGATTCAGGTTGTTTATATCATCCTTATTTTGACAGCAGCTTGGTAAGAGAGAAACATGTCCATTTTGAAAGTGATGGATGTGAAACCCACAAACCAACACTAAAAGACAGGATGCACACAGTCTAAACTACACAAGGGAACGCCAAATTCAACAGAGCTGAACTGTGTGGAAATAATCTCATTGTGTTTCAGAATCTCTAGACTGATTTCCCATTATTGGATTTTTCTCTGAATCCCAGTGCTCCACTGGTCAAAGGCTTGTAAACGCGACTCCATCCTTAAGCTTATTGCAAAGCTCCATCTTCCATATGCAGGTTGTCTCCTGCCGTTTTCTTTCTGGTCTTTATTCTTTTAATTCCTTAACTGTTCTTCTCCAGAGATGATGGCCAGAACCACCGACGCTCCAGTGTGTCATAATCACCAACAACCCTGCAAAGACACAAAATATCTCCTTTTAAACCGTCAGACTGCTTTGGATCCTAAAAGCAGGTCTTACAAGTTTTATATACAAAGAGGGGATTATTGCCTAAAAAAGCAAAGTGGATTTCCTTGAAGTTCACTGTTGCAGATATCATCTCTGGTCAGCCACACCCTTCTTTACATAGATAAACTCATCCTATTATGATACAATTTTACATCCCCCAAAACGGTGCAAAGCCAATTTTCTTTCCTGACAAGTGTGTGTGTTTGCATTCTTAAGAAAAATTGTCTTGGCTTGCCTCAGTGTCGGATTATCTTCTTGTTCGAGAGCTGAGTCAGCAGGGTCAGGTTGCACTCTACAGAAAGTGTGTTCAAAGTGAACCACGGCGGCTGCTGTCAGCTCAGACGCCTGCGTGGACGTACACCTGCGGATGAGCGGCTCAGACACTCCCCCACCTCCGCTCCTGTTTGTGTGAGCTTCACTGGGCAACAGCTATACGGAGCACAAAAAGTGCCATTAAAAATGTAAGAAAATTCAACAATAATTTATGTGTCCCCTAATTAAAATCTAATTTAATGCAATATTAATATTAAAATGTTAAAATTCTTTAATTGAAATTAAATGTTGAAATAATACAGCGTTCTACCCTCTGATTTCAGTTCTTTTTATTTTATTTGTATGAAGCCAATTCAAAACAGATATCAACCCGAGGCAATTTAAAATGACAAAACATTAAATTTATATACAAACACAAACATTTTGATCATGTAGGTTAAACTTTTAAATGTGATGCAACTAATCATACAATGCAATCAACTTCATTTTAAAATGGCAGTAGTCTACAGAAATAAAGTTCAGCCGATCGCGTCGATCAGTTATTGATTTTGCAGTAAATCCTTGTTTTGGTCAAACACGGACGACAGTGGAAAGGAACAACCTCTTTTAACAGGGGAAGTCTTCTGCTGAACCCAGCTCAGTATGACGACAAATCATGAGCACAAAAATAAAAAACAAAACAAAAACAAGCAGAAATGCCATTCCAGGAGCACTTTTTATGTTAAAGCGTACACACAGTAGTAACGCCAACAGATTTTGAAGGGAAAGGCTGATAGAAAACGATATTAAATTAAGCCATGTACTGCAGCAAATGACTACGATAAAATTATTTAAGTTGTAATTATTAAAATAATTATTTAAAAGTATGGTGCTGAAACACTTCATAAATTGATTTATTTTTAAAACATTATAATCAGTCAAATGTATAATTTAAAAATGTGGCTAAATTCTACATTCATTTCCAGAAATTACAAAATTCACTTGGAGTTTTTAACCTCCAATTAGAAATGGATTTCCTTATCAATAACCAATTTACTTTAATAATAATAGCATGCAATATATATATATATATATATATATATATATATATATATATATATATATATATATATATATATATATATATATATATATATATATAAATTGTGTATTATATTGTGGCACTTTTTGCGCTCCATAAAAGCAGCGCTCCTGTAATGTTTCACTCTGACCCACTACGCGACTTTCCGTGTTGCTGTATTGTAAACTTTACAGCTTATATGCTCCACTATCATATTCTAATGCAACATGGACATTTCTTCAGCTTTGCGTGACGACGTCGCGCACGCCAGCTGCTGTCAGCCAGCAGCCATTAACATTGTTACATTGATTAGTAATTTAGGTGAACACCTGCGTAACATTCACGGTGAGGCGCGTCGGTAGCGTTCGCTCCTTCTGGTTATCAGAGAAAATGAAGTGGGTGGTTTCAGAGCGCAGACATTTCACGTCGCTCTGCCCACGGAAGCATCTTCGTTGTCGAAGCGACAACCACACGCGGTACAAAAAAGAAAATCATCACCAGTCCGTTTGTCACCGCAGCGTATTCCACGCAGCAACAGCGCGCTGTTTGCGCACATTTTCCCTTTAAAGCGTTTATTGTCCAAGTCCTCACGCCTGCTTTGCAGCTCAGAATCAGAAGAGCCGCAGAGATGAGGGAGGTGTAATGTTAAAGGAGGAAATGCTTTACCTTGTGTGTAGAACAGCGAGCGGTTCGGGTGGTCCCGGGCTCTGTTCACCGCAGTACAGCGCTGGTCCGCTCTGCGCTGCAGCTGGCTGATCGCTGCCCACGAGTCATCGGGAGCGCGGATTGAGCGTGAGCGCGCAGGCGAGCCAATTGACTTCACAGTGTGAGTGGATGTGGGCGTGTTAGACCTACAGTGGGCTGCTTAAAAATTCATCTCGACTATAATGGAATACTAATGAAGCCTAATGCGTTCTGGTGTTTTGACTGCGTGACTGGACTGCAATGTTATAACCAAAATATGCGTCATAAATATGAGCTTTGAAAGGTGCTGCATTTTACTTATTTACTTATTTTTTGTGCTTCATGGGGTGACACAATTTAGCTCTTCTCACTTCTCACAGCTTGAAATATGCTTAAAAATGAATTTGTCTCAGTAGTTCAGTTTGTCTCATGAATGTTATTCAGAGAAGCCTAGTACATTTATGACCTCTGCTTGAACTAGTTTGAGAATTATGTCTTAAAATTAATAAAAACCACAAATGACGTTTCTCTAAATAGAGACCATTAAAATTGATTTTAATACAGAAATGTAGTGTTATGGCTTACACAATGGTAGATAAAACTGAATTGACATTTGTCCAGCAGACAGGCAATGACCCCTTCCTCAAAGAGAGTCAGCCACAAATAGTCACTGCTGAAGATGTTGGCTGTTCAGAGTGGAAGAAAATAGAAAGTTGAGTGGAAGAAAATGCAATTTGACTCAAAGGTTCACCAGCCACAACAAATATCCATGATTTGTACGACAAATGTTGCATTTGTTGTCTTAAGTCACTCCTGGACTGACAAGGTAACCAGAGTTATCTGAGCCAAAAAGATTAAAGATTGCACTGACTAAATAACATTGATTAAATGTCAATAATATAAAAAAAGCAAAGAATGTGTCACTAGTTACAAGTCACTTGATAAAATGTCACATATTTTACTCAAGTCTTTAAAGTCCTCCTTAAAATTATTTAAATTTCTTGCTGCAGCGTGACACTGTTGTGACTGTTTTAGTCAACACTTATGTCAATATTTGTCCTGCAGAGCTTCAGGATTAGTGTTTTATGCTGTGATTTCCTTCCACACAGTTAAGCACGGCCCCAGATTAACCGTTTCATGGCTGATCTGATCCTGATCCTCTCTGTCACAGAGTTGTGGGGGGTCCGGCTCAGGCTGCTGACCCACATACTGGTTTTAACCTTTTAATGTGACCCCACTTAACAATGACCAACTTTACAGAACACATATAAGTCCAAACACTGCTTTTCAGATTTAACTTTTTTTTATGCATGTTATTCAGAATACATTTCTTTACCAGGATATTTGAATGTTTCTTTTTAGTTATTATATTATTTAAAAAAAATAAAATAACAATTGAACCAAGTTGATAGATAATGGCAAACGATGTAGAAAATGAAACAAATATCCAACATGCATCAAAATACAATTTTTAAAACAATGCAATTAAAGTAAGATGTATATATATAAAAAACAGGTAATTATCAGTTTTGGTTCTAATTAACAATATATGCAATATTAGAGCAGCTGCACCCCAAAGTGCTGCATGTTTCATTTACCTTCCTGTTTAATATTTAATAGCTAAAACAAAAAAAACCAAAATATGCAGTTTACTATTTTATGGTATTAAATTTAATGGAAATCAAAGCTGAATGTAGAAAAACTAATTATCTTATAATTTATAAGGCGTGTTATATTTGATGGAGTGGTTAAAAAAGGTAAACAAACGGTTGAATAATTACTTTTACAAACAAATAAAAATCAAACTAAAAAACTGTATTCACTGGTTTCATATTTGGTTCTAATAAACCTAAACATTTTAAGAGATTGTCACATTTACACACACATCGAAGCACATATTAACCTTCATAAGGGCTCTTTAAGTTCCTCAGTTTGAAATGGACAGATTTCTACAGACTTATGAAGTGTTTTATGCTTCAGCATTGAAATGTTTTCCCATAAGGCGACGAGTTTGTGGAGAGTTTTCAGTCTCTTCTTCCAACTGTGATGAAAAAGAAAAGAAAATGTGGCAATCAAACTGAAATTTGCTTCATACCTCTATAGTGATGCATAATTTAACTTTTTGTCTAGGAAAAGCTTAAAAAGCTGAAAAATATGTATGTGGATAGACCCTGACTGACTTAACACAGATGATCCAATACATGAACAGGTTCTGTGTCTGAATAGAACCAAACCAGAACCAGTTTGACTTTGTGAGTCAGCGGGAGATGCAGACAGTCACAGACCACAGGTAGAGCCTCGAGCGCTTTGGTCTGCCCCGCAAAGAGACTCACCTGCTCTTTGATGTAGCTCTTCCCACACGGCGCGATCCCTCTGAGAGCCAGTCCAACCATGAAGCACCACACCGACAGGCCGACCTCCGCTGCCGACAGCACAGCACAGGGGATCCACAAGGCCAGCGTGGTGTCCTGAGCCACAGCAGGAAGTGGAAAAAGCAATAAGTGTATATATCATTTAATAAAAAGCATTAAGCAATGCAGCTTCCACTCACGTAGATTCGTGTTGTATCAAACGGGCACTGAGCGCTGACAGGCGAGCGAGCGTTGATGGGCACCACCGTGTCGTTGCATCCCACCATCAGACCGCTCCCGTTATGGGCGATGGTGACGCTAATGGCTACGAGGAGCCCCGCGCTGCAGGCGGCTGACAGCAGGGCGTTCAGGAAGGACGCCGTCAGAAGCCCTATTATCTGAGGACACAGAGGAAGCGTCATGAAAGGTGGGAAAATAAAACGCAACATGATGTGTTTCAGTATCTGGAGACGTGTTAAACTCTTACCAGCTTAAGTTTATGAAGGTTCCTTGAAACCACAATGGCAATAATCCCAGAGGCAATGCTCTGTGAGACAAACATGAGCAAAGTGGACTTTATTAGACTCTCAAATGACAAGAAATCCTAGCCCCGGGTTGTGAAACTGGATTATTAATGGTAAATGGTAAATGGACTGAACTTATATAGCGCTTTTCCAGTCATTTTGACCACTCAAAGCGCTTTACACTAGAGTCACATTCACCCATTCGCACTCACAAACACACACCCATTCATACACCAATACGCAGATCGGTAGGCAATTTAAGTGCCTTGCCCAGAGGCACATCGACATGTCAGGAGGAAGCTGGAATCGAACCTACAATCTTCCGATTGCAAGACGACTACTCTACCATACAGCCACAGTCGCCCCATAATATGGATGTTTGGATAAATAAAAAAAAGGTGAATTAAATCAGCAAAGAGAACGCTGAACATCGAAACAGAAGCTATCGACAAAAACTAAATCTAATCCATATATTTTGTAATTTGTAGCTTGTAACCCTCATACGTTTTATCGACCTTATTTATGACCCTCACATCCAATTTGAAGGAAATTTCAGAGAAAGAAGTGAACGTTCACACCATCTTATTGCTGACGAGTGTCAGTTTGTCTGATAAATGAAGGTAATGAGGCCTGCCCTGCAGGGACAGCTGACTGGTCTGAAGAACCAGCTCCTTTATGACAGGCAAGTTCTGTCTTGAAGGCAGAGAAAAACACACAGCAGTATGACTGCACTAACAGAGCGTGATCAACTGGGACAGAAGGATTTATATCTTATGTGTTTTATGTTGTTGCTCCAATGCAGAAGAGAAAAAGAAATCAGTAGGCTGGCAGAGGCTGCAGACAGAAATATTTCTTGTAAAACAATAAATAAAGGCAAAAAAACACTAATAAACAGTGAACAATAAATAACTTGATTGGTTGAGGCATCAATATTAGAAGTTGCCTGTTTTTATCCTAACAATCTCTGCTTTATATTACTCTGACTGTTCTTTGCCCAGATAGTCCAAGTGAGTGGTTGTGAAAGATACATGATTTATAAAATGTATTTAAGTATCTTCAAGTTTAGGAATCAGTACAAGTCATGATGCAGCAAGACGGACTTTATTTCAAATTATTAAATTATTGCAAATAGGTGCACTGCAGAAACCAAGTGAAGAGAAAAAAATTCTACATGGTTTTATGATATCCCCAAACAAAATCAAGCCCAAACAACTTCCTTCTGAAGTCAACTAATTGGTACTTGGAGTTCACCTGTGTAATTAAATATACAGTGGGAACACTGACAAGACAGATGAATCATTTTAAAAACAGATAAAATACTATTTTCTGTTATGTAAGGAAGTATGAAAACTTGTGAAAGAATGAAGAAGTGACTGAACAGAAAACATGACAACATGTCTTCTGTGAAACATGGCAGCATTATGCTGTGGGCTTGGTGTTCCTCAGCAGGGACAGAGAAGCCGATCAGAACTGATGGAGGGAAGTAGGAGAAGAAAATGATTCAACTGGGCGGTGGAGGTTCACCTTCCAGAAGGATCATAACTCAAACAGCCAGAGCTACACGGATCTGTTCAGCTGAAATGATTCATTCATTCATTCATTCATTCGATTTAAATCTAATAGAATTAATGTTAAGATTTGCAGATTGTTGTTCACACATGCTCTCTGTTCAATCTCGTTTTGAAGAAAGATTGGACTAAATTTTAAATCTCTGGATTTGAAAACAGACATAATCATAACCACCTGGAGATGCAACTGCAGCAAAAATTGTCTCTACAGACTGTTGAGTCACGCACAACACACTTTCCAGATTTTATTTGTAAAAATGTTTCAAAACCTTATCGCAAAAAAAAATAAATAAAATCAATCAATTTTTTTTTAAGTGTTGTTGTAATGTCACAAGATGTGAAGGTCTTTAGGCTATTAATATTTTGCAATGCCCTGTAAATATAACAATAAAACTAAATTACACTGCTTTGCTCAGTGACAAAAGCTAAACAAACTGCAAAAGTTGAACGATTAGAAGATAGATTTTAATGAATGTAAATAAAATAAATGGAGACGCATTCTGTACCAAGTTCAGCTGGAGAAGTTTTATGGTCTAAAAATTACATCTGTATAATTCTCACAATGCAAACATGAATCTAATGAATCTATAGCTGCATCCAGCATTATTATCAAACCAGAAAAAAAAGTCAATAAACAATTAGAGAAAATGTGGTTGATGTGTAATTCCCCTCAGCTGCCTGGAAAGAAGAGAAAACCAGGAGCAGAGGAGAGAAATGCTGTAACAAAGAGACGGACCTGGACAAAGAAAAAAGATAGAAACGAGACAAAGGAGTAGTGAAGGCTTATCAAAAAAAAGAAATAGTGTTGCCAGCCACACACCATGTGTCCTCAGGTTTGAATGAGAACATTTAGCCAATATTGTTTTAAAAGCCATTAAATGAAAATAACTAGTCAAACACATGCTACATGTGACACAACTGTTGCACAACCCCTGATAACTGCATTTTAATGCATCCGTTTCCTCAGCTGGTTTAAAAACAAAATGTCTGACGCAGTAACCTACCAGCAGGCCAGAGGTGACAGAAATGATGTTGGCTACAGTGTATTGCGTACTAATGTGCTGACTGGGTTTGGAAATGTGGCGCAGGACGCTGCCATGGACGATGGCTGCCAGGATGAAGTTAATATGGCCGACCAGGATGAGAACGAGCCCCTTTTTCATCAGCCGCCCCGGCCCTTTGTCCTTATCTAAGGAAGAGAGACACAAGGTTGAAGAGATGTTACATTTGTTTGTAGTTACTTAAATAAATGCAACTATATAGTTAAATCCTATTGGAAATAACTGGACTAATTTGAACTGAATAAGGAACAAGTGGGATTGCATATAACAAGATCTAAAATTGGTCTTTTTCTTATCTTGTATGGCTTTGAGATGTCGTTCAAGGTGAATTTATATCTAATAATATCAAATGTCTTAGGACATAGCCGGTTTCATCTTAAATTTAAAAAAATTTATATTTAGGTAATCACATCATTAAAATATCTCCCTTTTCTAGTTTTGAAAAGGTTTTATTGGTTATACCGTTGAGTAAAAACTTATTCATACGCCAAAAATTTCACATTTCTCTTCTGCAACAAGTTTGTTCCCGAATGAAAATGAAGCAAGCACAAATAATAAAATGTAGAACCAACATTAATTTTGAAAGGACAACACCATTTTTGAAAAATTTGATTAAAAATGGAACATTCAAAATGATTTTTTTCTTTCCTATTAATAACTGACTTTTTTCCCCCCTTGGCAGTACCAAAACCAAAGTCTTCTTATAATTGCTGACTTTTTTTTGTTTTGCCATGTTCCCACTTGTATTTAGTCAGTTTACCTGTGAGTAAGCTAAACATTGGAAAGCCTCTTCCCCATCATCCTAATCTGTATCTTCCTCCACAGATTCAAGTGAAACTCTAACCAGGCTGCTCCAGAACCTTAGTATTACTTCCAGTCAGAAGAAAAATGTTAACAAAAATAAAACACTATTTTAAACCTTAATCTGCCAAGTGTGTGAGCTTAACTGTGTAGAAGCTACTGGATTTGTACAAAAACTCGCAACTTTCATTTAAAAAAGTGAAAACCTCACTTCTAATAAATTGCTTACTCGATACATGGAAAGTTTAGTTAAGCATTGACTATTTTCCCTGTTTTTCAGGTTTAATCATTTTCAAGAAGAAACTCTTTAATGGATACCATTCCACAGGTTGCAACAATCACATCTGTGCGCACAAAGCTTTTACGGACTATCGGCAGATTCCCGTCTATTTACCCAACAAATGATGCAGACATTTCATAAATAATCCGCTCTGTGCTCGGAGGCCTGCTGTAAATTACAGCAGTGGAGACAAAGCGTGGACGGCAACCCTTGACCCCCGTTTGAAAACACGATTCTAATTTCATGACATCTACCAGAAAACAAGGACTCACCAAAGCTGCACATTTCTCTGCCGCGGGCTCAAGTCTTTCTGCTCTTTATTGTTGTGTTTTTCACAGAAAAGGCTCAAATAAAAAAAATTTTCTTTAGCCGCTCCGTCCCACACGGACGTCCCTCTGTCCACTTCCTGGTTGACGTAATTTAC